>NC_056745.1:1371019093-1371356593 GCF_019279795.1 Protopterus annectens | reverse complement strand
TTTTAAAACAAAAGTTGAAAGGATACTGGAAAAAGTATCCTTGGAGAATGAGTCAAAGTAAATGGAAGCTTAAAATATTTCAAAGGGATAAGAGGGACTATGAAGAAGATATGAATTTTATGTTACCCACGGCTAGTGTTTCAGATACAGTGGAAGATGTACAAGCAGATATGGACAGTTCCATTAACCATGATTCTGTCAAAAGGGCATCTAAAAGAATGAGAAGAGGTTCTGAAGGTTTTAGAGAGGCCTTTGCTTGTGGTCCACTGCATTCAAATGGGAACATTGAGAGTGCCTCAAAGCAGCAGCTGCAAAAAGGAAATTTAATGCAGCTCAGCAGAGTTTTCAACAGATCAAGATTTATCAAGATGGAGCCACAGAAAAAAGAACTTGGGCATAAGTAGCAATGCAAATGCCCAAAGGAAAAGGAAAAAGGTACCAAAATCACAATAAAACAGTCACATCCAACTGAATAAAATAAAAACTGATTCCCATCTGCGTGTAGGATGATTTTCTCACAGAATTTATTAGTAACAACCACCAAATATAAGCGCTTTCATCTCACAATGAGACTTCATCAGATACAACTAAAACAGTGCTACATTCACTATATATAGTGTCTTGAAAAACCTTAATTAATTAATTATTCAATTATTCACTTCATGAAAAACTTTTTAAAAATATATATATACATATCTACCTTTTTCCTTGTATGTCAATCATACATTGTGTATGTATTTTGAAAAAATGTACAAATAATGTACAAATAATATTTCTCCCTTTAAAAATATTAAAAGCTCAAATGTAATAAATTAATGATAGATTTGTAAAACATTATTGTAAAGAGTCTATAATAGGATAACACATAATATTATTATTTGTACATTTTTTCAAAATACATACACAATGTATGATTGACATACAAGGAAAAAGGTAGATTTGTATATGTATATACATACATATATATATATATTTTTTTTTAGTACAGGATTAATATTATATTGTGTATAAAGCTTATGGTATGAAATTATATTTATTTTGTATTTTAGAGTAAGATTAGGTGAACATTATTTCTTTAAAAAGTTTTTCATAAAGTGAATAATTGAATAATTAATTAATTAAGGTTTTTCAAGACACTATATATAGTGAATGTAGCACTCTTTTAGTTGAATCTCATTGTGAGTTGAAAGCGCTTATATTTGGTGGTTGTTACTAATAAATTCTGTGAGAAAATCATCCTACACGCAGATGGGAATCTATTTTTATTTTATTGAAAAGGAAAAAGGTATTGGGGGAAAACAAAGATCATTTTGGTTGAAGGAACAACGGCCATTATTCTGTAAAGAGCAGAAAGTGGGAAGTGAATTATACAAATATCAGTCCTCCAAAGAGGTGAACTTAACTGATTTGATTAAAGGTACTGTGGCTAAATGTAATAAAATAGTGAATTTATCTTATGTTAATTTGACTTATGAACAAATGAAAGTTCTCAGCAAGGGGATGACGTTTGTGCCATCTTCTAGGGCAGACTTGATTTCTGTGATTAATTCTTTGAGAGATTATGTCTGCAAATTGAATTTAAGATGTTTTTAATGGCACAATGGACAAGAGGAATGACTTTGTTTTTAAGAAGTCCAGCTCTTTTAACCTGCCACTGAGACCTGAATTAAAGGCTTTTTTGGTAACTTGTGAAAATAAAGTGCGGGTTTTCCTAAATAGCAAAACGGAAAATGTGTTTCACAATATGTCTGAAACTGAAAAACAGGCCTTGCTTAAATTTAAAAAAATAATAAATTTATTTACATTACCAAGGCTGATAAAGGTAATGCTGTGGTAATTATGGATTACAGTTTTTACTGCCAAAGCTTAAATAATATGTTGAATGATGAAAAGTATTATGCTGTGGTAAGTTTGGCTGATGTAAAAAAAAAAAAAAAGATATGGAATTATAGATGCACCTACAGAAGAGTGGTTAATTGAAGGTTGGGTTACGAATGAGGTAGCTAATTATTTCAGGAACTGGAAGCCAAAATTAGGTAGGTTTTTTTGGCCTGCCAAAAATATATAAAAATTTAGATGAACCCAGCTTTAGACAGACTGTTGCTAGTAGTGGCAGTAAAAATGAAGCTATGGCTATTTATGTTGATAAAAGCTTACAGAGATTGATTAGCAAAAGAGAATCCTATGTTAAAGATTCTTTTGAGTTTAGCCAGTACATTAAGGGTATAACAGTGGAAGAAGCTATGTGGCTAGTCACAGCCAATGTGGTTTCGTTGTACACTGTAATACCCAATGATGAGGTTTTGGAAATAGTTAATACGGTGCTTCGGGAGTCAAAATGTTTTACGAATGATGAAATAAGTTTGTTTACTATTGTTTTGGATGTTATCCCAACGTATAATTTTTTTGAGTTTGACAATGTTATTTATAGACAGAAGAATGGAGTAGCGATGGGGGCTGCTATGGTCCCCAGTTATGCTAATACTTTCGTGATGGGTTGGGAAAAATAATTTATTTTTAATTCAGTACTTTTTAATGATATTGTAGTTTATAAGTCTTTTATTGATGATTTATTTTTCATGTGGAAGGGAACTGAAACTGCACTTTTGGATTTTATGCAGTATTTAAATTCTGTATCACAGTTTTTGAAATTCACATTTAGTTATAATAGAGAATGCATTAATTACCTGGAAAGCCAACAAATTAAACACAGATATTTATAAGAAATAAGTGCAAAGTAATAGTTACTTGCACTATAATAGTATGCATAGTGGTAGACTTAAAAAGAATATTAATAGCGAGTTTGATAAAATAAGTAGATTGATAGGATAAGCAGATTAACTGATGAGGCTTGTCACTTTAACGTAGAGTGTGAGGCACAGGAAAATAAGTTTTATGCCAGAGAGTACCCACCTGGAATGTTAGATGAGGCTATGGATAATGTTTTCTTCTTAAAGGGTAGCAACAATCAACTCTAATAGGACTACTAATATAGAATTAACATATATAAATAGGAATAAATATTATGTCCTGGCATGTTTGCTTAATAATTCTGTAGATGAAAATAGCATTAAATATAGTTAGGAATAATTGGAAGTTTTTATGAACTTTCAGGATATTAATAAAATTATAGGATAGGTTCCTATTTTTGTAACCAAGAGAGGTAAAACTTGAAAGAGTATTTTTATAGGGATAGAAATAGTTCAAAGAGATGTACTTTAAATGGAATGTATATGTGTAATAAATGTAATTATTGCAAACATATTTTAGAAAGACAAAAATTTATAGTGGCATCTAGAAATTATGTAATTAAGAATTTAGCTGCAAGTCTAAATATGTAGTATATATAGCGCTATGTGTGCTTTGTCCAATGTTTTTACATAGGAATAACTACTACAGGATTTTATTCAAGGATTTATGAGCATTTAAGGGCAGCTGGAAAACAAGAATTAATTAATGCTTTAGCTAAGTATGTGATTTTGTGTCATTCAAATGCAAAGGTATTTTATAAATTTTCAGTAATACATCAAGTGAAAAATTACAATTCCAGGTGAGATGCTGAGGAAGATCTTGATTGGAAATAATATTGTTGGCAGAGCAGGTTAAATGCCTGTGTTCATCCGGGAATTAATGATAAGGAGAATTTCAAAGTTGTTTTGAAAAGGAAGGGGTTAAAGCACTCAAAAATTTTACTCATGCAATTTTTAATTAAGTTATTTAACTTCTGTTTGTGTGATTATGCAACTTGGTCTGATGAAGTTCAATCTGAACGAAAGTACTTACCAGTTGTTTACCAGATATTTTTATTTAATAAAGTGAGTGAATTTTTTGTCATTTTTTGATCCGTTTTTATTGTTTAGTATTAACTACCATAGACCCTTACCTCTGCAAACATCACTCACCAAACCACCGACAACTGGGGCAATTCAGGATAAATAAGACTAGGCTCTATGGCCTAGTAACCTCCTATGAATCTAAGATACCTTGCTGGTGACCAGTTTATTATTGGAGGTGGTATCACCAATCCTGACTTCCTGGATCCTGTCTGTGAGCCAGCTGGCAATCCAGTAAGTTATGTATGGGGTTATGCCCAGGTCAGTGAGTTTGTCAACTATACCTGAGTGCCATATTGTACTGAACGCTTTAGCAAGGTCCAGGTAAGCGGTATGCACGGTTTTCCCCACATCCATTGCCTTGGTGTCCTTCTCAAAGAAGTCCACCAAATTTAGTAGGAATGACCTTCCCTTGACAAAGCCAAACTGGGTTGGGTCCAGTATATGAAGGTCGCCTATGGCTTTGTTGATCATTTCTTTGATAATTAGTTTCATGGCTTTGCATATTAGAGCAGTCAGATTAAAAGGTCTGTAGTTTCTGGTGTCAGCTGATGGTCCATCTCTGTGAAGTGGGATAACCATTGCATTCCTCCATTCTTATAGTATACACCCTGGTTTGAGGTTACAGTTGAAAAGTGACTCAAGTGGTCCTGATAGGTCATGCTTCAAGTTATTTAGGAGGCATCCTAGGATACTGTCAGAGCCCACTGAGACTGTTTTTGGCCTTAGCAAGAGCCACAAGGACCTGCTCCCTGTTAATAGTTGGGGGTGGGTAATAGGCATTTCATTTCATTGGGGGAGGCAGGGTGGGAGTGGCGACTGAAGTTTGAGCTGAATTTTCAGCCAGTAAATTCGCTATGTCGCTCTGCTCAGTGAAGGTTGCTTCATTGACCACCAGGTCGGCACATTGATATATACTGCCTCTGAGGTTTTAGACATACTGTAACTATAGAAGGCCTTGTGATTGTCTTTAGCTTGTGAGGCTATCTTGACCTTGTAATTGGCCTTCTTGGACTTCATTAGTCCTCTTAGTAAGAGTAACAAAAGGCAATAGCACAAGACAACCATTTAGAAATTGTTGATTTGACAATGATTCTCCTTTTTTTTTACCTTCATAGGAAATAAACAGCTGATTAGAATGTCTGAAAGTTCTTTTCCTGTCAATGTAGTATCTGAGTTGCCTGTGGAGATCTAATGTGTGTAGAATTCTTTCTCCCCTATTTTTTTGGTTTGGGATAGAAAGTAGGGAAGATGAATAGCATGATGCAAAAAGTCAAAACAATAAGCAACACTGTTTTACAAGATAAGAACTTCAAATCAATCTCATGAATGGGTTAAAAAGGAAAAAAATGTGAGTTTCTCTAGTATAAAATTAAGATTCCAAGAAAGAACCACCTGTTGTCTAAGGGAACAAAAATGTAAAACTCCTTTTAGAAACTGTATGAAGTGAGAAAGGGTAGAAAGGGAAATCCATGGACAGATAAGAAAAGATAGCCAAAAGATGAATCTTGATAGAAGAGTAAGAAAGACAAGAGGATAATAACTCACACAAATGCTGTAGAACCCAGAGGTGTTTGGGTCTTAAAATGATAAAAGGGTCCTTATTTATTTATTTATTTTTTTGTTTGTTTTTTGGATCTTAAAAGAATATTTTTTTCCTTGCTTTGGCACCAACTAGAACATCTTTTCCACTTAGCCAAATATGACTTTCTAGTAGCAGGTTTCTAAGCCTCCTTTAGTATCTACTGCATATCCTCAGAAAACAAAACAGGTGACTAAAAGGTATTAGAATTCTATTATCCAGGCAGTGAGTTGAAGAAATTGAAGGTGGGGGTGTATCAAACAAGTCCTGTCCTGTGTAAATCTATCCTGTGAGGAAGCACTTGGCAACTCTCCTTGACCATTTTGAGAACTGACAACTGTTCCCTGGGCCAAAAGGGAGTTACCATTATCATCTTTGGATAGTCCTTCTGAATCTTTAGAAGAATGCTGGTTATCATAGGAAAGGATGAAAATGCAAACAGGAAGATCCCATCCATGGGAATGAAAAGGTATCTGTCTTTCAGGCCTTTGTTCACAGAGTCCTGGAGAAGAATTTCTTTTTTAACTGTCTGTTGTCAATATAGCAAAACAGATCAACTTAAGATGTTCTCCATAGCTGGATCAATTCCTGGAATACCCCTGGGTGCAACTTCCATTCGGGGGGACTGTCCCTGTCCTACTTAGCTTGTCTGCTATAACATTCTCCTCTGATGGACTGTAAATAGCCTGAAGGGTCAAACTGTGCTAAGTTGCTAGTTCCCAGGCTGCAGTAGCTAGTCTGCAAAGAGGGAAGGCTCTGGTTGCTCACCCCACCCCCATTTGTTTATGTACCACATCAATGCAGTATTGTCTGTGATTACTAGTACCGAGTCTGGAATATAAAAATGGTGCAGAGATTTGAGGTCATTTATTAGTGCCATAATTTCTTTGATCTTTACATGCTTTAATTTATCCTGTTTGCTACACAGACCCTGAATTTTCACCCTCTTGGATACAGCTCCCAAGCAAAGTCTGAGACATCTGTAATTAAAAACTGAGCAGGGGCTAGAAGGGTAAAAGGGAGACCTGGGTTGAGAGACAACTGATACACCAACCACAGTAACTCCCTTTTTACAAACCCCAGCACTAGGATTTGAAATGCTGGGTCCAAACTGATTTGGTGAACCTCAATTTCCCTCAAGTGAAGTCTGGCCAAAGGAATCATGAGAATTGTGGAGGCCATGAAACCTAGTACCCGGAGATATTCCTTGGCGGATGCCAGAGTATGGTTGGAAAATATCAGAAACTATTACTTGTAAAATTCCACATTGTCCTGAGAAAGAAAAGCCTTCATAAGGAACATATCCAAAAGCTATCTCGCAAACACTATTCTGTGAGACAAAAATGAGAAGATTTCTCTATGTTCACCTGAAATCCCAGACTAAGGAAAAATTTTTTTACCCAAGCCAAAGATTACTGGAAACTTGTAAAAGAATCTGCAAAAATAAGACAATCATCTAAGTATGCAAAAATGTACTTGTAACCTTCAGTGGGATATTACTTAGCTGTTGTCAACAGCTGTAAAGCAGGGAATTGAACAAGTAAACTAGGCACAGAAAAATGAGAAAGTGTCTGAAATCTTTGAGAAATGGAATAAAATGATAAGCATCTTTTAAATCTAGATAAAATAGAAAACTGAGAAGGGGGAAATGAGAGGTAACAGGGACTGTAGAGAAAACATTTTGAATGTTGAAATTTTGAGTAAATGTTTAGAAAAGAAAGATCTAGGACAGGTCTCAAAATTCGTTCTTTCTTTCATAGGTACAAGAAAGATTACTGAATATAAAACCATCTCCCTATCTGGTCAGAACACATTTACTACACTGAATGTACTCAATCTTCTCTTCTTCTTTCGGCTGCTCCCATTAGGGGTCGCCACAGCAGATCATCTGTTTCCATTTGTTCCTGTTCTCTGCATCTTGCTCTGTCACACCAACCACCTGCATGTCCTCTCTCACCACATCCATAAACCTTATCTTAGGCCTTCCTCTTTTCCTGTTACCTGGCAGCTTCATCCTTAGCATCTTTTTCCCAATATACTCTTCATCCCTCCTCAGCACATGTCCAAACCAACATAATCTTGCCTCTCTGGCTTTGTCTCCAAACCTTCCAACCTGGGCTGACCCTCTAATATACTTATTCCTAAAAGGTCAAAATACAAAATCTCAAAAAAAAAAAAATTCAAACACATTCTATGGGGGGGAGGGGTCCAAGCCTTCCTATACCACCCATACCCCCTGCTACTTATATGTACCAACTCCTAGATTTCACAGTGGGGAAAGGGAAAAAACCCAGTAGCAGCTTCACTGCAATCTTGTACAACAAGCTATGGGATTTTATAAATGTCTAAAATAGCTGGTAGCACATGGGTTCAACTTTTTGTGTTTCAACCTTTAGGAGACTAGCATTTGGGATTTGACATTAATTAAGTGCATTTGATGTATAACCACCTGACATTTGACCTAGGATAGGAGGAAACAGACAGATATGATTTGACAGATGTAGAGGAATCACTTGAAAAGGAGGATGGGAATCCGACTGCCATTCACAGCCTTTTTGAATGATTCTCAGAACCTAAGTGTTTAAAATGATCTGATGCTCTAGAAAGAAGTGAAGAACAGACTTTAAGAAAGCTTTACTGGAATTCCAATGTGAGGAGGGGGAAAATATGATGGGGAATATACTCAGTCTACTTTTTCTAATTCTCCTTGATTTTGGAAGAATCTTCCCTTCTTTGTGAACCTTCCTTCCATTGCTTTCTGAAATTTTGTTTGCCTGTGTTTTGCTGGAATTGTTTTTTTCTATTTCCTTTAAAAGGAACATGAGCTGGAAAGAAAGTTAATATTGTATTTAGCATGGGGGCACTGAAAAGTCTGGGTAATCTCCTGAATTCATTTCCTCCTTCATCAAATTTTTTGAGAGCCTAAGCAAAGGAAGGGCTAAATAATACCTCTTTATCCAAGGGAGCATTAAAAAGCTTAGCTTTGACACCCTCTATCACTGATTCAGTGGCAGCTGCTCTAGAAACAGCATCAGTAATATAGCAACAACATTTTAGAGATTGTTTGTTTACCTGAGACACAGAAGACATGAAGAATTCAGACAAGTCTCTGAAGAAGGCAGGTCAACAAAGTACAGTTGTGTACACTTACCATAAATGTAGATGTTTGAGTGTATTCACTGTTGCAGTCATCACACTTGGGTTATCCTGGCAGGGATAGCCCTCAGTCGGCCCAAATACCAGAGCTTAGTATTTCTGCGTTGGTTGCTGTCACTCCAGGACTGACGTCATGTCGTCAGTGGTATAAAATCAGGCAGCCGACGCCATTACATCAGTTTTTCTTGCCCCAACTGTTAGGAGCCCCCAAATAGGGAGCTAGGTTATAGTGGAAGAGCACCACCAGTAGAAAGTAAATACCAAAAATTCCCTGTAAGGCGAGAGGAAGAGCGAGAGAGAGAGACAAGGGGGATGGAAGGTAGGAAACCAGGACTGCAACAGTGAACACACTCGAACATCTACATTTATGGTAAGTGTGCACAACTCTACTATGTTCTTCATATTTCACTGTTGCAGTCATCACACTTGGGTTGATTCCCCAAAGTTGAAGAAAAGGGTGGAGGCAGTCAAGAAGACTGGGGGCTGGCTAGGATGCCCCACAAGACTGTGGTGGCAAAGCCTGCCCTGGATTTGGTAAAGATAGGCAGGTGGTAATGCTTGGTGAAGGTATGAACAGAAGTCCATGTTGCAGCCCCCAGGATGTCCCTGATGGGGACCCCTCTGAGAAAAGCTGCAGAAGTGGAGGTTGCCCTGGTGGAATGTGTCCTGACCCTTTTTGGGGGTGGTTTCCCATGCTGTCTGTAGCAGAAATGGATGCAGTGTGCTATCCATTTGGAGATTGCTTATTTGGATATGGCCTTGCCCTCTGCCCCTGCTGCGAAGCTGACTAGCAATTGGTCAGTTTTTCTAAAAGATTTAGTCATATCCAGATAGAATCTGAGCTGTCTGTGCACATCTACAGAGTGCAGAATCCTTTCCCCCTTGTTTTATGGGTTAGGGAAAAAGGTGGGCAAATGAATGGATTGGTTGAGAGCCACACTGGACACCACTTTAGGAATGAAGGATGGCTTAGTCCTGAGGGAGACCCTGCCAGCATGGAAAATGATGAAGGGCTCTACAGCCATGAGTGCTTGTAGCTCTGAAACTCTTTTAGCTGAAGTGATGGCCAGAAGCAAGGCTGTTTTCCAAGAGAGGAATGTTAGCTCTGCTGAAGCTGCAGGTTCAAAGGGGGGTAGGGTGAGCTTTTCCAACACAAAGTTAAGGTCCCAAGCTGGGGTAGGAGCTGTTCTGGGTGGCCTTAAGTTGCTAGCCCCTCTTAGGAACTGTTTGATGAGAGGTTTTGAGAAGAGAGTGGCTCTGTGCTGTAATGAGCAGAGATGGCAGAGGCATGCATTTTAATAGAAGAGAAGGACAGACCCCTGTGTAGTAGGTCTGCTAGGTAATCCAGGATGAGAGGTATGGAGGGATGTGCTGTTTCGGCTCCCTTAGCATGGATCCAGATGCAAAACCTTTTCCAGTTGTCAGCATAGGATTTTCTAGTGCTGGGGCATCTGGCCTCAAGTATAACATCTAGGACTTGTTTGTTTAGGCTGTCAGCTTGAGGAGAGGTCAGGGAATAATCCAGGTTGCCAGGTTGAGGGTCTGCAATTGGGGATGCATGAATTCTCCATTCTTCTGGGTCAGGAGTGTTGGGATCTGAGGTAGGTGCCATGGTAGCAGGGGTGACAGGCTGCGCAGCAGTGGGTACCAGTGCTGGTGTGGCCAGTCTGGAGCAATCAGGATTGCCCTTGGTTTTTCCTCCCTTATTTTGAGCAGTACCCCTGAAATGAGTGGTAGAGGGGGAAATGCATAGGCTGAGAGGTTTACCCATTGGAAGGACAGAGCATCCACTTTCCAAGCCTTGCTGTGAGGTTCCCTGGTGCAGCTGAGCTGATGACTGGAATGGGAGGCAAAGAGGTCCACCTTCGGGGTGCCCCATTTCTGGGTTACAAGGGTGAAGGTTCTGTGATCTAGCTGCCAACCCGTGTGGGTCTAGCAGGTTTCTGCTTAAGTCATCTGCCAGAGAGTTTAGGGAGCCTGGCAGGGATTGTGCTAGCAGGTGTATTTGCATGGCTGAGGCCGTGTGCCAAAGGGTCATGGTGAGCCTGCGGAGAGGATACGAGTGAGTCCCTCCCTGCTTGTTGATATACCACATCACTGTGGTGTTGTCTGTTTTGATCAGTAGAGGCCCCAGGGAGAGTAGGGGTCTGAAAGCTGTCAGGGCATGCTGAACAGCTAGCATCTCTTTTTGGTTGATGTGCATATGTATTTGGTTTGGGCTCCAATGTCCCTGAATGCACCTGCCGTCCAGGTGTGCACCCCAGGCATAGGCTGATGCATCTGTGGTGAGGGTCTGGGTGGCATGGGGTTGTGAGAAGGAAAGTCCCTTGTTGTGATTGCATGCTGCTGCCCACCAAAGAAAATCTTTCCTTAGACAGGGTATCATTGGTATAATTGTTTCCAGGTCTTGAGAGTGTTGACACCAAAGGCTTTTTAGGTACCATCGTAGTTTCCTCATATGTAGTCTGGCATATGGAATGAGTAGAATGCAGGACGCCATGAATCCTACAGCTTGCAGAATTTTTGTTGTGGATAACTGGGTCCTGGTGGCTAGTTAAGAGAAGTAGCTTGTCAGGTAGGCTTGTTTTTCTGGAGTAAGGAATGCCATCTGGGATGCTGTGTCCAGGCTTGCTCTCAGGAATACAATTTTTTGTGTGGGGACTAGTTTTGATTTCTTTTTGTTGATAGTATACCCCACGGAGGTCAGTAGGTCCTTTACAAAGGTCAGGTGTTGCAACAGATTTTCCTGACTGTCTGCCTGAATCAGGCAATCGTCTAAGTAGTGGTAAATTTGAATATTTCTTTGTCTGCAAAAAGCAATGGCTGGAGCCAGGCATTTTGTGAAAACTCCGGGAGCAGTGGATAAGCCAAAGGGAAGCACAGAGAACTGAAAGTGCATAGATACTACCCTGAAATATAGATATTTCCTGCAAGATTCCCTGATTGGGATGTGTAGGTAGGCCTCTTTTAGGTCTAGGATGGCTAACCAAGCATCCTTGGAAAGCATGGGAAGAAGCTGCTGGAGAGTGAGCAATATGAATTTTGATATCACCAGAAAGGTGTTTAGAATGGGTAGATCGAGGATTGGGTGCCAGCTGCCCTCTTTTCTGGGTACCAGGAAGAATCTGGAATAGAAACCTTGGCCTATCTGGTCAGCAGGAATATGCTGTATTGCCTTCATGGACAGCAGGGAAAGGACTTGCTTTTTGGCCTCTGCCCACTGGTTTGGAGGAAGATCTGGGAACCCTTTTGGGGTTGGCAGAGTGTGGAAATAAAATTTGTACCCCTGGGACACTATGTTGAGGACCCATCAGTCGTTGGTAATAGAGGCCCAGTTGCTTGCATGGAAGGAGAGTTTTCCTCCTAGGGGCACAAGCAGGTGGGCAGAGGTAATGGGTGGAGGTGTAAAGTCATTGTGAGTTCTTACCATAAGGGGGTGGCTTAGCACTTCCTGTTTTTGAAGAGGAGGAACTCCATTGCTTAGATCTCTGCATTCCCTTTGACTGCTGTCTGGGGGGTCTGCTTCCTCTGGTTCTGGGCTGAGTTGGCCTGGATGGGGCCGGAAAGGACCAGTGCTTGGAGGAGCAATGGCTACTGAACCTAGGAGGCTTGAACTGTAAAAAGTCTTTAACTGTCTGCATAGATTTTGCTTTTTCTTCCATCTTTTTTAAGACCTCTTCTGACTTGGTGCCAAACAAATTGTCTTTGTTCAATGGTGCATCCAATAATTTTCATTTGACATGGTCTGGCAAGGTCTGTTCCTTAAGCCAAGCATGCCTTCAAAGGACAGAACCAGTGACTGCTGCCCTGCAAGATGCTTCTAGGCCGTCAAAGCCACATTGCAAGGTGTGCTTAGTAACTTGGCTTGTAGAATGCATAAGCTCTTGTAATTCTTTATTTTCTGCACAAGCAGGAAAGGAAGATATTTTTTGTCTGAGGAGTTCCATGGTGTGCTGCCGATATTTCAACATGTGGAACTGACAATTTAGTGCTCTAATAGCAAGAGTTGCAGAGGTGTATACTTTTTTACCCCATCTGTCTAAAGCATGGGAATCCCTGTCTGAGGGGGTGGGATTCTTAGCTGGGGTTGCTTTAATTCCTTTAGGTCCTTGGGAGATGACCTCTGGGTCAGCAGCAGGATTTTTGAAAAGGAATTTGTGAGAGTCAGGGACTCTGTAGTACCTGTCAGGTTTCCTGGGAGCAGGAGGAAGGGCATCGGAGTCAAATTGGACTCCATAAAAACATCATTTATTTTTATTTATTTATTTATTTAACATTTGTTGACCGGGAATGTCCGACTAGGTTCCACAGAGCCTGTTTTCAGCGGAGGCCTGGGGAGAAATGCTCCAAATCATCCACAACATCCAGGACAGGAGGAATGGCTAAATGTCTGTGCTGTGGTAAATCTAAGAATTCCGAGTCTCTTATTTGACTGAGGATAGTCCTGACATTCCCATTGGAAATTCTCCCTTAAAGTATGTAGGGTTTCACCAAATTAAAAATCCTCTGGAGGAGAGGCAGAAGGAATGGATTCCTCTGCATGAGAATCCCCATAAGCACAGAGGGGTTGCATGTCTTCATATTTAGAAGAATCAGAGTCATCGAACTCCTGTTCAGATAAAACTACTATGGACAAGTCTCTTTTTCTTTTGGAAGGGATAGCCTGGCTTCCCCTAATATGCATAATAAGGTCTTCTGCCATTTTAAGCATTTGAGATTGAGGCATGGAAGCAGGTGCCTGAGCTTGGGTTGTCGTTTTTTGGGGAGTAGTTCGTACCCTGCGCCTTAGAAACTCAGTAGTTTTAGAAAGAACTGAAGATGAGAAAGAAGTCGTCGGTTTGTGCGGTTTGTGTCGAGTATTGGTAGTGCGAAGAACTTCCTCGGAAGACAGTGCCTGCTCAGTGGCTCTGGACCCATCTAAGGTAGAGACATCCGCAGGATCCTTAGTCAAAGAAAAGTCTCACGTCATACTGAACTCTGAAAGGGTCTCAGTAGTGGCCTGTGAATCCACAGAAATGGGCATCATGAGCTGAGAAAGCACCTCACAGAGGACCAGAGAACTGATGACTAGCTTAACAGAAGCATTGTCGGCAGTTTTGGACCTGTGCGGGCTGTCTCTGTCTTTATCCTTACATTTTTTCAGAAGATCGGTAGTCGGATGGCTTACCAAAGCCATATCGTAATTTGAGGACTGACAGAGAAAATATCTAGCTGCAATAAGGGCCTTCATGATGTATAGTTCTGGCGTTGAACAAAGCACAAAAGCGACAGCGAGGGACGTCGTGGTCTTGGCCTAAATGGGTGATGCAGTAAGAGTGGAATTCTCGGTGTGGTATTTGCTTTCCACAGGAGAGACAATTGTTAACTTTTTCTGACATCGGTTAGAGCAAAGAAAAAAGGATCCCCAACAGGGTACTTAGCTTTAGAAGACTTCAACTTCAATTCGGAAATGAAAACTCAGGTAGCGGCCAACCAGCACTCATGCAAACTGCTTCTGCTTCGGGGTCCTCGGCAAGAAAGACTGATGTAATGGTGTCGGCTGCCTGATTTTATACCACTGACAAACTGACGTCCGTCCTGGAGCGACAGCAACCGACGCAGAAATACTGAGCCTCTGGTATTCGGGCAGACTGAGGGCTACCCCTGGCAGGATAACCCAAGTGTGATGACTGCAACAGTGAAACACGAAGAACATCTAGCTTTCTCATGCTGTCAAATGAACCAAGCAGAAACTTAAACAAGTCTGACAATTCACTATTCTGAAGACTAAGGTGGGCAAAGTACAAATATTCTTTCCAAACCTATGCAAGGCTTTCCCATATTTGTCAGAAGGAAAGGGGTTAGATGTGATAAGGTGTTTGGAAAAATATGGTTTTAGCAGAGAAATCACTGCATGGTCTGATCTAAGGTTTCAAAAAATGTGGATCTGTAGAACCTTTTATAATTTATCCAATTTTCCTGGGGTAGGTGGCTGGCTCTCAGGCTGCAAAGGAACTATACTCTAAGGCTGGCAGAACAGGAAGAACACCTATAGGCTGAGGAAAATCCACCTGTAGCAAATTATATCATCTTTGCTGGGACTCCAGAATTTCTTTTTTGTTTCCAATAAAATAACTCCTTCATCCTGGTAATAGTATCAGAAAAACTACTCTTCAGATGGGAAATCTGAAGAAAAAATCTCCTTTGAGTCAGATTCCCCATTATGTGGAGTGGGAACTTGAGAAACACAGTTTAAATCTAAATTATGTCCCTCGGTCTGAGAATCAGCCTCTGAGAGAAAACTATTGTCCTTTTTAAATGAAGGGATGACTCAGAATGTAAAGACTGAATGGCTTTAAATAAACCTTTAGCAAAGCCCAGCCAGTCCTCTTTGTCTGCCCTAAATGACAGGACACAGGTGGAAAAAAATGTCAAACTTTGTTTCCTTTTCCATGGGGGAACCCCCAGAAAAGAGTGCCCTGAAGAATGGTCTTTTCCCGGGGAATTAAGTTCCTTAGAACAACTTCTTGAAGGAACAATGTCCATTCCATCCTCCGTTCTAACAAGATTGGTTTTACCTTGTCTGAGGAAGACAGATAAATAGCCACAAAGGATCTGACTGCCTCTCTGTTCTTAGAAGCTTCCTGTAGAGCAGCATCAAAGAGACTAAGAGAAACTGATGAGTGGCCCGAGGAACCCAGTATTGCCACAGCACTGTTATTCATCAGCAGTTGAGGCAGAGAGCAAGCTGGAATCAAGACTGAAGCCTCCTGTACAGCTTTTCTCTTCATACCTATCAGGGAGGGAATAGCTGAGGAGCTAGTACCCAGATTCATGTCTCTACAGAGAAACCTAACTAACAAGTGGGTAGTGGAGCCTTGGTAAATCAGTCTTACCTCTTGACCAAAAATTAAGTTCTGAATTAAAATGTTTTAGTGTCAACAACCAGAAACATTAGCATTAATGATTAGCAACAAATTTTTGCAGAAAAGTTTAACTTTTCTTTAAATAGAATGGTAAAATTGCAAGGTATTCCCCAAAAGGGTATTTACCCAACTTTGAGGAAGCAATGTCTGACCACTGATCACATGTAGCCCGCATGAAAGAGCGTTCTTTGGTAGTAAGAAAGTTCTGAATGTTTGAAATTCTACCCACTCACTTATATCATAATCCTCAAGCTCTGCAGAGATTAGGGTACATGTAAGGTGTGCTAAAGCTTTGGAAGCTGTATGGCTATCCAGTCTTTGGCAGGATATGTCTCACATAGCTTAAACTGCTGCAACAGTGATCTGATGGTGAACATTCTGCATTTCAACAGAGTAGAAAATTCAGATGGTGTACTATTTACACAACATAAAATGGCAGAATGGACTGAGGTAGTGACTCAAGACACACACACAATTTTTGGATACCTCAGGTATTTCTACCAGTAAGCCTCAGAAGGAATAATTCACACCCTACCTTGGTAAGATTTGCTACTTTCAAATTAAAGGAGTGACTCAAGCAAACTCTCTGGGCTCCTGGGAAAATTATAAAGCATGAAGGCAGCAGAATTTTCTGTGAGTGCCTATTGTTCTGTCATGAGAAAGCAGAGTTCTGCTTTTCTCCATTCTACAAGTTAGTGCAAAAGGCTTAACCTAAAATTTAAATTCAGCAAATCTAGCTGATGTATGAAGCACAAATCCAAACCAAAAACATCCAAAGGCAACCACGCAGTGAAGAAATCTCGGTTTATTTAGAGCTTTCAACCAAAGTCTTCTTCAGAATAAAAAAAACATCCTTTCCATCCACACTTAATACCCATTTCAATTAACAATATCCAATGAAAACCTTCATAAAAAAAATCAGGGAACATCTCAAAATTCACACATCACCCTGCACAGATAACATTTATAACAGCATTTATAAAAAACATTTAATACATGTGGTTTCATTTAAACCAGGCTTTTTATCAGCCTGTAGTCTTAATTGCCATAAGGTCCCATTCTTTTGCTTACATAATCATGGGGTGGTAGGAGACCCACGTATTAACATTTTTTCTTGGTTTGGAAAAGTAGTCCCATATAAAAGATTTTTGGATGACTTATACTTTTTAGTAAATGGTGGGATTGAGCAGGTCGAAAATATGCTTTCAGAAATTAACTCTAGTAATGAATTTTTATCCTTCACCAAAGAGGTTTATGTGTCAGGTTTTTGGACATTAGACTCACATGGGACTGAAAACTCACAATTTCACAGTTGCATATACAGAAAGGAATGTTTTGATAACAAATACCTACATTATGAGAGTGTTCATCCTGAATACAAGAAAAAAGAACATTCCTAGAGGGCAGATGATCAGTGCCTCAAGGTTAACTAGGACGGTGGTTTTTTGTCTGCTATTCAAGAAATTATACATATGTTTATTGAGAGAGGATATGATCCCCAGTTGTTAACCTCTACAGCCAAAGCAATATTTAGTAAAATAGAAAACTGGTTTCCCTCTATTTTAATGGCAGGCATGCCTGTTCAACATAGACACTAGCAGGAATCTCAGGACAAAAACAGATTTGTTAAGAGTTTGTGTTTAAGAATGATGGCAGATGATGTGAAAATAAAAAGTATTGTTCGTCAGAACTGGAAGGTTTTCCAAAGTAATAAAGATTTTGCAAATACAGTGGGGGAAGAACCACAGTTTATAGTAAAAAAGGCCAAATCTATTAAACAATATTTGGAGACAGATAACAAATATGCAATGTGGTAACTAACAAAAATAATGGGATGTTTCCATATGGATTTTGTGATGTGTGTACCTACATTTT
The DNA here is from genome assembly GCF_019279795.1 of Protopterus annectens. NCBI lineage: Eukaryota > Metazoa > Chordata > Ceratodontiformes > Protopteridae > Protopterus > Protopterus annectens. The sequence continues at coordinate 1,371,339,242 of NC_056745.1, read as the reverse complement.
TGTGGGTCCTAGTATATTTTTGCAGAGTCCTAAACGTGTATTGGAAGTGAAAGGGCATTATAACTGTGACTGTTTAGGGCTTATTTACATTGCCATGTGCTCAGGATGTTCTTCATTTTATGTAGGCGTCACCACAAGAAAACTACGAACTAGAATTAAAGAACATTTATATCTATAAGAAGTAAAGATGGCAATATTGCACTTTATAAGGATACTTTAACATGTGATGTTTACAAAACAATTATGTTTTCTGTTTTAGAAACAGTGCCTAAAAATTTGTGTTGGGGTTGATTATAAGAAATCTGTGTTAAAAAGAGAGACCTCATGGCAATTAAGATTACAGGCTGATAAAAAGTCTGGTTTAAATGAAACCATATGTATTAAATGCTTTTTATAAATGCTTTTATAAATGTTATCTATGCAGGATGACGTGTGAATTTTGAGATGCTCCCTGAATTATTTTATGAAGGTTTTCATTTGATATTAAGTGTGGATGAAAAGGATGTTTTCTTATTCTGATGAAGACTTTGGTTGAAAGCGCTAAATAAACAGGTATTTCTTCACTGCGTGGTTGTCTTTGTATGTTTCTGGCTTGTCTAAAATTTCAATTACTGTACACTGCAGTGTTCACATGTATGCTGTCTGGTGGAACGGTAACTTTCCTAGAACCAGAAAAAGTGTCAGATCACTTAGTATCTCTCTGGGCAGACGTAGATAAAGAAAAGGCAATCTCTACGGCAACCCCATTGACTAAGGCCCCTGCTGTAAACAAAGGAAATGAAGCAATCACAAAGCATGGAGCCATTTCTGTTGTTTAGGCATCAAATAAAACTGGGAGAACTTGGTGTTGGCCTCCAGATGTTGCAATTGGTTGCGGAATCCAGATGAAGATTTGGAAAACATATCACAGAGACACTGTGCTTGTTTTATAAAGGATAAGAATCTTTTCTCAAACTATAAGCACTTATTCTCTTGGACAAATTATGTGTATTCATAAGGTAAATGCTTTCCATCAAATATTCTACTAAACTAAAAAAAAATGTTACAGAAAGAAATGTCATGTCAAAGTACTCACCATATCAGTAGATTTCTGTAAAATCTTATAACGAAATCATTGCTAAAGGATTCTTCATCACAAGGGAAAATGGCTCCTTTGCTTAGATCTTTTTAGCAGTAATGTAATCCCTTTACACATTGTGTCTGTGGTCTTGAGCCATGGTCATTGCAAGGATCACAGTGTTTGATCTTAAGTTATGGTTATTACAGGGAGCACAGTATGAGTCTGTGGTCATGAGTTATGGCCATTACTGGAAGTTCAGTGATACAACAGAGCCCTTGCCATTGTTCATGCCAACTGAAAGAGGGAGGCTAAGCCCTTGTAGGACATAGCTAAGATAAAAATAGGTGAATGTCCACACCCTGGCAAAACAGCACACTAAAAGCAAAAGAGGGGTGGAGGGAGGGAGCAGCTACTGCAGCAGTGATCATCTGAGCATCTACTGTTATGGCATGGTTACTTACACAGCTGTACTTGTTCATCATATTCATCACAGCTGCAGTAGGCTAAGCTATATGGGTAAATTACCATACTTTACAACATTTGGGGGTGGAAGGGGAAAGATCCAGGAGCTCCTGGAGAATGGTCCTAGCAAAGCCTAATCTAAACCTAGAGAAGGAATCAGGCTTGTAGTGCTTTGTAAAAGTATGCAAAGAAGGCCAAGCTGCTGCTTCTAGAATCCAATAATTTTCAAACAAGCCATAGATAAAGCCAATGCCCTGGTAGAGTATGCCTTCACCTTGCCTGAAATAGTTTTGCTGTGGTGGGAATAACAAAGGGTAATAGCCTGACACAACCATTTGGAAATAGATGGCTTTGACATAGGCTGTCCGTTTTTCTTACCTTCACAAGAAACCAACACCTGATCTGAAGCTCTGAAAGATTTTGTTCTGTCAAGATAGCACCTGAGTTGTCTGTCAACATCCAAGGTATGGAGTATTCTCTCTCTCTCTCTCTCCCCCTCATTTTTGGGTTTAGGAAAGAAATCAAGGCTCTAGATAGCTTGGCTTAAAGTAAACTCGGATACCACTTTAGACATAAAAGAAGGATTAGTTCACAAAGAAACCCTGTCTCTATGAAAAATGAGATAGAGTTGACCCAATATAAGAGCTTACAACTCAGATGCTCTTCTTGCAGCGGTCAGAGCAATCAGCAAAACAGTTTTCCATGTTTAGAACCTTAAGTCAGCTGTAAAAGATAGTTCAAATGGAGCAAGTGTTAGCTTCTCTAATACAAAATTAAGATCCCAAGGAGGAACCACCAGTTTTCTTGGAAGTCTCTTAATGCTAAACTCTTCTTTTTGGAGAAAGAAAATAAAGCAAAAGTGTAGTATCAACAAATGCTCTTGTGGAAGGTCATAAGGGCAAAAGCATCAAAGAAGCCTAACATATCTAAATAATGAAAGTCTTAAAGCATATATAACCACTGAAACCTAATAAAATTCATAACAATCTGCTCTAATCCATGGTGATCCTCCCACTTGAAGAACTAAATTCTTGATTTCTTGCTTTCAGGATACACCCTTTTTATGCAACATTAATAGACAATTAGTTTCCCCATTACCCTGCTTAATATAATCAATTACCTTACTAACAACTGTGAAAACTTTAAAGACACAAGTTATATTTTACACATAATTACAGGCATATTCCATATTTTCTGTATACAAGATATCACAACTACATCCCTTCTCACACAAAACCACTGGGTTTGGACTAGCACAGATAGATTTTAAAATTTAAGACAACCCATCAGCATTCAAATTAGCTGGACAGTCTGGCTCTATGTGTTACATTATACTGAAAATGTTGGAGTGATAATGCCAAGTGGCTTAACTGTGTATTGTCTTCCTGTTCTTTACTCAGCCACTGTAATGGGGCACAGTCTGTCAATAAATTAAAGTGTGTACCTATCAGACAGTACTGTAGAGAAAAGAAAGACCACTTCACAGCCAAGCATTTCTTTTCAATGGATGCGTACCTTTTTTCTCAGCACTACATAACTTTTGACTGCTACAGCACATTGCACCCAGGGTGATCTTCTCTTTGAATAGTGTATTGTAATACTTCTCTCAAATGTACTTCTAATGCATCAGTATGCAAGGTACATTTCTTAGTAAAATCAGGAGTCACTAATGCTGGCTCAGACTACAATAGTCTTTGCAGTTCATTAAGCTTTGGGCAGTATTCATAGTTGTAACTCTCAGGAGCAGCAGGTATGTGAGCAAACAGCACCTAAGCACAGCTAAGAAGCTATTCAGAGCTGTGCTTACGAGCATTTCTTTCAATCAGTATGAGAAATGTTTATGCAAATGACAGAATAATGAGATATAAATGAGAAATGTTTGAAAAATCTGTGACTATATTATGCCAATAAAGACCTCTTCTCACCTTTATGTGATTTATAGTCACTTTTTGATGCACAACTGCTCTATGTGCATAAGGCTTATAAAAAGAGAATCTGCACATTTTCTATCCACTTTGCCTTTCATAAAGATGCTTGCATGCACTGACAGGTTAGCTGTCTCCCATTCTGAGGTGCTCAACTTGGTCGTGCCAAAATCAGGTGCACCCAGTGGTGCTTGCCATCTGAGAAGACAAAGATATAGCCAAAGGCTATCCTACCTGAACTTTTCTGATCAGGACATTTTGGACAGGTTTAGAGTGGACAGAGACACAGTACAGACTTTACTGAGTCTGTATGGCCTAGGGATAGGAACCTTTGCACCAGAGGATACCAAGTAATGCATAGCCTTCACTATATTTACCATGGGGACCTTCCATTGGCAAAGTGTGAATATGCTGGATATCTCACAGGTATCTGCTTTGAGGATACTTTGCAGTTTCTCAATATACTTTTGGTGTATGTGAATGAGTATATCTATTTTCAAGTGTCAACTCAGGGCCACGTCAGTACCATGTGTGCCTTCTACAGAATGAGGTACTTGGTGTAATACATTATACCCTTGTTGCTATTAAGTCCCCATCTGGACCAGGAAGTGTCAGTGCCAGAAGAGGAAGTGCTATCATTCCATCAACTGCCAGGTAGTTTGGGGTGGGGGTGCATCATCAATAAATCTGTTCTGCAGCCTGACAGCACTCACAATTTCTATATTTGGCATACAAGCTCACTGTACCAACGTTTCCTACATGGTAGGATTCTTCATGGTCATCTAATTGCTAAGTGTAAACTATTTATGCTGCTTTTAACATCAGCCATTTGTTTAGTTGTAGAGTGTCATAGGTAATATAGAGTAATCGATCCCCTCTCTTTTTGTTATGCGTCTCCTCCCTGTATTGTTTTCCAGATAACATGGGATGCCGACTCAAACCTTGCTAATGACATCACTTCATAACCCCCAGGAACCTGATGAGGAGTTCCAGCCACGGATAGTCTTTGAGCAAGTGTTTGGCCTGCTCAAAGCTCATTTTCACTGCCTGGTTGAGTCTGGAGGTGCCCTTCAGTATGACCCTGCTACTGTATTCCGGAAGATTCCTACCGGAAGCATTCTGCACAACATGATCATGCATCAGTCTGGCCAATTGTGATCATGCAGCCAGTCACCAATAGTGGCAGTGTAGCTCTCTGTATTCTCCCATCAGTGACTATAGCAACTATGGCCAGCTGATGGCAGTAGCTCTGCAGCCCCATCCAGTAGGCTCCTGCATGGTGTATGTTTATTTAGGCCAAAGAGGTGGCATTTTGTCCATAGCTGTGGACCATGACATTTACTTGGCAGCAGTGCAAAGCTAAACATATAACATGTGATGCATGCAATATTACTTGTGGTCTATGTTGAGTGGTGCATGGTCAACTTACATTGTACATCAGACATTTCTTCACATAAGAATTTGTTTCATAATGTATTTGTAGTCATCATCTGTACAGTGTTGTGGGCCAATAGCAGAAGTGCTAACTATACTGGCAGGCTTTGATTGAAGTGTAGAATGGCAGACACTATGAAACATGTTTAGGGCATTAATGTCTCTCTGCAGTGTCAAAAAGAGTATGATAAATTTAAATGTGCAACAGAAAAAAAAAAGAATTACTTGATTTAAAAAAAGAAGTATGTGCACCCCCCATATTGTGTACTTACTATTTTTCAGATACATGGAAGTGCTACAGCACTGGCCCTGCCTGGAAAGTAACTCCTGAATGACTGTCTCTGTGTTAATGATGTTAAAAATTATCAGTTACATTTGAAATGTACCATACAGTACAATACAGTTGTGTAAGTAAACTTACCAGAGGTGTTTGAATGATCAATGCAGCAGTAGCCTAAGCTGTATGGATTATATCCTATCAAGGATACAACAGCTGGATAACTGCCAAAGCCTCAGGGTTCCTTCTACTCACCAAAAACAAACTGCTAAACAGCCAGCTCTGAGATGTCTAAAAAGACAGGTTTGGGTGAAAGCCCTTGCCATTGTTCATGCCAACTGAAAAAGGGAGGCTAAGCCCTTGTAGGACATAGCTAAGATAAAAATAGGTGAATGTCCACACCCTGGCAAAACAGCACACTAAAAGCAAAAGAGGGGTGGAGGGAGGGAGCAGCTACTGCAGCAGTGATCATCTGAGCATCTACTGTTATGGCATGGTTACTTACACAGCTGTACTTGTTCATCATATTCATCACAGCTGCAGTAGGCTAAGCTATATGGGTAAATTACCATACTTTACAACATTTGGGGGTGGAAGGGGAAAGATCCAGGAGCTCCTGGAGAATGGTCCTAGCAAAGCCTAATCTAAACCTAGAGAAGGAATCAGGCTTGTAGTGCTTTGTAAAAGTATGCAAAGAAGGCCAAGCTGCTGCTTCTAGAATCCAATAATTTTCAAACAAGCCATAGATAAAGCCAATGCCCTGGTAGAGTATGCCTTCACCTTGCCTGAAATAGTTTTGCTGTGGTGGGAATAACAAAGGGTAATAGCCTGACACAACCATTTGGAAATAGACGGCTTTGACATAGGCTGTCCGTTTTTCTTACCTTCACAAGAAACCAACACCTGATCTGAAGCTCTGAAAGATTTTGTTCTGTCAAGATAGCACCTGAGTTGTCTGTCAACATCCAAGGTATGGAGTATCCTCTCTCTCTCTCTCTCTCTCTCTCCCCCTCATTTTTGGGTTTAGGAAAGAAATCAAGGCTCTAGATAGCTTGGCTTAAAGTAAACTCGGATACCACTTTAGACATAAAAGAAGGATTAGTTCACAAAGAAACTCTGTCTCTATGAAAAATGAGATATAGTTGACCCAATATAAGAGCTTACAACTCAGATGCTCTTCTTGCAGCGGTCAGAGCAATCAGCAAAACAGTTTTCCATGTTTAGAATCTTAAGTCAGCTGTAAAAGATAGTTCAAATGGAGCAAGTGTTAGCTTCTCTAATACAAAATTAAGATCCCAAGGAGGAACCACCAGTTTTCTTGGAAGTCTCTTAATGCTAAACACCTTTCAAATACATTGAGGCATGAGAATGTACTGAAACAAGGGGATCCATGGGCAAACATGCTAAAATGGCCAACAAATGAACTTTGATACAGGAGCAAGAAAGGCCATAGGACAGTAACTCACACAAATATAAAACCAAAGAAACACTAGCCCTGAATGGGTGCTGGTTATGCTGATGGCACTAACTTCAAAACCTTTGCCATTTGCTTATATATGATTTTCTAGTAGCACTCTTTCTTGTCTCCATAAGTGCCTGCTACATGCTCTTCATAAACAGTTACCTAAAAGGAATTATATCCTATCATTTAGGCAGTCAAATAAAGTTGTTTGCGGTAAGGATGTATCAAACATCTTTCTTCTTGTGTAAGGAAATCTATTCTGTGAGGAAGCTTGTGGTAATTTCCCCTGGACAACTCCAAAAGAAGGGAGAACTACTATTGCCTGGGCTAGATGAGAGTCATTACAGTGATCTTGGGAGAGTCCTTCTGAATCTTCACAAGTACCTTGGATATCAGTGGGAAGGATGGACAAGCATACAGGAACATACCTTCCGGAGGAAAACAAAAGGTATCTGTCTTCCAGGCCTTCTTGCATGGAATCCTAGAGCAGAATTTTGCCAGGTGATTTTTCAGATAGAAGGCAAAAGGGTATATTTGATGAACTTCTCACAGATGGATCAAATCTTGGAAGACTCCCTGATCTAGTTTCCATTCATGAGGGTCTGCCTTTGCCCTGTTCAATTTGTCCACCACACACATTTGCTCTGATAGAATGTAGGATGGCCTGCAGAGTAAGTGTGCTGTAAAGCTTAATCACAAGCTAATATGGCTAATCTGCTTAGGGGGTAGAACCTGGTTCCCCCTTGCTTGTTGATGTACCACATCACTGTAGCATTGTCTGTTATGACTTGAAGAGGTCCTGAGAACTAAAGAGCCAACTGCCTGATAAGAGCAAGCATCACTTTTATATTTATATTGTTGTGTCTGTACTTGTTGCCCAGATACCTTGCACTTTTATACCTCTTGACACTGCTCCCCATGCAGAGACTGAAGTGTTTGTGGTGACTGACTGCTCTGGAGCAGGAGGGGAGAAGGGGAGACCTGGATTTAGGTATATTTGAGATCTCCACCAAGTGATTTATCTTTTGACAAATCCCAGAACTGGAATTTGAAAAGATATTGGATGGTGGTACTGGGACCAAACAGACTTCAGATACCATTTTATTTTTCTCATGTAGAGTCTTGCCAAGGTTGTCATGAGAATCATAGATACCATGAAAACCAGAATCCTGAGGTATTGCCTTGCAAAGACTGAAGTCTGAGTGAAAACACTTGAAATATATCTAGATATAGATCTATTTTTTCCTGTGGAAGAAAAGCTCATTGTACTGAGGTGTCCAGCAATGGAGGCAAAAAGACTTTGAATGTTCTCCTGGAATTCCATCTTGTCTAAGAGATCTTTTACCCAAGACAGACATTCCAGACACTTTGAAAAAGAGTCTGCAAAGATAAGCAAGTTGTCTAAATAAGGAAAAATGTGAATACCCTGTAGCCTGCTAGAAATGGAGCTAGACACTTTGTGAACATTCTTGGAGGAGTGGATAGTCCAAAGGGTATGGCAGAGAACTAATAGTGTGATCCAGACACACAAAGACTTAGAAGTGCCTGAAGTCTGGATGAGTAAGAGTGTGACAATAATCATCTTTTAAATTTAGTGTTACCAGAAAAACTTAAACGAAGAAGGAGTAAACAGATTGTGAAGTAACCACTTTGAACTTGTGTACTATCACAAATTAGTTTAGAAAAGAAAGATCAGAACTGGTCTCCAGGAATTTTCTTTCTATGGCAGCAAAAATCATCCTTGAATAAAAACCTTTCCCAAACTGGGAAGGAGGGATTGTTGCTATTACTCCCTGAGACAACATGTATTGTAGGACAGGGGAAACAGAGTTTGTTCTGGTAGATGAGGAATAACTTCCTGGAAGGGTGGAATTTCTTCCAGCTGTCATCTGTAACCTTGATGAATGATATTCAGAACCCATTTGTCTGAAACTATCTGTTGCCAAAGAAAGAAATGGAGATTCAGATTTTGGGCATGGTCCTTAGATGGTCATTCTGATTTGTTTGACTGTCCTTTGTTCTGGGGAGGGGGGATTTTCTTTCTTTTTGGAACCTCTGTGCCATTTTTTTTAATGTCTCCTTACAATCATTTTGCTGAGACTGTTTATTTTGCTTTCTGCCAAAACATGATGAGGGGGTACAGAATCCCTTGGAAAATTTGGAAAGGGGGGGGGGCTGAAAAATCTGAGAGATTCCCTGAATCAGCTTACCCCTCTCATCGCATTTTTGATAACCTCTGCAGCAGATGGTCCAAAAACTAACTCTTTATCCGAAGAAGAATTTAAAATCTCATTTTTATATCTTCTAGGAGCGTTTGAAAACGTAGCCAGTCAAATCTCCTTAACACAGTACCAGTGGCCACAGCCCTGGAAGAAGCACCTACAGAATCATAAGTACACTTTAAACAACAAGTAGTGACCTGTGAAATGGAAAAACCGAAACCATTCAAAGCAGATTTTTCCTAACAAGAAGGAATTGCAGATAACACATTCCTCATACTTTCCCAATTAGTCAGAATAAACTTTAACATACTAGCTTTACAACTGAAAGTTCTGAAAACCAAAGTTAAAGAAGCATACTCTTTTCCCCCTACTTATCAATAATTTTACCATCTTTGTCTGAAATTGAAGGATTAGAATTAACCAAATGTTTAACAGCAGCTGGATTAACTAAAGCTATAGTTGCTGGGGGTCTATATTATATTCTCAAAAGCTGACAATGTCGAATCTGACATTGTCGACACGAGAATAGAGAAACTGCATTACATCGAACAAGTAAACGGAAATCTCCGTAAGGGAGATTTCCATTTACTTCAATGTAGTGCGGTCTCAGAGTTGGTATATTTAAGTAGCGGGGGTGTGGGGGTTGCAGGGGGGCTTTTGCCCCCTGCCTACACTGTTTAGTTTTTTTTTTTTTTTTGTTATTTTTATTTGTTTTTCTGAACATTCGATGTTTTAACAGTTTGATCACTAAAGGTCAACCTTTAATGATTCCAACTGTTAAATATTCAATGCTCTAATATAGACCCAGTTGCTGGATCAGGTCTGGGATGAGTGCATAAAAAGTTGAAAGACTGAGGAACTTTATACAATCTATCCGTCTTCTGAGGAGCAGCAGGCAGACTATCAGGGAAGCTATAGCTGTGACAAGCACATCCTCCAATGCTGTCAAAACTAAAGGTGGGAAACCTCACTGTTCTCCCAGAGAACACACTGGTACATTCTGGAAGTAGTTTTAGAGAAAGATAATCCCTCACAGAAAATTTAGATACCATACTTTCCTCGAAGTCTTACTCAGAAAACTGAGGAGAAAACAATGCATTTGGTGATTCATTTTCCTGTCCAGATTCATGAATATCCTCAGGAAAAGAGCAATCCCTTTTTCTTTTACCAGAAATCACCTTGCATGAAGGATCAATAGCCTGAATAAGATTCTGAGCCATACTTAAAAATAACTATTTCAGCCCAGAAGGATTTGTGGAGAAGTAGACAAATGTTAAGTTTTCCATTTCTTTTGACAGTAAAATTCATGGCAGCAACAGCAGCGTCCCCATTTTCCTGTCCAGATTCATGAATATCTTCAGGAAAAGAGCAATCCCTTTTTCTTTTACCAGAAATCACCTTACATGAAGGATCAATAGCCTGAATAAGATCCTGAGCCATACTTAAAAATAACTATTTCAGCCCAGAAGGATTTGTAGAGAAGTAGACAAATGTTAAGTTTTCCATTTCTTTTGACAGTAAAATTCATGGCAGCAACAGCAGCTTCCCCAGGGATTGGCACAACATTCTAAATGAAAAAGGGTATCTTCCCTGCCCCTTCTCCCCAGATCAGCAAGAGTGGTTCTCACTTACCCACAGAGAGGACCTGAACACTTGCGGAGGACATGGCTAACCCCCAGTCCATAGTGGCTGTAGGTGCTACATTAGAGAGATCTTGGGAAAAAGATGAGCAGTCTGAGGAACCAGCTTTGGCCACGGCAGGGTCACCCACCTGCAGCTTAGGCAAACTGCTAACCTGCTGTGGTGGCAAAGGCCATTTACTTAACTTTTTCTTTTTGTGGCTTGAAGGACTGATCATGGGTCAGTAGCTTTGTTCCATGGTCAAGCTGAAAATGGTGCCTCTTTCCTGGGGAAACTAAGCAACACAAGCTGGTAAAATGCCCCAGTAAAAACACAATAAAAATCACTTTATTACATTTTGCCAGCTCTAAAAAGTAAAATAAACACATTTTCTCCACAAAAAATAATCTTAGAATACTTTTAACAACTTTTAAACAGACAGGGAAATAATTCACTCCTATTTAAAAGTACAGTTAAGTCTCATAACATTCAATTAAAGCACAAACTCCTAGTAAAAAAAACAACTCTCCTAACAAGGAATCCAAAAAATAATCATTAAATGTGGAAGGTTTTTTCCCCAAAGGGAACTTATCTGCCCAGAAATGGAACAGCACAAGCCAACCATCGATCCTCAAAAGCCCACAGAGGAGCACACTTCAGTGGCAGGAAATGTCTGAAGGGTTTGACACCTAAACCTGTCTTTTTAGACATGTTAGCTCATGCTGTCTAATTGGTTGAGTGCATGGAAAGTGCCTTGAAGCTTTGGAAGCTGGCCAGCTACTACATCATTAACAGGATAAAGCTTAGGCTACTGCAGCAGTGATCAATATTATGGATGCACAATGTAGCTAGAGGAATATGTGGGTGATGGTTCCACAGATTATGAAGAATTGGTGGTATTTCAACGTGATGCTGAATGCCCCAGTGACTAGCTCTATTGGATGCAGGGGAACCTTTTGACATTGTTTTAACAGTGCTGAAGGACCAAGACCATGACTGTGAGGTTCTAATATGTGTAGTGGAATTTTAAATAAGCTTGATTGCCTTCTTCTTCTTCTTGGGTGAATCCACAAGTGTGTCTGCAGCACTTTCTTGAGATATGCATGGTGTCTTGACCTATTCATTCACCACAGGTGTGAACAGTCCTTCATCAATGTCTAGTTGTATTCTCAACATGTGTCTGGTACATCTTTACTAATGTGTGCATGGAGGCTGACATGAATGCTGTGTATGCAACCATGATGCACATCAGAATCTTCACGGCATTATCCCTGGCTTCCATCATTCCCACGCAAAATTCATCACTTATGCCCTGCAATACTCTAATCATCTCTACGTGACTCTTAGTAGCAAATATCATGTGCCTGAACTATGTCATGGCACATCAGGTGCTGGGTAGCCAAACCCTTGCTTGTATCTGGCACTAACCATGAATTGTGTCTTTGCCTGGCATCTCTGTGTACAGGTGTGACAGTGGGTATTGCTACCTCTGAAAGGGTAGTCTCTTCATCAAAGGGTTCAGACTGTGTACAAGAAGCAAGTGTTGAGCTAAGTGGTGTTCCCCTCTCTGTTTTAATGCCTTTTCTTCATTTTGCTTAGTGTCTCAGCCTGTGTCACTGCCTACAGAGTTATCCACCTGCTGTGGGGTATGGTGCCCTAGCAGTACACTTTGCAACTGTTACCACTGTACTCAGGCTATGTCATGACCATAAGAGTAACAGCATTACTGTCAACAGCCATTCTGCTGTCAGCATCAGCCTGCTGTGCTGAAGCACAGGACATGGGTGCTTCTGATGCAGATGCCATGAAGAAATACGTCAAGTTGTAGTTAATGTGATCTGTAGCCTATGGAATTATTTCTACATAAAGGTATGATGCCCACACTTATGCATTGTCTATAGAGTTTGTGCTTCCCTGACGTTGATAGCATACCAGATGGTGAGACCTGTGGGGGGTTACATGTACACAGGTTTCATATCAACTAAATCCCAACATTCTGTAGTAAAATCAGCTAAACACTAACCTTCTACACTGCCTGAATGAACTTGCTATAGGGGTTTGAAAATACTGGCGTCCTTATCTGTATCTATGTCATCACTTCTTATAGAGAGAATGTACTTCTCATCCTGTATCAAAGGTTGCTGCTACAGGCAACTGTATTCTGCTTCGCTTTTGTCCTGGCACATCCTACCACATTATTCACTCTTTTTCTGCAATGTGACATGATGCAATTCCTTCCCCTACAGCACTTATGTCAGCCACAACTTGATGCCACACCTTAGCTCTCTTTCTGCCTGTTTTGCCTCCCATTTACAAAAAAGATACTTTCCATACGTCGTTGAAGTATCCAAGAGGATGTGCTTCTCCTCAGGATTGAATCTGTCTTTGCTGTGTCTTGTTCTCTGTAGTTGTAAAACTTTATTACATGCAAGCATGTTATGCAAAACTTACACCTGCTTCACATGTATGGTATTTTAATCAATTATTGATCATGCATGCCAGTGCAATATACAAAAAAAAAGGTATGACAAAACAGGGAGGCATTCATTCTGACTTCTGGGTTTGACTTTTCTTTACAATAGTGTCTGTTATGCATTTTTCTGCAGAATACTGTGGTAATGGTGCCAAAAATATGGTTGCCAACCACAACACTTATGCAATCTCGTTGCAGCAAACAAATGCTGAAGTTCCGACAAGGGTGACTACAATCCCATTTAGGCTTTTATACAGGTCAGGCATATTTTTATCAATCAGAGGAGAAGTTATGGATAGCAATTAAAGTGCTGAAGAAGTTTTTCTGGGAGGGGAAGATGGCAAAAGCAAGTGGGATAAGCTAATTCTTCCAATAGAACAAGGCGGAATGGGATTACCCAATTTGAAAGGGTATTTCAGAACAACACAGTTAAGGCTACTGTAAATAGCATAAGCAGAAGCTCAAGAAACAAGGAGAGACTAGGATTTTGGGTGCAGGCCTTTAAGGAGAATAACAATAACTATACAGAATATTATATTCATAAAGTACCAAAAAGTATTCTAAGAACTAAGCCAACATGGGAATAGAGAATGGAGATTCTGCCAATAGGGATGATGGCAATTAGGGATACAGACAATAGACAAGAGGGGCTAGAATTTATTGGAAAAAATGGCAAAGGAACCAAGAGATTGGGAGCAAATAACTAGATAGGGAAAGGTAATAGAATGGGGAGACACCAAGAATTTATTTGGACTGCAGGTTAGAGACTGCCTTCCCTAACAAGGATTGATATTAGAGTATGGGCAAACAAAAATAAATGGGGGGTCCTAAGTGAAAGATCAGCACTGGTAGAGTTTTTAGTAGAATCTAGAGCAAAAGCTGCTATTAAAAAAGGAATAATTAGTAGAGCATATAAAATATTGCATGATAACTATAAGAATCAGAGGAGGTTAGAAAGAATTGGGAAGAGAGATTGGATAAGCAATTCACAAAGAAACAATGGAGGATATATGTATGTCTCCCAAATATGCAACAAAGTCTAGAAAATTTAGGATCTTTGCTTGGAAGTGTTTATACAGGTATTTTTATAGGGTCTATATTATATATTCGAACTTTCTAAACTTCGAATCCCATATGTTCGACATCATATGATCAAAGTCGGAACTGAAGCGTTTCTCCTCGGGCCTCCGCTGAAAATAGGCTTTCTGTAGCCTAGTCAGACTTTCCTGGTCAACAAATGTTAAATAAATAAAAATAAATAAATAAAAGTTTAAAAGTTTGAATATATAATAAAAAAATTTTACCTTAACGGTGCAGGCAGTTAAGCAAGCCCCCCTGTACCCCCACACCACTCCTACTTAAATATACCAACTCCAAGATTGCACTTCAGTGCAGAAAAGGGAAATGCTCCCATTCTGCACTGGTTGACGCCATTACATTTAACCTTTGAATGCTTGAAATTTCGATCATATAGTGTCGACCATATGCCATTCGAAATTTCAAGCATTTGTGGTTCTAATAGGAACCCTTTTTATACCCCAAGTAGACTCCAAAGAATTTTTCCTAGGGTAAACAGGAAATGTTTGAGGTGTGATGGGGATGAAAGTGGTAACTGGGAATATATTTTCTTGGAGTGAAATGATTGGCAGACTTTAAAGATTCCCTGCAGACAGCTTTGTCAGAGATACTGGGTGAGCAAATAGGTGTAACTAAGGAAATGATTTTTTAAGCTATGACTCAATATCAGAATTGCCTAGACATAGTAAGGCTTTGCTGAGTCAAATTTTATTAGCTGCCAAAAAAGCAATTACTAGAAAATGGAAATCAAAGTCTAAACCAACTTTACTAGAAGTAGCAAATATAGTAACAGAGATAAAACAACTGGAATTAGGATCTTTAGAAAAGGGTAGGTGCAAATTACATAGGAAAAAATGGGAACTGTTGCAACAATACATGCAGAGGAGGAACAAGTTTTAAAAGAAGGCAGAATTTGAATGAGCTATGTAATGTGTGACTGACAATGACTGGATAGATTATAAGTGATGTATAATGTTTGCAAATACAATTGTGTCAACATGGTTTGTAATGTATAATGTTTGTAACTAGAATTGTGTCAGGATGGTTTGTTTTCATTCATATAAATATAAGATTGCATATGTTATATGTGATAATTTAATAAAGATGTTTACTGTTTAAAAAAAATATGGCGACTTACAATTCCTATGTGCTAGGCAGAAGCTGAACACATTGGTAGAGGAATTCCGGGCAGCCCGAAGTAGGCAAGCACAAAGCCACACAGGGTAGGCAAAAACAGTTACTAACACTTACTGTGACAGTAGACTCCGGGAGCAGAAGCATGGATGATCTACTCCAAGCACACATCGAGGAAACGTAACAGGAGACACGGAAGGAGGCTGTAGCAACCAAGAACACATAGCGCAATAACAACAACAAAAATAAAAAACATTAGAAACAGGCTTACATGCAGTAAGAACATCTGTAACAGAGTATGCAGAGATGATTTAAAAAAACACAGGAAGAAGTGGCACACAGCTATCTGTGTAGAGCAGGTTCACCCCCATAACATGCCCTTAGTAACACCACACACCCTACCTCTTAGTGCAGAAAATCAGGACAAAGCCTAAAGTAAGGGGGAACAAAGGCCAAAATACCAGTCAGGAACATGCTAAATATTACTCCTATATACATAGAAAGGTGATAGAATAACAAGAGTTGTGTTATCATGCATATTTTGAAGGATATGAATTCTTAAACTCAAGTGAATGCACTGCGACATGTCAGACAACCTCAAATTATACGAAGAACACACTAACACTAATAGATGCCAGGATACATGTCAGGACCATAGCAAGTCTAGCATGATGGTATGTGAACTGACAGGGTGAAGCCTGTTGACAGCCATGCTGGGCATATAAACACCTGCAGTCCACAAATGTGAAACATGCAGGTCATAGAGGGACACAATGGGCAGGGTGGACATACAGTCAGACAGTAGCAGCATACAGGGCAGTCCACCCATTGCATATCAGGTTGCATACTTTGTTCATCTTCAGTGTGTGTGTGTGTGTATGTATGTATATGTGTATATATATATATATATATATATATATATATATATATGTGTGTGTGTGTGTGTGTGTGTGTGTGTGTGTGTATATATATATATATATATATATATATATATATATATATATATATATATATATAGATAGATAAGTTGAAAAAAACACTACTTTACTTGTAAAAAGTAACAAAAGTGTCCAACGAGATAAAAGATCAGCTCCGATGCCACTTTCCAAACAATTTAATGTTGCAAGCAAGTGAACAGAATTGATAAAAACGATAAAGCCGATAAAGCCAGATTAATCTGATGAAGTCCTGACTGGTGTAAGGACGAAAACGCATTGTAGTGGAAAGAGCGTTAATCTGGCTTTATCGGCTTTATCGTTTTTATCAATTCTGTTCACTTGCTTGCAACATTAAATTGTTTGGAAAGTGGCATCGGAGCTGATCTTTTATCTCGTTGGACACTATATATATATATATATATATATATATATATATATATATATATATAGATATATATATATATATATATATATATATATAGATACACACACACACACACACACACACACACACACACACACACACACACACACACACACACACACACACACACACACACACACACACACACACACACACACACGCACACACTTCCTCCTTAGGCCACCTACCTCAGTCATTTCACAGACCTACTATGTGGCTGGTGTCGTGTATGTGTTGTGCTACTCTGTCCTTGCCCTGTATCTTACTGTTATCTGTCCTGCCTCCTATCTGTCTGTGCTGTTGACAATGCATTGGGCATAGGTTTGACTTTCAGAGAAACCACTATTTTGTGCTTGTGTGTGGGGCTGTCTACTTACTTTTCATCCCTCCCCCACCTTCCTTCTCTGTGTGCATCCCTCTGCTCTTGTATGCCTTTACTGCTCCCCTTTGTGCTGTTGCCATCTGATGGTAGGTCCACCCAGTTTAGTGCGTCCCCCTGTGACCTGAATGTTTCACATTTGTGCACCTCAGGAGTTTATATGCCCAGCATAGCTGACAGCAGGCTTTAGCTTGTTGGCTCACATACTGTACTACTAGGTTTTCTACATTTATAGGAGTGGTATTTAACATATGTCTCTGTATTTATGCCTTCGTCCCCCTTACTTTTGGGTATGTCCAGATTTCCTGCATGAAGAGTTTGGGTAGTGTGGTGTTACTGTTGGCATGTTATGGGAGTGAACCTACTCATACATAGATAGCTGTGCGCCACTTCTTACTTTTTTATTATCTCTGCACACACTGCCGTATGCACCCTGGTATTGTGTGTGCTCTTGTCACACAGTCCCTAACTTGTCAGTAAGCAGGAACATTTGTGTTCCTGCAGACATTCCAACTGTGACTGCATGGAAGCCTAGCCTGTTCCTAACATTTTTTTTTTTGTTATGGCACTCTTGTGTTCTTGGTTGTCACTGCCTCCTTATGTGCCTCCTGCAATCCTTCCTCGGTGTGTACTTGGAGTGATTCATCCATCCTTCTGCTCCTGGACCTTACTGCCACAGTAGGTTTCAGTAGTTGTTTCTGCCTACCATCTGTCCCTTTGCACTTGCCTACTTTAGGCTGTGTGCAGTTCCTCTACCACTGTGCTCGGCTTCTGTCTAGCATGTGATAATTGCAGGTCTCTCTCGTCAGAACTTTGGTATTTGTTTGCTGCAACGAGACTGAGGAGGTGTTGTGATTGGTGACCATGCTTTATGTGCCATTACCACAGTACTCCTCCTTCTGTTCCAGTACCGAAATGCATCTCTAATAAGTGTTTGCTGTGAGGGTGTGGTACAGCGTACATTAAATAACTGCTCATGTACGTCACTCCTTGGTTTAATGAAGGCAGGACGTACTGTGGCCTGGGCATTACCCACTCCTACCGACCTGTGTCTGCAGTAAGCCACTTCACAGTTATAGACAGCACCAAAAATGGCACCTTACACATTTCTAGGTATTTTATGAGTAATTAGACAAATATTCCTTAATATTAAAAATGTGAACAATAGCACTATAGAAACTACAAGTAGAAAACGAATGGACAAACGAAAAACTGAAGAAAAGAATACACTGTGAACAAGCACCAACACTTCACTCAGCTCGATGAAGAAATAAATATAAAAAGCTGTTCTTATTCACTTTAATACCAAAACAAAATACAATTAAGCGCTTTTCATTTCGGAAATATATTTTTTTGTTGGGCTGACTGTTTTTGTTCTTGCTCTACATCTGAAGAAGTTTGGATATTTCCCAAATGAAACGCGCTTAATTTTATTTTGTTTTGGTATTAAAGTGAATAAGAACAGCTTTTTATATTTATTTCTTCATCGAGTTGAGTGAAGTGTTGGTGCATGATCACAGTGTGTTCTTACCATAGAAACTGCCACATCCTTCAAATACCTTGGCATTTGGCTAGACCAGTCTCTGAACTTTGAACTACACATTCAAAACACACACACAAAAATGCCAACATACTACTGTTCTGTTCTCCTCTTCTGTCCACACCAGCCAAAACTCCCATATGCAAAGGAATATTTTTATCTCAACTCAACTATGGACTACCTATTACAGCTGCAACCTCAAAAAAACATACCACCAGTTTACAAACCATCTCCAATAAAATCTGCCATTTCATTACTAACTCCTCAGTAATGAACACAACTGCCTAACTCTAACCAAAGCTAAATGGCTCCCAGTACATTTGAGAGCCAACCTCCTACTAGGATCACTAATTCACAAAGCCCTTTTTCCTGAGACATCGTCCCCTCTCACTCAAAACACTTTTCACCAAAATCCCCATATATAATCTCAGAGGTATCTAGCAATCTCAACCAACCCTACTAACTCCAAAAAAGAAAATTTTATTGCACTGACCATTCAGTCTCCATCCTAGCACCTAAAGTATGGGGCTCCATTGCTCATTCAATGCGAGGTGTCCAAAAGTACTCAGACTACAGACAACAGCTCAAGGAGCAGCTCTTCACCCAAGCAAAGTACATCAGCTCTCACTCAGGTCACATTACATGAAACCTGCAGCTCTTTCACATGCACCTTTATTCCTATTTCATCCTTCCTTATCTCATTTTCTCATCTCCTTACTTGCTGCCTCTCATTCATCCTACTTCCCTTTTTCTTTGAATCTCTCTCTCATTTCTTCTCTTTTCTACTCCTCTTCCCTCTGCATGCCTGTCTCACCTTTTTTCTGCCTTTTCCCAACTACTTTAGCTTATTCTAATGTCTTCGTACTTCTCTATATAACGATATGCTGTTATTCCTGTAGCATAAGCCATCTCAGACATTATAGCCATATCTTATCCATAAAGCCCTGCTAAGCATAATTCCATTTCTCCATCCATGTTTTGACATTAGAAACTGCTTCTTGAACTAAATGCTGTAGCATATCCTTGAATCTGTAAATATGTATATGTACATGTGTACGTGTGTGTCTATATATCACTCTGCCTCACTCTGTCCCTATAATCTCTCCTATTATTCAATAAATACTACCTATAACATCCTACAAATTATTGTTGTTTTAAGAATTTAGAACAATTTTTGTATTTTCCTAGTAACAGATTACTACCCTACTCTTGGCATATCCTCATTATCTGTAACAGCTATACTATTTATTATTATTATTATTTATTATTTTACATTTGTTAACCGGGCTAGTCCAACTGGATATATGTCCATTTTCAGTAGAGGCCCGAGGAGATAAGCTCCACGCAAACTGTTAATGTAAAAAATTACAAAGAAATATAAAAAAGGAAATTATAGTAATATATACACTGACAAATCTGGTTAATAGGAAATCATTTGAAGAAGAGATATCAAATACAATGAAAACTGGAGTTTCAAAAATGACATGGAGGTACATTCCATATTGCAAAAAGGAGGCTTACAATCTAGTTCAATGTACAGGTAAAGTACATCACTTAATGACAAAGAAAAAAAAAACAGGAGGTATACAGTCTGATGCCATATACAGTACATTACACAATGAATGAGTTGTATGTAGTTGCTGAACTCCTATTGTTTGTCATATAATCTAATTCTCATATTTTATGAAATTGTAACTTACTGTGGAGCTTTTCTCCCCAGGTCTCGCTGTAAATGAGCTACTAAGCTCAGTCGGACAAACCCGTCAACAAATGTAAAAATGTGTGGGTTCTCTTTGAAATGTCAACTTCCCAGAAAGTCGACATTCAAAACAGCGAGACCAGAATATTGAAGCTTCATATAACTGAACTCCTGCAACATTGCAATTTAACTCCAGGAAAATCAACATTGGGCCAGCATGGTATGCTCCGCCCTGTTCTCCACTGTAGTGTGATCTTGGAGTTGGTATATTTAGTTGGGGGGTGTGGGGGTGAAGCCCCCCACATTGGTGGATTTAGGTTGCTCCCGTTCATGTTAAAGTTATTAGTGCCCCAGTGGTGATTTTCCCGGCATTATATTGCAATGTTACGGGAGTTTGGTTATATGACGTTTCAAAGTTGTGGTCTTGCTGCTTTGAACGTCGACTGTCTGGTAAGTCGACATTTCAAAGTAGACCCATATATGTATATTGTTTTGCTTTTTAGCACGTCATTATATGTGAAATATGTTTTGTTCATTTCTTTTGTGATCCTATTCACAAGGGCTGTGCCTGCAAATGGTCCATTGAGATCAATACACTAACCAGGTAAATAAATAAATGAATTTCAAATCTTACCAATTAATAGAGGTTAATGTTGAACAGGTCACACTAAATAGGGCTGCCAGTTTTTCAAATGCCCAAAGTAGGACATTTTTGGTACAAACGTCAGATTTGGCAGGCCGAAACATACCCACGGCCAGTACAAAGGACAGAACAGCACTTCTTTGCCTAAATAAAAGCTTATTCTTGTAGGATTTTAGTTGCTTATTCTGTTCTTTTATAACTTTTATGTGTTTCAGATACAGAATAACTGTTTTATGCAACTATTACATAAAATATAGGAAATAATTTTGTCCTTATATCTCAGGACATTTGACATTTTTACAATTTTTTTGCAGGACACAACTGCCCAACGAGGGACTGTCCCTCGCAAATTGGGACAGATGGTAACCCTAACACTAAATTACAGTTTTAAATTACACTGATAATTTCCTTTTCCCCATAATTCTAGGATATCCCTGCTTTTAATAAATGTTTTTAGTTTGGTTATACTTTTCATCAACTTTTGTGGAAGCACTGAGTGTAGAGATGCTTAAAACGGCAGAATGAAGCAGACTGGAATAAGTCAGGGCTGATATGAAAAGTTCATATGTAAATGAGGATCAGCCATGCTGAACTCCATTAACCGCACTGCAGTACATATGCAACCTCTGTTATTGGTATAGCTGCATTCAGTTTGCTGTGGATTAGCCACACTCCTCTCATACATGTGTGTGTGAGCAACATTCATGGGTCAGTTAAACTCCAACATGTCATACCTTGTGTACAGCACACATACATTCATAAAATTGTCCATGGCTAGCCCTGACTGTCTCAAGCTGTTGTGATACCAGCCATCCTTATTCCCAATGTAGAGTCCCTAGTCAGTGAAGCTGCATCATGTCACACAACTTGACAAATGAAGTATTCCCTGAACTTTTCATCCAGAAATAGCTGTGAGACCTCCCTGTTAGTTCTACAGGGAATAATTTCACTGTATGTCAGCATCATTAAAACACAAAAATATATCAAATTCCAAAAATGTTACCATTTCTTTCTACTAAAAGAAGTTTCTTTCTTTGCAGTGTATGGCAGTATGCTCTGTCCTGTTATTATATAAAACTTTTCCACTTTAACAAGTTCAACAGTTAGCAACTCTGTATGGGCAGTACAATGTCAATCAAGCATAGTAGGTGTGGTTCACAGCTCTATTATTGAAAATTTGGTACTTAAAATGCCGAGTACAGATAAGCTGAAAAAAAAGTTGGAAAACACAGGAAAAGAGCATATCTCGAAAATCATTCTGTCCTTAACACTTTTTTGCAGGGGGAGGTGAGCTCCACCTGCACACCCACACACCCCACATTTATATACAAACCCGTGATTGACTCAAAGAAGTCAACCAAGTTGAGCAGGCATGATCTACCCTTCACAAAACCAAACTGTGTGGAATCTAGAGTTTGGAGATTCCCTATGTCCTTGTTTATTAGGTCCACGATGCTGCGTTCCATAGCTTTTCATATCAGACTCGTCAGGCTAATAGGGGCGATAGTTCCCAGGGTCTGTCGTCGCTCCTCCTTTGGGAAGAGGGATGACTGTAGCAGTGCGCCATTTGGTAGGGACAAAGCCTGAGGTGAGGCTGTGATTAAACAGGGCACACAGGTGAGGTGCTAGTTCACTCTGTAGTTCATGTAGAACATAACCAAGGATATTGTCAGGTCCCATAGAAGCTGTAATTCTTGGCCTTGGACAGTGCTGTTTTAACCTGTGCAGCAGTAATCCTGGGTGCCTGGCAGTCTACTGGTATTGTGATTGTTCCTTTGGGGGGAAAGGGGTAAAGTTGGCTGGGTGCCTGGCAATCTACTGGTACTATGATTCATCCTTTGAGAGGAGGGGTAAAGTTGGCACTGAATCTGTCGGCCAGTATACTGGCAATATCTGTTGGCTCGGTATAGGAGGTACCATTGTGCAGTAGCTCAGAGCAAATTTGGGTACTGCCATGGAGATTCTTTACATAACTATAGAAGGCCTTGTGGTTGTCTTTACTATCTGCTGCAATTCTGTTTTGATAGCTAGCTTTAGAGGATTTGAGGAGGGATCTCAACTTTGTGTTGAGGCTGAAAAGGGAGTTTTTCCAATCCCGGGACTTTACCTTATTCTGCATCAGTTTCCTCCTCCTGTTGTAGAATTTGTTTATGGCAGGGGACCACCAGATTGGCTTCCTTTTTTTGGAGGAGAGCATCTTGGCTCTATTGCATATGGCGAGATCCATGCATTTGTGTATGGTATGTGTTCATATAGTGCATTGGTGTATGATTTGGCGGTCATGCAACTATTCTTCGTTTGCATGGGTGCTTTGAAGTTAGCTACCTCTGTTTTTAGGAGCCCAAAGTTAGCTTTGGAGAAGTTTTTCATGGTGGTTACCTTTGCGGGGGAGGAATATGGATTTCCAAGGTGATTAGTTTGTGGTCGGATCTAACCAGGGAGGAGCTGACTATTGGTGTAGAGTAACGGTCGCCCATGTTAGTAATGACCAGGTCAAGGATGTTACTACCACTAGTGGGGGTAAGAACGGGCTGGTCTAGGGCATTGGAATTAATGAACTCCAAGAAACGTTGGGCAAGGGTATTGGTACTTGAGTAGTTTTCTCAGTTAATGGAGGGGTAGTTGAAGTTGCCTAGTAAGACAGTGTTAGGTTTGACCCTAATATTCTCCAGGGTGCTTAGGAATGTGGAGTTTGAGTCTTGGGACATGGTTGGGAACCTATAGCATAATGCAATGTCTACTTTATGTTATTAAAATGAATACATCTGCTTCTTAATACTTGTAAAGCCATTTGTTGTTTCCATCTCTCTCTCTCTCTCTCTTTCTCTCTCTATCTTTTATTTCTCTTCTTTTTATGTGATTTTTTTCTCCAGGACCAGCAATACCTGGGCCAACTCATCCAAAAACATTTCAGGTGAGGAACAGATCACCACCTCCCCCTGCACACCCAGAGACATCTTCACAGGATGGAGGGCAGTGGCTACACCTCTGTGAGACCCTCCGGCACAAGGCAGTCTGGTAAGCCAGCACTGTGAGCTTCAGGACCTGGTTGAGGCTGCAGCTGAGGGCCATGGAGAAGCAGTTGCACATACTTCACTCTCTCCTCCAGTGGGTACAAGACTAACTAACCCAGTCAGCTTCATCCAACAAAGCACCAGAGGGCTTAGCGCCCACAACATTAGGGTCACCCTCTCCAGATCCATCAAGGAAGGGGTGATAATTGAAGTCCTCCAGACAATGCAATGGCTGCCTCCCAGATTTCCTCATCCGACCTTTGTGCCTGTCATCTGTATGTCTTGCCTCCTGTCAGCCTACCATAATGCTCTTGCCCATCTTATTTGTCTTTTATGTTTCTGTCTTAAAAAAAAATCTTTTTAACTCTTTCATAACCATCTCTCCTACACTCTTTGCCCTTACTCCTTATCTAATTTTCCTAACTAAAAAGCAGCTGCTGTCTCTATTTCTTCTGTGATATGAATGATTAGTGCCAGATGACACAGACGGTTAAGGGTGTGAGTCATAGTTCCTATGGTATAAGGTTTTATTACCTCAGTCGTCATTTGCTTAATGTGTGACCTTGAGCAAGTCACTTAACTAGACATTGTTTCTAGGTTGACCCTGAAAAAGGACTGTATGTCCAGTGGACCTACCTGGTTAATAAATGGGTACTATTGTTGTTGTTATTATTATTATTATTATTATTATTATTATTATTATTATTATTACTGTTATTAAGTATCACACTTTTCTAGGTTCTCTGTCAGCTCATTAACTCTCAGGGTGTGGGATGGTCATCAGACTTTAGAATGTTATTCAGTTTTTTCAGGTCATACAGAATGTGATACTCTAAGGGTCTGCTATTACTGCTAAGTTAACCATCCTTTGAACTTTTACTAACTATTTCTGTGACTCCGGTAATTTGCAAGGTTTCAGGTTAACCACTCCAGAAGTTGACTCTTTGTTACTTTTTAACAGTTTAGTTTTGCCAGACATTTCTGAAAACATTTATTCGTTCATTTATTAAAATAAATCCTCTGTTGGCTTAAGATTCTAATCCACTTTAACCCCTGGACATGTAAGTGTATATCTGTGTTTAGCATCAATTATCTGTTTAGATTGATCTTGTTTAATTGATGGAAGCATTCATGTATATAGTGTATATATTTTGTAGTAGCATTTGGGCTTTGTTTTATTTTCTTGGGTTTGTTTATGTAATATTGTTAGTTTATTCAGAAAAATAATAAAGATTGATTATGGAAAAAAAAATAAATCCTCTTATTTACCACTTTTGTGCTTTTGACAAGGATTATTGTAGATAAACTTTATGTAGAGATTATATCATCTATCTGATATAAATTTTAGCTTGTAAGCAAAATGCACAGTTTTCTAAGCCTTGCCATGGCTTTAGTACATTAATGTGATATATTGCTCTAGCTTCCCCTTTCTAGGTTTGCTGAACATTTTAGTTCACTACATATAGCCTTTCAGTCACCTGTCATCTATGGAGTGTCCTACAAAGTTCTGGCATTAAGAAATGGTGCAGAATTTCTTCCTTATCTTTACTTATACTATATAAGACATAAGCTTTAACTCACAATATGGTTATGAAGTAACTGGAATATTTTGTTCTCTACCTTCTATAACATTAGATATATTATTTTCTGATCTACTTAAAATGTCATTATATTTTTAAAAGCTTATGTGGATTATCTGTAAGTCTATTAATTCAGGGTTACTTTCTTTACTAAATTTTCTTGAGGTGGTAGGTATAGCTTCCTGTCCCCAATTAAAAGTGGATTTGTTACTTATACTATCTCTTTCTCTGCACAGGGTAGTTCCAGAGAAAAACTTTTTCTGTGTTATGTTTTCCCTCTCTGTATAAATTAGTTCCTTGGTGTTCTCTTTTACTCTAGCTCTGTTCCCCTTTGACAGAAATGTGTGTACAACTCTGCATTTTCACATCTATCTTACATTTTGGACTCACTACATTTTCTTTGCTCTGAAGGTCCTTATGTAAGTGCCTTTCTTCTATTTTTGTCTTCTGTGTTTCTGTGCAGACCTTTGTTTTGTGCTAATTTTTACTTTGGTTATCTATCAGTTCATCTTTAGTTTCTGTGCACACATCTCTTACTGTATAGGGGATTCTTTTAATCTGTCACTGGGAAAAGTTTCTGGTAACACAAAGGACCCTTTTTACCATCTAACCATAGTTAAATTATAGACACTTTTGTTTGTAGCTTCTATTCTAATTCCCTTCTCCTGTTTTGATTCTGAATCTCTAAAAGTGTGTTGCTGCCCTTCTCTTTCCTCCTCCCATTCTTATACTGGATGAGTACATCAAGCTGCTGACTTATCACCTACCTATTAGACAAACTGGCCAACCACACAGTATCTATAGATGTTGCCTCTTCCCATATCTTCCATAGTGCTTTAAACTGTAGAAAACATGTTCTTAATTTAATGTCATGATTCAGATTAGGAACCACAGCTACCTCATGTGAAGGTTTTACTAGAACTTTTTCAGCTTCCAAACGTGTGGCTGGATATTCCTTTTATACCTTCATAGGTTAAGCTTAGCCAGTTTCCCTTTTTTGTGCTCAAAAATAACCTATCTCATTTGGTTATGCAGTGATCTTATTCATCCATTGGTTGATAATTATATATTACCCTTAATAAGAATAACTGGGATCACAGATAATTTGAGGAGACCTATGCATGTGATAAAGTATTTAGGAGCTGCTTCTGTCCATTAGTAGTTCACAGGGCATTCCTGGGGAAAATTTTCTGTTTCCCATCCATAGACCTAAATTGCACTTAATATGGACAGGGAAGAACTTTATTTTATGTGGCTAGGGAGTCCATTCCAGAGCAGCGGTATCCTCTGCAAAATATATCTGTCCCTCCAAACCATTCTGTTGATGCTGCTGAAAAGATTTAGATCGCTATACCAAGTATTTCTGATGCCATCTGACTTGCTGACATGCAGTAAATCCATTAGTAATGGGTTGGAGGATGCTTTGAATGCCAGACACAGGTCATCTCTTAGCAGTCTGTAGGATACCAACTATAATGACAGAGCAATGAGTTGGTCCACATAGGAGATATTGTTTAGACCTTGGATCCTTTTAGTAAGGTATCTGTGTGTACGGTCCAGTTGTTGAATGTGTTTGGACAGATACACGTCAAAGGGGAGCATTATATTCAATGACTGGCCTAATGAAGACTGAGTAAATGGGACAACAGCATCCCTAGATCTAGACATAATCCTTTTGTTTATAAGCTGTTCAATAAAGAAGGACTTTCTTACAACAACAGACACATACTGGTTAAAAGTTAAGTCACTGTCCACATAAGTTCTCAAATCCAGAAGTGGGTCAACTCTTGGGGGTGTATTGTCAATGTAGTAGTTCCTTGGGGTAGATGACTACCCAAAGGAAATAATAAAATATTTTTGGCATTTAGTTTCAATCCATGATTTTGGCACCAGTTATTCATTTGAGAAAACCTTCCCACAGGATGGCTAACTTGGGGATTCAATACCTTTCCAAGGCTTTAGTACATGGAATACTCCTCGCTCGCAGTCATCTGCAAACTTGGTCAGCCAGATCCCTGTGGCATTGGCTTTTATTTCAGAAAAGTAGATACCACATAGGAGCTGTCCCAGCACAGAACCCTGGGGAACTCCACTGGTGGCTGGTCTCTTTATAAATGTAACTGATTGAATGATTATCGATTTGTATCACAATCAGTAAATATCACTTTCACCTTTTGTCTGTTACAAATTTTTTAGTCATCTGTGAATATCAACATGATTCATATATGATGCTTGTGTTACAACTGTATTAGAACTGTATGTCATGTGCATATCAAACTAGGTTTGTACAGACATGTGTTTTGAAAGATATGTTATAAAGTGTGTGCTTAAAATGTAACCACAGTGTGCCCTACTGGAATAGAACAGAAATGCACATGCACTATTGTAAATGTTTAAATGTATATATTTTAACAGTGGAAAGTGGACTATAGGAGGTTAACTTCAGTCCAGCAAAACTTCAGAAAAACAGCTAAAATTAAATTACTTTATGGCAGCTACAGACACAATGTCTGTGCTGAGAAGCTTTCCTGTATTGCGTTCGGAATGAATTATTACTACAATTATTTTATGACTTCCAGCATATGAAAAAGATCTGAGGTCTCTGTATTTTCACAGGAAGATGCTAAATACTGCTAGCTTCCAGCAGTGAGGGGGGGTTTCACCTGGGATAGAGTCAGATGACAAGAAATTATGTCATTCTGCAAGCTATCCCAGCAGTAATATTTCAGATATTAATTTGAAAAATCTCCTAGAGAGAGACTGCATTATGTATTCTGACTTGGACCTGACAACAATAAGAACCAGTCACCACATCTACCTTGCTCTTAAGTAAGTTAACTAGGGTACAGTAATGCTCTTAGATTCAGTCAGGAATATAGTGAGGCATAGTTTAGATGCTTTTCTTTATTTATTTGAGACTGTCCTGCAATGTTGTTTTAAATATTTCCTGTGTTTTTTAACTCTGATGTCAATGTGACTATATACACTGAGTATTTTCTTGTTCTTTTATTATTTATTATTAAATATATTTAAACCTTTCACTGTGGCTGATCTTTGTAGAGATATTTATGTTTTGAGAGTACTTGCGTATTTATTTGGTGACACTGTGGGCCACTCCTAATAGCCTTGCTCTTGGTACAGCTACCATTGTATTTATATTAATATTACACAGTAAGCTTGGACACCCTTTGTTAACGGCCTGAAAGTAGCTGATAAGGAGTTGGCTGGTGGCAATGATAACTACATTACAGTTTGGGCAAAAGGGGTGCATAGCCAGTAAAGCTGTGCCAGGTGTGTGTGTGTGTGTGTGTGTGTGTGTGTGTGTGTGTGTGTGTGTGTGTGTGTGTGTGTGTGTGTGTGTGTGTGTGTGTGTGTGTGTGTGTGTGTGTGTGTGTGTGTGTGTGTGAATCAAACCTCAAAGGGTCTGTATGTCAGCTACTTGGGCAGGGACACAAAGCACTGGTTGGACAGGGAGAGTGCTGGAGGTCTTGGCTCAACTCTATAGCTATGCCATTGGGGAGTCTTATTGGGGATCTGGAGAAAGGGAGAAACCACCCTTGGACTGACTGTGGTCTCTGTGTGCTTTTAAGGGAAACTGCACTTGATGCAGAGAGCTGCATCTGGAAATACTGTGTGTTTTCTTGTCATCCTCCCAATGTACATCCCCCACTGTTGCCAGTGGTGAGGACTGAGGCTCCTTAATTACTGGTTGGCAGTGGTGGGTCGTCACACTTACATACATAGAGACCTTTTACTGCATTTATTTTTATTTGCTATAAGGGGTAAAGCACTGCTCTACATGCACCTTTTCAGACTCAGCACAACAGCATTGTGATTTGCTCAGTCTCATGGTATGCAAACAGGCAATGAGGGAATCAAACCTTGGACTACAGGAAGCAGCCTGTTAAAAGCTCATAGCTACAATCCTCTGTGATAACTGCCACAGTGGTGTTTGACAAGGGTAATCATGCTTCCAGACACTAATAGAAACAAACTTCAACACTTGAAAACTGCAATACACCAACAGATTCACAGGAAGACACAAGAGTAGTAGTAGTAGATATCCATTTTATTCCTTCTGTCCTGGTACCTCAGCTTTTCGCCTTCAAGGTGACAGTACTTTTATGCCTCCTAAGAAGTCTTCAGCAATAAATGCTTTTGAACATGTTGTTATGGCCAAACTAGAATTGGAACATAAAGCTTTTTGTATGCGAAAAAAGATGTTTAATTTAACTAAAAATGAATGGTTGGCCTTGAAAACATTTAGGATGGAATTAGATAAAGTAACTGTTAAACCGGCGGATAAAGGGGGAAATTGGGTGATCATGAACAAAGATAAATATGAGAACATAATCAATAATTTATTGGTGGATGATACTTATCAAAAGCTAGGAAGTAACCCCCTCGAGTCTTACGCTGGTGAACTTCATGATTTATTAGAGAGAGGTGAAAGATTGGGATTTTTCACTAGTAAGGATGTAAAAAGTTTAACTGTAAAGGAACCCCAACATCCCTATATGTACATAATTCCTAAAATTCATAAAAATGTTACCAATCCTCCAGGTAGACCCATTATTTCGGGGATTGGGTCTTTTGTTGAGAGAGTTAATATTTTCTTGGACTATCACTTAAAGAAATTTTTGCCAAAGGTTCAATCTCATGTTAAGAATACACTGGATGTATGTGTGGCTTTAAAAGGACTGAAATGGGAAGAGAACTACTATTGGGCTATTGTTGATGTTGTATCACTCTACACCAACATTAAAACTAGGTGGGGTTTAGAAGCAGTGTACAAAATGATGGGGGAAGGACCTTATACCAGATTTTTGTTGAGTTTGCTTGAGTTTAACTTAACACATAATTATTTTTTGTGGAAGAAGGATTATTTTTTGCAGAAAAAAGGAACAGCTATGGGTGCAGCTTTTGCCCCTAGTTATGCTGTGATCTACATGGGGGAATTTGAAAGGGAATTCATGTATCAAAATACATTTTTTGTTAATAATGTAATTTTTTTCAAACGTTACATTGATGATTTGATTTTTGTGTGTAAAGGAAGTATGACGCTTTTTGACGAATTCATGGTGAGTTTAAACAGCAATCACCATGGTTTAAAGTTTGTGGCACACACTTCTGAATCTCAAATTCCCTTTCTTGATGTAGAATTTTATGTGGGGGCTAATGGTCTGGTTGAGCATAAAACCTATAGGAAACCCACTTCAGTGAATAATTTTTTACATGCTAGTAGTATGCACCCTGCACATTTGATCAAAGCCATACCGGAAGGAGAATTTAAAAGGAATTTAAGAAATACTTCCGATAAAAATCTTTGGGAAGAGGTGTGTGATGAAATTTTGGATAGATTATATTCTCGTGGATATGAGCAGGATAGGCTTGAACATATAAAACAAAAATTGTGTGAAAATAGAACATTTGGGACGCGAGGGCATAAACATACATTTGAGTTTGAAAATGAACCAAATTTAGATAAATTGTTTTTTGTATCCAAATACTCTGATTTCTCATGTATTATGGAAAAAGTTATTAGGGAGTTATGGCCAGTTGTATGTGAAGATGTTACAACGGGTCATCTTTTCCCGAAACATATTACTTTTTCTTATAAAAGGTATCCGAATTTGAAAGAGACCTTAAACAGAAAAGTTGAAGTAAGAAGAGATGGTAGGGTTGGGATGTACAAATGTGGGAAATGCTCTGTCTGTAGTAAAACTAAAAATATGCATGGTTTGAAGATCAATGGAAAGATGTACACTGCTTTCGAAGGGTTTGATTGTAGGTCAACAGGGGTCATTTACATTTTAGGATGTGATTGTATTCCAGCCAAATGGTACATTGGACAAACTACTAGACAAGTTAAGATTCGTGTTTTGGAACACCTAGGTGACATAAGAAGGGGAAACTTAGAGAGCCCTGTGGCTGCACATTTTTGCAGCACACATAATGGCGAAAATGATAGTTTTAAGTTTAGTGTGTTAGCCAGGCCTCATTCGAGTAGAGGAAATTACAAAGCAGCTTTGAGTAAGTTAGAACAAAGGTTTATCATTGAGTATCATACTTTATTTCCTAAGGGAATGAACTTAGAAATTTAATGGGTACCAATGATATTCTGGTTTCATTAAATGATGTATTATGTATTAAAATTGAAGTTTTGTAATATTGATATCTTATAGTGATCAGTTGTTATATTTATGCACATTTGGAAAAGAATTTAATGTATTATGAAATTTATTAATTAAAATTAGGAGTGTTTAGTTTACAGTTTATATTTTGTAATAATATTTATAAAATTTGTAGATTAAGTAAAAGAAAAGGAAAAAATGTGTTTTGTAAAAAGTCTAAGAGAAATGTTTCCTTCCTTGAAAAATATTTCAGTGGTGAATGAGTTAAATTATTTGATACATTGATATTTAATTGAATGATTGATGTTTGATTAATTAATTAAAGCATGTATAAAAAGGAGACTGAAAATGCAAATATATGTCCCATTGAAGCTGAGGTACCAGGACAGAAGGAATAAAATGGATATCTACTACTACTACTCTTGTGTCTTCCTGTGAATCTGTTGGTGTATTGCAGTAATCATGCTTCCAGAATCTGATAAAGCTTGAACTTCTCTCCCTTCTAAACATACAGTACATTTTATTAACTTGGTTGTAATACAATGACAGAATGCAAATTCAACAAACCTAAGTTCAGTTTTAAAACATTCTGTAGGAGTAATTTCATTTGCAGCATGCCCATCAGTATTTCAGTAGTAATACTGGTATTCTTCTCATACTATTGGAAGGAATATGGCTATGTGATCCCTCCCTCCACATATGAAACAGGTTAATTTGTTACTTCACATTTTTTGTTTCACAGAAGATTGCACATTTCATATTGCAACTCCAGATAATTCAGCTTTAAATAAAAGGTCATTATCTAATAAGCATGCTACTAACGAGTTTTTGGAATTATTTTGTAATAACCATTTTCTCATACTACTAGTCAAAGCTCTTTTAAATCTGCCCACTACTATAACTTCAAACATTTTCATCTTACTACTGTAGGATCTCACTAGAGCTTTAAAATGTGTTTTAAATCAGACATTTGAGCTCCTACTGGTTTGTCAGCATTAAAAGTCCAGTTGTAAAATTCTATGGCTTGAACTTCAGTTGTTACACCAGCCCTAACTAACAATGTCTTTCAAAGTCAATTCACTTCACATCCATACCACCTTTAAAATGTTTCCCATGTTAGCTGGAAAGACACACTTTGGTCTCATACTGACATATCCAGTTTTCTTGTGTGACGTGCCTTTCAAAAGTTACTAAATAATACTAAATGACATCTTGTTTGCTTAATTTCATAAATTCCACAGGAAAAACTAACTCAAATAGTTGAAGTACTTGGCAGCTTACTTTCACAAATCCCACAGGAAAAAATAGCTCAAATAGTTCAAGCACTTGGCAACAAAAGAATAGCAAATCCTAGGCCAAAACTGCCTGTGCAAACACAGTCAGCATCAATCTTTTAAGCATACTTGAGGCAGAGATATGAAAAAACAACACATTTATTTACAAAGATTAAATCAAAACAGACTAATATGGCAAAGTTAATCTTAAGAGGAAATTATATTATTTATACAGTATATTAGCAAATTATCAGTTTTTAGAGGTCATTCACCATTTTTATTCCAAACACCTTCATTCCCACACAACCCTTAGAGCAGCCAGGCTGTGGGGGTTACAGTTCAAAGCTGCAGGCCTTAGGCTTCATTCCAGATCTACACAAAATTATCTGATCATCCTTCATGCCACATCAAACAAAATCCACAAATGAACTATCCAAATCAAAGAACCATAACTCCTCAAGCAAAGCCCCTTCTCTAATCCACTGTGATCCTCCACTTGTGGAATTAACTGTTTGACTGCCTGTTTTCAACTTGCTTCCTTTCATACCACACTAACAGAGAATACATTTTCCATTAACATACATAATACAGTTATAATTTACAAATTATTGTGAACATTTCAGAGAGGAAAGTTAAACTTTAGACAAATTTAAACACATATTCCACAGTTTCCATAAAGACCTCTGTGTGTGTGTGTGTGTGTGTGTGTGTGTGTGTGTGTGTGTGTATATATATATATATATATATATATATATATATATATATATATATATATATATATATATACACACACACAGATAAATATGGGTTCTTGCCAAAACAATCAAGTCTGCACTCCTGAATTCAAAATGTTGAGTTTTATGCCACACACAATATGAAAATGGCTCAGTCAGAAAAAACAAAATTTTTAGGTATTCTAAGAGTGAGTGGTGGGAGAGGGAGACAGGCTCGTGTATATGTGTCTGTCTTGTGTATGTTTTTCTTCTGGATCTTAAAGTAAAGTTTTAACCATGGAAGTAATTTATAATGTATAGGACTTCTAGACATGAATTGTTGAAAGCTTTATCAGTGTCTGCCACGTTTTTTAAAAAGCACAGATTTTATACTGGAGATAAGAACTTAATGTTGTTACTTAGATGTAAGGGATGTTATGAGACAAGCTATTTGGGATCTAAATGGAAGAGAAAACCAGGACTGTCATAACTATTTATGTAACTATGGATTATAAGAATCAATGATAATGGCTCTTTCCTTGCCTTAAGATGTACTTTTTGAATCAAATGGAAGTAGGCTACAAATGGCATCCTACTTCAAATGAATGATGTAAGAGTTGGTCTTCCATCCTGTGCTGCAAAAAAATGATGCAAGTGGAATCTGGGTACGTATGCACTGTCCAGAGCTAAAACTAGATCTAATTATAGATGACATCAGTAAAGGGGGGCTGTGATAAGAGTTACAAATACCGATCTGCTAAAATGCTTCCACAAACCATTTTGATGCCCACACAATGTAAACCAGTCATAACAAGCCCAGAACCACATTTTCATGGTTTACCAAAAGAGTATAAATAAATTATTCCCTGTTTCTTTTATTTTTTCCTTTTTTAAAGATCACATTACTCTGGTGGGTTTTGTATGACCCAGAATGAAGCCTGGTGTCAAAATACCTCAGATTGGGTTTGCCCCAACTTGTTCTATGTTTATGTGGAACTTAGAGAGCACATTTCCCTGCGACAATATCCTAGTTGAGCTCCTCATCTTAACTTTGATGCATCCATTTTTGAGATGAGAGAAGGGAGTAGAAGTAAAAAAACAAAATGTCATTGTTATAGGTTTAATGGCAAAGAAAATCAAAGCATATCTTTCTGGATGGATGGTAATGCTGCGAAGACCTTTGGGTTCCAGTAGGCTGATGGTGGCCAATGATCTTCCCAGCTCTTATTTTCCCAGGGGAGGAGTGAGTTTATTTCTTCTTGGTTTGTATGGATGATAACAATGGCAGGAATTCTGGATGACAAGAGATCAGTGAGCGGGGAAGAGCAAGTTGCTTTTTACATCTTACTTTTTTCAGGGAACGAGAAGCATATTTCTTTCTGCCTAGCTAACAGCCTTCAGTGGAGGTTGGGATCTCTTGCTCAGACAGACATGTGACAAGGGGAGTTCTGCCAGATCATCCTCAGCAGGCACTCCAATCATAAACCACACTGTCATTACTGCACCCCTTCTGGGAGGAAAAGGCAGGGAATGTAGTAAATCCACAATGAAGAGACTTTCAGGTGTCAGCACACTGCTGTATTAGAATGTCTTTCACTCCACTCCTCTCTGTCATAGTTACAAAGAATGAAGACTATCACAGCACAATAAAGACAACATTTTAAAACACTGAGAGAGACCCTTGTCTAGTATGAAGACTGATTCCAAAGGTTTTAAGTGTCAATTCTTGTCTACTTGAACAGTCTCTCATGTGAGGTCGAGTGAATATATTAGACCTAGAACTGGTACATGAGTTCTTGTACAAGGACCACGTTTCATACTGGTCATGAAAACCAAAGTTGTATACTTATCTTAACAACAGATCCATGTTGTCCTATTTTTGTACAGTTCAACCTTTGGGACTCGGATCTGATTCAATCTGACATCGGCAACTTCAAACCTTTGCAGCCAGGGCTTTGACTCCTCCCCTACTCATAATTTCCTTTCATCTGTCAAAATACCTCAGAACAAGTATGCCCATATAACAAA
Organism: Protopterus annectens; assembly: GCF_019279795.1. NCBI lineage: Eukaryota > Metazoa > Chordata > Ceratodontiformes > Protopteridae > Protopterus > Protopterus annectens. Next base: position 1,371,303,730 of record NC_056745.1, on the reverse strand, counting down.
AATATACACAATAAGTAATACAAATTATAGATAGATAAAAAGGACAAGCATACCATATTGACAGTATGATAACTAACCTGTTGAGGTTAGAGATAAACAGACTCCCATAGATGCTGTCCATTCTCAGAGACGCTGATGGTAATAATCTAGAAAGGGGATGGTGGGAGGGATGCTGAACCAGAGAAAATAAGACAAAATGGATTTATTATTATGGTAAATAAATAACTTTTGTATCCGATGTTGCACATTTTTATCTGATTCAACCTTTGGGACAGAATCCCTAGCTACATGATTTCCTGGGTGGACTTATAGAAGAATTTTCCTGAGAACAGCAGAAGTAAAAGAGGAACAAGCTCTGGACTGTACATCCAGTTTATAGTAAGACACAAATATGCACTGTAAACCAGGTTGCAGCGGCACAAATATCAATCGTAAACTGAAATTGCAAAACTGCAGAAGCTGACACTGCTCTTGTGGAATGACCTATCTTTTTTTTTTTTTTTTTTTTTTTTTTTGAGAGGTTTAGACCCAACTACTCATAAATAAAGCATATAGAGCTTGATAGCCATCTTGAAAGAATGATATTTGAAACACCTTACCCCAGACTAGATTTACAGAATGCAATGAATAATTGGCCGGATTCCGTAAAGTTCTTAGTTCTATATAAATAGAATCTAAGTTGTCTACGAACATCAAGTAAATGTAACGCATATTTTTCTTTGTTAGAGTATTTTGTAAAGGATACAAGCAAACTGATGTTCTAGTTTATGTTGGACTCAAATGCCACCTTGGGAATGAAAGATGGGTTTGGTTTTATAAAAACCCTGTCTTTATGAAAAACTAAATAAAGTGGTTTACAAGAGAGAGTTTAAAATTCTGAAATCCTCTTAGCAGAAGTGATCGCCAACAAAAAGATTGTTTTCCATATCAAGAACTTAAGATCCACTGAACACACTGGTTAGACTGAGCAGTTGAGACCAAAGATATAGGAACCAAACCTGCAGAGGCCAGTACGGGGCAATAAGGATCACCTTGGCCTTGACCCTTCTGGCTTTCTGAATGAATTTTGTTATTAGAAGAAAAAGAGGGAATGCATAAAGGAGACCCATGGGTCAATTGTAGATCACAGTGTCCCTCTGTGACTGACCTTGTGGTGGGATCAGAGCAAAATAACTGCTGCATTTGTTGTTCAGGTAGGAGGAAAACGGGTCTCAGCAAAGTTGGCAACTAAAGATTTTGTTCATTACTGTTGTATTAAGGGACCACTTGTCTGTTGCCATCAGAAAGTGATGGGAAGACATTGCCAAATAGCAAACCTGCATGGCTTCTTGACACAGTGGGTAAGCTCTTGTTCCCCCCAGTTTGCTGATGTACCAGGCCACTGACATGTTGTCTGTCTGGACTGCAATCACACCCATAATGCCTGCAACACCAAAGGACTGCTCTTAATTCCAGAATACTGATGTGGAGATTGGTCTCTAAGGGTGTCCACGTACCTGGAACGATCTTCCCATCGTAATGCCCCCCTAAAAGGAAAGCCTCTCTGGTAACTACTGCTAAAGCAGAAGGTGTAGGAAAAGGATGAGATGTCATCAGTACTGATGATATGATCAACCAGTCATTGTATGTTCTACATACTGAAGTCAGTCTGATTGGAATGTTGACAGGGGTGATATCACTGAAACCACTGAACTGAGATTGCAGAACCCTCATATGGAACCTGGACATGCGAACATAAATAATGATCAAAGCTATCAGATGAAAAAGTTTTAGAATTAAGTGTGATGTAGGGGATGGGTTGTCTAGAGTTTGTCATGCTACCTGTCGGACTGAAAGAATCCTGTGCAAAGCTAAGGTGGCTATTTGAGCTGTGGTGTTTAGGTGGCATACAATAAACTCCAGATTTTGAGATGGGAGCAATTTACTCTTCTGTCTGTTCACTGTAATTCCCAGATGGTGAAGAAGTTGGTATAGAATTAGCAGATCCTTGGTTGGAGCAGTGAGGAACCAATCATCTAAGTACAAGAACACCTGGAACCCTTGCAGTCTGGGATAGGCTGTTACTGCTGCCATGAATTTGGGGGCTGTGGTAGGTCCAAAGGGCAGAGCTCTGAACTGAAAATGATTGGCTCAAAGACAGAAACAGAGAAATCTCCTAGAGTGTCTGTATATCTTTATGTGGTAGCAGGCATACTGGAGATCAACACAGCACATCCAGTCATCCTTTCTGAGTAGAGAAACTGGACTGAAACATGGCCATCTGGAATTTTGTTTGCTTCATGCATTGGTTTAAATGACTTAGGTTAAATATTGGCCTTATGTCCCCTGTCTTCTTTGGAACCCAAAAGAACCTTGAGTAGACACCGAATCCTATCTGGTTTAGCAGGACCAGCTAGATGACTCTCTTTTCCAGAAGTCTGTTTACTTCTGCTATTGCAGATTACAACTGATTGGATGGTACTACGGGAACCCTTGTTTTTGCCCAAAGCATTATTAGAAATGGTACTGAGTATCCTCTGGTTACTATCCTTAACGCACAAAAATCTAAAGTGATGGCCCATAGGAAAAGATTCCCCCTGGCTGCCTCCAGAGTGTGGCAGTTGGGCAACCCTTCAGGAGTGCAAGGATTTCCAAAAAAAGATCCTTGAAATCCTTGGTTTTGAGGTCCACTTCTGCCTCTTGGGCAACATCCATTGAAACTGCCTTCTCCTCTGACACAGGGAGGTTTGTTCAAAGAAGTTTCCTAGGTAGGACCTTGTGATTTTCAAAACATTTTCTTTCCTCCTCACTGATTCCTGGAAAAGGTTCTCTGAGAAGTGGAGAAATAGATTCCAATGGTAGAAACAGTGATAACATCTTGTCACTTCTTGTTAATGTGCCCTTAACCTCCGGGCCAAATAATGTAGTGCCATCACAGGGAGCATTGATGAAGGACATCTTAAAGCCCTCCACAAAATCACACAATTGCATCCAGGCATAAGGCTATACTAGTACATACTGCCCTAGCTATCTCATTAGCTGCATTAGAAAACAGGCACATGGAAACATTCAAAAGAGAAGATAAGGGAGACAGCTGGGATTCCACTGTTTTCTGGTAATCCATTGGCAAGTTACTTGACAGAGAACTGGTGATCTCTTGGTCAAATCTCTTTGAAACTGAATACTATGGGCCATGCAGTTCAGCACTCTCAGCAAAAAAGTTGCTGAAGCTTATGTCTGTTTTCCAAATCTGTCCAAGGCACTGAACTCACTGTTAGGGCATGGACAGATGAACTTTAATCCAAGAGTTCATTCTTTGTAGCTTCTGCTATAACCATAGCATCAATGTGGGGTCCCCCCACCTTACTCCAATAAAGTCCGTCTTTTGAGACCACCAGAATGCTGTCAAGATTTCTTGGTCATAGGCCAGTGATGGCGAACCTGTGACGTACGTGTTAAAGGTGACACGCCACAATGTTTTGGGTGACACACCAGAGTTCACCAAAACCCAAGTTACCGAAGAAACTGAATGAACAAAAATACAAAAAATGTGTAATCCTGCACAAAACTCAGCGACAAAGAAACTCATTAACTGATGTTGATCAAATCAAATGCAGTGTGTTTCATACATTTTTTTCAGTTCAATTCAAAATTACTATTAAAAGTAGGATAATTTTTTGTTGCACTATTTTAAGCACCATTATCAGTGTGCATATCGTGTTTTCTCAATTGTAAATCACTGATTTTTCTTTTACTTTTATAATACACAGCAGCACACGATTGGACTGTATTTTTTTTTTAATAAATGAATATGTAAAGAATTGTTTCTCTTTTGTTCATGGGAGTGTGGGGGGTGGGGGAGTGACACACCAGCAGAGTCAAGATAGGCATTTTCCAAATTTTTGACATGCCAAGACCAAAAAGTTCACCATCACTGTATAGGCAGTGCCGTATCAAGCTCCTTACAGATTCACTGACCTACTACATCAATAAGAGCATCCAGGTTAGGGACCACCCAGGATGTAGAAAAGCCAGCTACAAAAGCCTCCAGGTACATGATTTCTTCCAGAGAACGCATATCACTGGACAAAGTGGAACAACCGCCTTTCTGTTGTACCAATTCAAAAATTTCTCCAAAGGAAATATCTCCCATGTGGGATCTATGGGAATCTTCCCTTTCCTCCATATCTGTGTCTTATGTGATGGACTCTGGAGATGAATCCAAGTGCTTCCACTTGCATGTCTGCTTTCTACATACCTATCATTAGGGAATATCTGATGACAGGTCTGAATCAGACTAGGAATTGAAGGAGAGTACGTCCCTGAGACTTGTGGAGACTGACTGTCCCTGTCAACGAGAAGGAGTGGATTCCTGAGGTGAATAAATCTGAGGTTGGGTTGGCTCTAAAAGGGATGGAGGCACCTCTTCTCTCGAATATAACAGGACCCGATTAAAGTAGAGGAAGACACAGGAGTTGAGGAAGTCTGTCTTTGAGCTGGTACCAAATCAGACCCCAAAGTCCATTCCTGGTTCTGAGGCAGGCACTGGAGCCGAGCTATCGAGAACCAATGCTCCAAAAGGCAAGGACAGCTCTAACATCTTTGGAGTTAAACACTCTCTCTCTCTCTGGAAATCAGCTCTGAAGCTTTGACTCTGTCTCTCATCTCAATCCAAGAGATTTGGAGTCAAGACACTGGTTCATAGTCAGAGAGTCAAAGTGGATGGCACTATTGCATCGGCATGGATGAGCTAGGGATTTTTGGACCCGAAGGCTTTGGATCTGAAGGATGGACGTGCATTGGAGCTGAACAGGGCAGGATTGATGGTGATGTTCCTGGGTCTATGAAAGAGGACAGAGCCTGGAGGACCTCCAACAGTATCTGCATCTGGAGAAATTTCTGCATTATCCTGTCGATGCCGGCTTTGGTGAGACTCCTTGAAGAACAGGCAGACCTAGAAGAAGCAATTGATGAAGCCCTGGAACATGGTTGCAGAATGGGGTAATGGATATGAGGGCTAATTGGATTTGGAGTGAAAATCCTGAATGGAGATGGAGAATGGATCTGAGGCTTTGGATCCAAAGTCTTTGGTACTTTCAGAGCCAGGCCTGCTTAAACTATGGGGTCCAGGTACTGTTTCCTAGTTATTTCTATACCCTTCTTGGGAGTCTTTTCTTTAGCTGGCTCTTTTGCCTTTGGAGCTTCCCTAGCTTTCTCTTTTCCCTTCTCTTTCTCCTTCAGGGTGGAAGCTGCTGGGAAAACAATGGGAGACCCTGAAGGTGATGGAAGGAGTCCCTTCAAGATTAGCTTGTCTCTTCTGCTCTGGATAGCTTTATGACCAAAAGAAGCACCCCTGCTCTTGTGTGAGTAGATCCAATCTGTGAGGAAGCTTGTGGTAATTGCCTATGGTCATTTCCAAAAGAAGGGAGGACCACAGTTGCCTAGGCCAGAAGGGAGTCACCACAATGATCTTGGCAGATTCCTTCTGAATCTTCATAAGTACCCTGGATATTAGTGGAAAGGGTGGAACGCATACAGGAACATTCCTAGCCAAAGAAAAGGCATCTATCTTACAGGCCTTCTTGCACAGAGTCCTGGAACAGAATCTTGCCACTTGATTGTCCAAAGCAAAGGCAAAAAGGTGTTCTTAAGGAACTCCCACAGATGAATCAAATGCTGCAAGACCCCCTGATCTAGTTTCCATTCATGAGGGTCTGCCCTGGTCCTGCTCGGCTCATCTGCCACACAGATTTGGTCTGATGGAATGCAGGATTTCTGTAGAGTGTGATTGTGCTGTGAAAATATATCCCAAGCTAAAATGGCTAGTTTGCAAAAGGGGCATGAGCTGGTTTCCTCTTGCTTGTTGATGTACTACAAGACTGTGGTATTGTCTGAAACCACTATGAAGAGGTCCCAAGGGGGCAAAGATTGTTCAGAGAGTTGAGTGCCTTGATCAGGGCAAGTGTATCATAGATATGTATGTGCTTGTGTCTGTCCTTGATATCCAACACCTCTGCACTTTTATCCTTCCTGAAAAAAAAGTCAGAAACATCTGTGGTGACTGACTGCTTTGGTGCAGGAAGGGAGAAGGGGAGACCTGGTTTTAAGAATATCTGTTGTCTCCACCAAAATATTTCTCTTCTGACAAACTCCAACACTGGGATTTGAAAAGATAAAGGGTGTTAATGCTGGAACGAAAAATATTTTAGATACCACTGTATCTGTCACATATGGAATCTTGCTAGGGGTATCATGAGAATCATAGATGCTATGAGACCCAAAATCCAGAGGTATTCCCTCTCAGTGACTGAAGTATAAGTGGAAAACCTTAGAAACAGATCGAAACATGGATCCGCTTTTTCCTTGTGAAAGAAAAGGTCTTTGAACTGAGGTGTGTAGTTGACAACCAGGAACATAATCCTGTGTGAGGGAGTCAAGAAAGAGTTTGACTGTTCTTTTGGAATCCCAGCTTGTGTAAGAAAGAGATTCTTGAAACTTTGAAAAAGACTCTGCAAAGATAAGCAAGTGACCTAAATATCGAAAAAATGCAAATACTTTTAGCCTGCAAAGATTTAGAACTGCAGCTAGACACTGTGTGAACACTCTTGGTGCAGTGAATAGTCTAAAGGTTAAGGTAGATTAATAATGTGGTCCAGACATATGAAACTTTAAGAAATGTCTGAAGTTTGGATGAATAAGGATGTGATGGGAAGCATCTTATAAATCTAGTGTTACCAGTATATTTAAAAAAGAAAGAAGAGATAACAGGCTGTGAAGTGACATCATTTTTAATTAAGGCACTATAAAAAGCAGGTTTAGGAAACAAAGATCAAGGACTAGTCTCCAAGCATTTTCTTTCTTTGGCACTAGGAACAAAAGCATCTGATGAGGAAGAGGAATGACCCCCTAAAAAGGAGGAATTTCTTCCTATTGCCATCTGTAACCTTGATGAATGATATTCAGGACCCATCTGTCAGAAGCAATCTGTTGCCAAAGATGGAGATTAAGACTTTCTAGAAGAAAAAGGGGGCTGTAGTGGGAGTGGGCCACAAGGTCTTTTGAATGGACATTCCAACTTGTTGGACTGTCCTTGTTTTTGGGAGGTTACAGACTTCCTTCCTTTTGGAACTCTCTTGCCATTCCTTCTTAAACATCTGTTTATTTTGTTGAGATTGTTTATTCTGTTTTCTTCCAAAAACAGAAGAAGAGAAAGAAAACCACTATAGCAATTTGGAAATGGAAAGTTGAAAAATCTTCAAGATTCCCTAGATCAGTTTCTCCTTTTATCACACTTTTTGATCATCTCTGCAACAGAGAGGCCAAATACTAAATCTGTATCCAAGGTAGAAATTAAAATCTAATTTTTAACATCATCTGGAAGGCTCTCAGAATGCAACTATACAAACTTCCTTAAGACGGTACCAGTGTCCAAAGCAGTGGAAGAAATACAACTCAGTCATACACAATCTGCAAACAATGAGTAGAGACCCATGCAAAAGAAGAAGCTAAGTTATGTATAGCAGATTTCTCCTCACAAGAATAAACTACAGATAAAACATTCCTTATACTTTCACAATTTGCAAGAACAAACATTAACATATGAACCTGACATTTCAAAATTCTGAAAGCCAAAATTGCAGAAGTATACACTTTTTTCCATACCCAAGAATAATTTTTCCATCCTAATCAGAAAGAGTAGGATTTAAATTCATTAACTAAGTGCTTAGCAGCAGTGGGATCAACTAAGGCTATAGCTACTGGGTCAGGGTTGGGAACAGTGTATGAAAATTTAAAAGACTAAGGAATTCTGCCATTTGAGGGGCAGCTGGTTGACTAACAGAAAAATAAAAGCTGATAGAACAGAGGAATGGGCACAACATTCTGGTACAACTGGAAAACCTTCCCTCTTCCTTCTCCCAGGACCAACAAGAGTGACTCTCCCTTGCCCACTGAGGGGACTCCAACATCTGCAAAGGACATGACTAACTTCTGGTCCATAGTGACTGTAGGTGCTACACCAGAAGGATCCAGAGTAAAAGATGAGTGGTCTGAATTACAACAAATGGCCACAGCAGAGTCATCCACCTGTGGCTGAGGCAAATCATTAGCCTGCTGTGGCAGCAAAGGCTGTTTGCTCAACCTTTTTCTTTATGTGGCTGGAAGAAGAACCAACCGTGGGACCGCCAGTCTGTTCCATGGTGAAGCTGAAAATTGTGCCTCTTTCCTGGGAAAGACAAGCAGCAAATGCCGGTACAACTACCAGTCTACAAAAGTTACTTTTTTAACAGAAAAAAACACAGTAAAAACACTTTCAAACACTATGCCAGCTCACCATGGAAAAATAAACACAATTTCTCCACAGAAAATATGTTTTCAGTTAGTTAACACTACTTTTAAACTGACAGAAAAAAATGAGTACCCCATTTAAAAATGCATTACAGTCTTGAGAAAGCCCTTTAAAACACAACACTCCTAGCTTTAAAATAACTTTCCTGAAGAAGAAAGTAATAAAATGTCAATAAATTTAACATAATGGAAGTTCTTTTTTCTCCAAAGGGAACTTATCTGCCTTAGCAAAGGACAGCACAAGCCAACCGTCGATCCTCAAAAGCCTCAGAGAAGTGTACTTTCTGGCAGTATTAAAGCTCTGAAGGGATTTACACCCAGTCCTTTCTTTTAGGCAGTTCATTTACAACTGCTTGACAGTTTGGGTGCGTGTAAGCTTCCCTGAAGCTTTGGAAAGCTGGCCAGCAGTAGGATATAACCCATATTGCTAAGACTGTTGCAGCAGTGATGAATATGATGAACATTTTCAGTTAATGTAACCTTGAAACAACAGCAGCCCAAATTTCTGCTTTACCAGAGCTCCCTCAGATTTCAGATACTCTTCCACAGGCATCCATAAACTAAACAGCAAATATGACTAAATATACAGTCTTAAACAAACTGCGTATATACTATTCTCCACCAAAGCACTGGCACTTACAATGCCCTTGTTTAACTGACAGAGTCTCATTTTTTTGTAGGTGGTGCAAGGGTTAGAAGCCCTGCAGGAGAAGTGTGTGAGGGAATAGCCCTCTAAAAAAAATTATAGGCACAATATATTTTATATGAGCTCTGTTCCTTCAAGGAAATATTGTCACAAAAATTAGCTCAACCAATGACTAGTGATCCAGTAAAATGAGATATCAGATGAATATACTTCTATTAATTTCCAAATAAAGGTATGTATATATATATATTTATATATATATTTATAAAACGTTATATTTTTATATATATATATATATATATATATATATAAAAATATATATATATATATATATATATATATATATATATATATATATATATATAAAAATATATATAAATATATATATATATATATAAATATAGATATATATATATAGATATATATATAAATATATAAATATATATATATATATATATATATATATATATAAAGAATACTCACACAAAGTTTAGAATCAGCAATAATGCTGTACACTGGACACCTTAAAACATCATGACCACACAAGAAAAAGAAAATAAAAAAGTAGAGATCAGAGCTCATGCTACCTAAAAAGCAAAAGCAGAATTGAATACTATGACCTTTTCAAAATCAAGAGAAGAACATACACTTGCAGACTGCTATGAGCAATGTACAATAAAGAGGAGGAGGATGGAAGACATTTCTTCAAAAAATTAGCTTTGCAAGATAGAGTAGAATACAGAACAAGAGAGTGAACAATAATGACAAATGGGTACAAGAGTTGATATGCTGCAACACCAAGGGGTGGATAAATATGTTGAGGGAAGGGTAACATAAATTCTACTGTGTATATTTCACATTGTGAATACCTTAAATATCATAACATCCTGTCCCTGTTAACAGTTCTGTATGCTCATAAAGATTAGACAGGTTTTTAAAATATAACTCCCATATAATATCTCAATGCTTTTGTAATTTTAAACTGTCTGAAGCAATATACCTACCTCAAGTTCCATGTGAACACAACAGGCAAGTCCATCTCCAGCAACTAATTCAACTGCATCTCTGCTCAGTCCATAGTAATTTCCATTGTAAGTCACTGTCTCAATAAACTTACCCTGCAGATAAAGTGGAATAACATAGTTAAGAAAAAGCTAATTCATGAGAATGATTAACTTGATGATGTATTTGAAAAAATAATTGAAAAACATTCACCACCCGATCCAAGTTATGTGATTTAATGAGTCTGTCTGTTTGGCCAATTAATGCACATGAGCTAAAATCCATATTTAGTCTCCACCTGAGCCCCCAGTTCCTTGCATGCTTGAAACTTTCAAGTGTTCTTACCCCCACCACTAGCCAGGACAAGCCAATGTATATTTATTTTATTCATTTATTTGTCTATATTTTGTCAGCAAAGAGAGTCTATCTGAGCAGACCCCATTTTCAGTGGAGGCCCAGGGAGAAAAACTCCAACCATAATAAACATAGACAAAACTCTTTAAGTAATAGTGGCTATTAAACAATCCTACATACATCAGAAATAAAAAAAGCAAATAAATGATACAATGAAAATGACACAGCACTTGTGTTCTTCAAAAATAATAGCACCAATACATATATCACATACTAGGTGTTATTGGTCAAAACTGAATCAAAAACTATTGTTTATACTTAATATTTCTGTATTCTACGGACATTTACAATGCCTAATTTCTAAATTCAAGCATAAAGAATTATTTCTATAAACAGCATTCCTGCACTCATAATTATTACATGAAATCCTGTAGTTTTCATGGTTTTCATTAATATTCCTAGTATTTAGAAGCATAGAGGAGGAGGAAATATGGAAACAGAATAAGAGGAGAGAATGCATTCAGAAAACGATAATATGAGGAAAGAAACAGGGCTACAGGATAAGTGGAAGCTTACTTGTATAGTGGTAAGTATTGGTGACAAGAAATAAGAAGAGAGCTGGTAAAAATGGGGAAATTGAAAGTGGGAGGATGCTTGAGCTAAAAAATAGTGAGAAAAGGAAGGAGAAAGACAGATGCATATGAGGTGATTAGGACAAAAGATGGAGGAGTAGTAGAAGAGAAACTGTAAACTAGAGAAAGGCAAGCTATAGATAAATAGAGATGAGAAGAAAGAGATAAAGTGCCTTTGATTATTGGGAAAGTCTGATGGGGCAAAGTTCCTTTGCAATGGAGGTCCAAAATGAAAAGTTCCACATTTCATACATTTCCACAAGCAATTACCATGAGCTAAAACACACACACACACACACACACACACACACACACACATATATATATATATATATATATATATATATATATATATATGTTACCAGATGATCACCACATTAAATATATGATACAGAATTTACAACATGCTTAAGTCTCACATATCTATATTACATTCAGAATTATCTTACAGTTTATGTATAAAGTCCCACTGAAATTGTAGTATACAGTGGCACATTTTATCCTAACAGTTATTCACTTGAGACCTGTAGACAGGACCCCAAGTGAGAGGATTTTATTATACTCATTTGATTTGGCTGCATAAGGAGAAGCCTTAGTAATGGTGTGGGTATAAAAACAGGTTTGTTTTGTTGGCAGGTATGGCTTCACTGTAATTTCAAAATATACATAGATGGGATACAAGTAGAATGAGTAGGGGGCTTAGTAACAGGGATGTTACAAGTGCAGAACCATTTCGCAGACAGGTACATTTGCAATGAGATTTGAAATTAAACAAGATGAAACATTTCTGATGGCTGTTGAGAGAGAGTTCTAAAGTTTACCAATGTATACAGAATATAAGCAGTCACCATTATGGTTTTTAGAGTAAGCACCAAGTGCTTGTTTTCATGAATGCAGTTCTCTGTGAGGTGAGTGACAGTTTAATTACTGACTAATGGCATAGCATCTGTCTGGACTATAGAGGATGTTCTGTGCAGTTGAGTGTAGGCTAATATATTAGGTAGCTCCCAACAGAAGGGACTGAAGTGCAAGACATTGATGTGGTTGGTTAATGTGACTACTTGCAAATTTTGCCATTTATTATATGACTGTTCTTGTTTGGCAAGCTGAGAGAACTGTATGATAGTCAATCCGGATGAAGCATACAGGAGACTAGAGGGTAGACAGGTTTAGGCTATGGTCTTACATGCATACTTTGAAAGAAATGGTTTGACTTTATAAAGAAGGCCTAGTTTATGGTTGATTTTTTTGAACTGTGTCATGGATATGCTGCTGCTATCAGCCTCTAATTGGCCAGACTGCCCTGCATATTACTATTTATGTGTGTTATTGCTATGTGGCTTCTGATCAAGAATGGTATGGCAGCTGGTGGGGGTCTAGCCCAATAATCTCAAGTGATGGCAGTTGTCCCTTACAGGACAAAGTCTGTGGGAAATTGGAGAATTCTAACAATTTTCCATTGAGAAGTGCGTGTGTGTGTGTGTGTGTGTGTGTGTGTGTGTGTGTGTGTGTGTGTGTGTGTGTGTGTGTGTGTGTGTGTGAAGCAATAATCTGTTTGAAAAGCAGTTACTTTGGGTAGAGCACTAAAGTGAGAAAGGGGCCTGTGGTGCTAGAAGAAAGACTTAGCTTAGTAAGTGGTCATTGTGTAGTTTTAGTCTGGGGTGGCTACTGAAAGCCCATACATAGGGCAGTAGTGCACATTCCCTGCATGTTCTTCTGGCCAAAATGATTTGGTAAATTGTTTAGTGAATAGGATTTGTGTACATCCTTTTCTACTTTAACCTGAAGAGTGCCAGTAGTGTGGTTAGAGAGATAATTCCCCTGGCAGCCATCAGACCTATTGTGAGCTGTGGAACAGATCCATAGCCCATGTTCATCACATAAGAAGTGTGAATTGTGTGTCATTGGATGGAATCAAACCTCATCAGTGCCAGGACCAGGTAGTGCTTTGGTTGGTAGCCGTGGGATCCAAACCTTATCAGTGCTAGACTGGGCGCCACAGAGATCTGCAACAAAAGTGAAAACAGCGAGGAATAAACAGCAGAACTGAAGAGTACTTGCTAAAAAAGTCTATTTTGAAAATCTGCTTTTAAGGTAAGTTCTTACATAATACAACCACACTTTAAGAAAGACTTCTGCAACAGGCATGGTAACTTGATAAATCTCACGTAAACTATACCTATATATCCTCAAAGAGCAGACAGTAGCCTCAGCAGTGTTTTTTTTTTTTTTTTTTTTGGAAGGAAGGAAGTATGTAAGCTCCACTTGGTCAAAAAGTACTCCTAATACTATATCCTAGTTACTGTGTTTAATAAAGCTATATAGATAGATCTGACAGCATCACTACCAAAATGACAGTCATTAGGAGAACTACTTTAGTTGCTGCCATTTTAAAGGACTAAAAACCGAAAAAAAGCACCTTGAGCCACCAATAAAACAAACTCAGACTTTATTGAATAATCCACAAATAAAACGCTTAACTTATTCACAGCGTTTTTCGTCACTATGCAACTTCATCAGACAAACAAATCATGAACTCAAACCCCTAAATATATATGCTTCACAACCAGTAATTAACTAATCACCTTCCATCCTAATTAAAACACTTTCTGAAATTCAATTCTCACAAAGGAAGCAAAACTGAAAGCCATGCATCAAATGTAAAATGAACTCTTATTGTCATAATAAAATCAGAAATAATCTGTTTTATATACATAAATATCAAAAATACACTAAAATATAACAATATATAAATTTATAAAAAATATGTATAAAATAATCTCGGTTATGTCATTCTTCCAAAACTATCCAGGAGCTCCACCATGTGGCCAACCTAATAATTTCATCAATGCTAAAAACATTTTTTAATGATAAATACAATAAACAAGTTTAAAAACCTAAGACATACAACTACCAACATTTAATATGTTGAAACACATTGACATCTTAAAAAAAGGAATGTCATAAAACTAAAAATAGACTCATAATCTTGCAGCTATTAATTTGAGGACAGGCACCAAAGACGTGTTCATTCAGCCCTGGTGACCTACAAGCCTCTAAGATCAATTGCCAATACAATTCCCTCAACTCTATTCTATTTTCCCAACCCCCCCCCCCAATATTATGTGGTATCACTTCAAGTATGAAAAACAGGAAAGTGGCCTCTTTACATGTAATAATATGTTTATACAGGGCATTGTTTAGGTCCTGCCTACGAATATCATACATGTTGCTCATAAATTCTCCTTCTTAACGCCCTTTCCGTTTTTCCCACATAGAAAGAGGAGCACTTTTTGCATTCAGCTAAATATACTATTCCTTTTGTATCACAACTGGCATGAACTTTACTCAAAAGGAGTCTATCTCTGCTCAATAAATAATGGCACTCCTTGTTCATCACAAAACAACACTGTGTACACATTTGTATGTTCCTTTTTTCCTATTATTTAATTCACTTCTTTGTAGGCTTCTTTCCAGCATGTTTTTAATATTCCTATCCTTTCTATAACTAAACATGATCGGTTGCTTAAAAATTGCATTTAAGTCTGAAAACCTGGAAAACAATTTCCAGTTTCTATTAACTATATTTTTAATTAAGCCCGACTCACAGTTAAAATTCAATATATATGCACTGTTGTAGTTTTTCTCCTCATTTTCTTTATTATTACTATTCCTTACATTATTAGTTTCTGCACCTTTCCTTAGAATTGGACTAAATCTACCTTTCCTTCCTTCAGTAACTTCCTTAATCACCTCATTAATCAGATTTTCTGGATATTTCCTTTCTATAAACATCTTTTTTAACTTATGACATTCATTTTCAAAATCCTCTATCTTAGTTGTCATCCCTGATATTCTAATGTACTGTCCTTTAACTAAATTCCTTTTCTGCTTGAATGGATGAGCGCTTGTATAATATAAATAAGAGTTGGAAAACGTATCTTTTCTATAAATCTTTGATTCAAAAGTCCTATTTATTACATTTTTATATATCATCATATCTAAATAATTTAACCTCTCTTTATTTGTATTATATGTGAATTTCAAGAATCCAGTAGATGAACTGATGTATTGCAAAAATTCATCAAGTTTGTCTTCTCCATCTATCCAAAAAAAAGCACAGATCATCCAAATACCTTCTATAAAGGCTCTAACAATTTTTATAGGGCGAGTTGAGTATAAATTTCTTTTCCCAAGTATTTAAAACAATATTTGTGTAACTGGGGGCACAAAAGGCCCCCCACAGCAACCCCTTTCAACTGCCTAAAAACTCCCCTTCAAATACTATGAAATTTTTATAGAGCACCAACTCTAACAATTCCATAATAACCCTCAATTCTCTCCAATTAAATTTCTTAGTGTCAAGTAAAGCCTCTAAAAACCACTCCATACCCACTTCATGTGGTATAACCGAGAACAAATCCATGATATCCACTGTTACAAAAATAGTTTTAGTATCAAACAGCTTTTGATCTACATTTCTCAGAAAATACCAGGAATCTTTTAAGAACCCTTCCTGCTTTATCCAAACTTTTTTAAATTTTTGAATCAACATATTTCGCTAAGGTATATGTTTTTGATCCATTGGCCGAAACAATTGGTCTAATCGGTGGATCCTGAATGTTTTTGTGTACTTTCACAATACCAAAAATAATAGGAATTAATGGTTTTTCAATAAATACGAAATCTAAAGTTTGTTTCTCTATTAACTCATCATTTAGAAGTTCCCTGAGTGCCAAATCAATTTTAGAATGAGCAATATTAATTTCATTAATAGATACTTCCTCCATTTTAGCTTCATAAATAATGTTTTCCATAATGACCATTCCACCCCCTTTATCCGGCCTTGATAGTCTAATGTTTCTATTTTCACTTAACTCTTTTAGTAGATGTCTCTCCTGCCATGTTTGATTGGAGAAGACCTTTGACTTACTCAAACCTTCTCTAAGTTCTTTCTCAACCACAGCTTCAAAATTCTTTAGCTGGGGATGTAGGGCAGGGATAATTATACTTTTCTTCTTAAGTGCAGTACTACAACAGGCAGAACAGTTTCCTACCAGGTTATTATTATTATTCTCATAAAGTAGTTCTAAATTCTTTTTCCTGATAAATAACTTTAGATCTATTAAGACCTTACTAATGTCACTCTTGTACTTAGGAACGAACTTCAGCCCTTTCATGAACAACTTAAAGTGCCATTCATTGATCTCAACATTACTATAATTAAAAATATTAAAGTTTTGATATGTATACACATGCTCATAAATCTGAATGGTATCCACACCTACTGCTTCTTGATCATCCCTGTTCAATATGGGAACTTCCTCTCCCTGTGGTACTCCTACACTACCTGCCTGTTCCTGATTCTCTCTGACGGTCTCGGTAAATGGAATTCTAAAGGGTTACTTATGTTGTAATTTTGAATCTCAAATTCAATTGATTCCTGTTCTTCATCAGTAAACCTATGGTTATTAAAAGTAACATTGTTATGTACTCTATTATCTTCCCTAACCTCCCATCCATTTCTATTTTCAAAATCTCTTTCTATTTTAAAGGACTAGCCAAAAAACATTCCTGTAAAAGGATGTTAGATATAGAGGTAAAAAACATTGCAATTTTTTTTCAACTTATCAATATGAACATATAGTAATATATACAAAACGTCTTGCCCTCAAATCTTTCCATAAGGGTTACAAAGATCTGAAAAAGGCAAACTTCTGCTGCTTTCTTTTTTTTTTTTTTTTACAGAGATATCACAATATAGCCTGTCATGTAAGTTTAATGTGTGAAAATGCTTTTCTTCCAGGTTCCCCATGACTAGAAGAAGCCCAGATTCAGAGATGATTCCCTGAGGTTTAGCAGACAGCACTTTAATGAATAATCTATAATTATTTCATATTGACTCTAGGTTCTTTGGAACAGTGGAATAAAATAGTTCTTTTACACCCTGATTTAGTGATATGTTATCACATTAACGATGGTCATCATGAGGATGATTCTCCACAAATGTACAGTCTTTCTTTGAGAACTACTTGGTGTGCTAATTATAGTTGATATTTTTGAGATATGATTTAGGTGATATAGTGCTGAACAGCTACCCTGACTGACTTTAAATGTTAATCATAAACTGTTGAAGAACCACTAATGAGCTGAAGATGGTGACCAATGGTTACCATCTCCTTTTGTGTTTTACGTAGGGTTGAAGACTATATGAGTTTATTGCTTATATGTTTTATTAAGTTTTTATTTTATTTTTGAATGCTTGCTTAAATTTGACAGCTATCTATTTTAAGTTCATGTTCAAGCTAAGGTGACAGACGGACACATATATACAGCTTTGATATCAATGGTAGTAATATTCTTAACATATTCAATAAGTGTCTGTGAAGTGTCAGGAGGTGTAATGATTAATTACTTGTTTAATATCACATGTATGCTATTTCTTGTGAAATAGTGGTTCCCTACTTGACAATTTTGTGTATTCACTTTTATCTGAAATGGTTTAACCTGAAATAGTTTGAATTAAATTTTGAATTAAATTTGTATTACATATTCTTTCTTCAAAGACCTTTATTGAATTATCACTTGTGACATAGGCAAATTTACATTTGTATAAAAGTAATCAAAGTGTATTAAAGTACCAACATTATACTTCACATATATTGCTATATATCATAAAGGGATTATATCATATCATCAAACCGTCAAAACTCTGAATGCGAAAACATCGAACTGGTAAGTCTGAAGACTGAAAATATCGAAGCCGCGGAACATTGAATTCTTTCCCAGGGAAAGAATTTGGTAGGCCGTTTCCGCGGCTTCGCTGTTTCCTCCACTGGGGTGCGATCTTGAAGTTGGTATATTTAAGTAGTGGAGGTGTGGGGGGCACAGCCTCCCATGTTGGGGGTGTGGGGGTGAAGCCCCCTACATTAGAAATAGTTTGTAGTGTTTGTGTGTTTCGAGCTTTGTACTGGAACAGTGATTTTTTTCCCAGGGAAAAAATCGCTGTTCTCTGTGTTTGGGGTTTTCAGCTTTCGTGGTTTTGGGTTCGATGTTATCACATTCGAAGTTCTGATACTTCAATGATGTGATATAGACCCTATCATAAAACCTAAGCAATATTACATAAATTATTCAATTCCTGCCTTTTTTAAACAAGAAACATCTTTATTAAATCATCACTTACTACACAGGCAATCATACATTTATATAAATGAAAACAAACCACACAGACACAATTCTAGTCTTAAGCATTTTACATCACAAACTATACTGACACACTCCAAGTTGTAAACATTATACATCACTTATAATCTACCCAATCTTTCTCATTCAAACATTACATTGCTCATTTAAGTCCTGCTGCCTTTTAAATCGTATTCCTCCCTTGTATGTACTGTTCCCAAAATTCCCATTGTTTCCTATGTAGTTTGCGCCTACCCTTTTTTTAAAGATCTCAATTCCAGTTGTTTTATCTTGGTTACTATATTCACTACTTCCAGTACAGCTGGTTTAGATTTTGATTTCCATTTTCTAGTAATTGCTTTTTTGGCAGCCACCATTAGTAGACACAGCAAGGCCTTACCATGTCTAGGTAATTCTGATTCTGTATCATAACTCAGAAAAATCATCTCCCTCGTCAGACCAATCCACCAGCCCAGCGTCTCTGACAGTGCATCTTGCAGGGAATATTTAAAATCCGCCAACTCATTTCATACCCAGAAAATATGTTCCCAAGAACCTCTTTCTTCTCCTTCATACCTCCAACATTTAATGTCTGCTTAAAGGAAAAACTCTCTGGAGTCTACTTGGGGTATAAAAATATCTATGTAAACACTTCCAAGCAAAAATCTTAAATCTTCTAGATTTTAGTTGCATATTTGGGAGATGTATATATATCCTCCCATTGTTTCTTTGTGAACTGCTTATCCAGTCTCTCTTCCTTTTTTAACGGCAGCCTCTGCTCTAGATTCTATTAAAAACTCTACCACTGCTGGTCTTTCATTTAGGACCTCTGTTTCTTTCTCTTTGCCTACACTCTGATATTAATCCCTGATAGGAAAGGTAATCTCTAACCTTCAGTCCAAATAAATTCTTGGTGTCTTCCATTCCATCATCTTTCCCTCTCTTAGTTATTTGCTCCCAATTTCTTGGCTCCTTTGCCAATTTTCTCCAATAAATTCTGACCTCCTCTTGCCTATTGTATGTATTTCTAATTGCAGTCATCCTCATTGGCAGAATCTCCTTTCTCCATTTCCATGTTGGTTTAGTTCTTAGAATACTTTCCGCTACTTTATGGATATAATATTCTGAATGATTAGTGTTATTCTCCTTAAAAGCCTGCATCCAAATTCCCGGTCTCTCCTTGTTTGTTTAACTTCCTCTCTTTCATCATCATCCCTTTCCACTTTGAATTATAGTTTTCTGCTTGTGCTATATATAGCAGTCTTAACAGTGTAGCTCTGAAATACCATGTAAAATTGGGTAATCTCAATTTGCCCTGTTCTACTGGAAGAATCAGCTTATTCGACTTGACTCTTGCCATCTTCCACTTCCAGATAAAGTCCTTCAGCTCTTTATTAATTCCTATTCACAACTTCTCCTCTGGTTGATAACAATATGAATGCTCTGTGTATAAGACTAAAGGGACTAAAAACATGTTAACTGCTTGTATCTTACTATCCATCCATATAACAAAGCTTCCATTTTCTTAGTTTTTCTATTATCTTTAATTTAGACTCTTCCCACACATCTTCAGCTGCCACACTAGAATCATTTTAATCTATACTCCTAAATATTTCATTTTATCATATTCCTATAAATATGGGTATTCCTGAACCAGTTCATGTTTGGGTACATAATTTACTGCCATTGCCTTTGTTTTAGCTACATTAATTTTGTATCCCAAAAAGATCTGAAACTGTCTCAAAATGTTCCACAACACTGTAATGTCTTTCTCTGATTTTATCAAGTACAAAATAATATCTGCAAATAAAGCCAGCTTTTGACTACCACACCAATTATATCCTTGAATTTCTGAGTCCCTTATTTTCTTTGCCAATGGTTCTAAATGTAATGCAAATAATAGAGAGGAAACAGGACACCCCTGCCTGGTTCTTCTGCTCAAGCAGAAATTATCAGAGAGAACCTCAACTACTTTAACTTTCACCTCCAATCCCTCATATATTCTCCTAATCAACCTTATATTTTCCCAACTTACTGTGTCAAATCTTTTCTCTGCATCAAGACCCACCAACAACAATGGTATTTTCTTATCTCCTGCTTCCCTCTGGATCATCAGTGTTCTGTTAATGTTGTCAAATGTTTTCCTCCCCTCCACAAAACCACATGGGTCTATATCTATCAGTTTTGGTATTACGTTTGCCATTCTTTTAGCCAGTATAGACATGAAAACTTTATAATCATGGTTTAGTATTGAAATGGTTCTGTATGAAGCTGGATCTGATGGATCCTTACCCTCTTTAGGTATTGCAGCTACCACTGCTTTCTTCCAGGATGGTGGTACTTCTCCTCCTTTTAAGAAACTGTTAAACAAAATCTTTCCAGATCTTTATCAGGTTTTTTCCTCCTAGCTTGCAAACCTCTACAGGAATACCATCTATTCATCGAGGACTTTCCTGTAAATTAGTTAGACATCAGAATTTTATCTCATCTCATCTCTTCCTATCCTAACTGTTAGTAATGGAGCCTCATCTACCTCTAAACTTGGCATATTTAATTCTTCCATAAACATTTCCATTTTTATCTTTTCTTGATTTTCATATTTCTCTACTTTATAGAGACTCTCATAGAATTGCCAAAATGTTTATAATACTTCTACAGGATTTCTTGTTACCTTCTTTGTTATATACTCCCTAAGTTTGGCGACAGCCCTTTCTGCTTTCTGTTGCCTGAGTTTTTGTGCTAAACGTTTTTGTGCTCTCATGTCATTATCAAAAAACAGTTGCTTAACAGCAATCTTTCTAAGCTCATGTATATTATGGAGGTAATCCCTTATTTTCTGCCTAGCATTCTGCAGTTGATCCTCTTCTTGTACTGTGAGATTCCCCCTATTCTGCAATACTTTAATATTTGTCAGCCCCTCTAAATAATTCTTGTCACTTCTTAACCATAGCTCCCTTTCTTTTATTTCCACCATATTTTTAAACTCCACCTTAATGTTATCTCACTCCTTAGCTATATTTTCAGAAGTTTCTATCCTCTCCAATAGCTCCTGAATAATCTCCACTACCCATTCCTTAAATTCCACTCTTTTCAACAGATATGTCGGAAAGCACCAACGTCTCATCTTTATTTCATTACCCTGTGTTTTTATTTTAGCTATTACTGGTGCATGATCTGAAATAGTTAATGGGTGGGTATCAAGACCTTCAATTAAATGCACATGTTCCTGTGAAATGTAAATTCTGTCTAGCCTAGCCTAGTTTTTATATCTTGGAGAATAATATGTAAATTCACTCTGCACTCCTATTACTGCATTCACATCTTTCATGCCAAATACTTTCATAAATTTCTTCAAAAATCTACCCTCCTTTGTTATATTTTCTCTTCTGGGCCCCCCAGACACATCCTCACTGCTGCAAATCAAATTCCAGTCCCCAGCCATAAGTAATATTCCTTGCTGAAAACTGATTGTTTCTCCCAGAGTTTTCTTAAGCTCTATTAGAGCAGTTTTAGATGGAATGTAAATGCATGCCAGTGTAATCCTCCTGCCTTGCCAGTAGCCCCTTAGCACTACAAATCTGCCACTATTATCTTTTTTATCATCTTCTGTCACTATTGGAGCTCCTCTTACAATTAATATAAGTACTCCTCTTTTCCTTTGTCCCAGGTATTTATTTTATTTATTTTACATTTGTTAACTGGGACAGTCCGACTGGAATCATGTCCATTTTCAGCGGAGGCCCAGGGAGAAAAGCTCCAAAACAAACAATAACATTAAAACAATGAAGACATTTACAGATTTGATATGTACAAAGAATGTAAAAGCAAGTTCTCAGGTTAGAGTTACCCCAGGTTACAGTTGGGGGAAAATTTTACAGTAAATTGACTAGTAATTAACATTTAAGATAAGTATTAGCCAGGCTTGTTACACTGGCAGCACCAGTTTAGAGCCAGATGTAGTTTAAGTCTGGTTTTAAATTGGGTTAGGGAGGAGAGCAATGTAATATCAGCTGGGAGTAGGTCCCAAACTCTACCAACAGAGTTTGCAAAGAGGGAGTCACTGGCTACATTGTTAGTTTTGATAGTTTGAAATAGTAGTTTGTTTGAGGAGCAAAGCAGTCTCGGATTGTTATAGGGGGTGATAATATTCTTAAGAGCTGGTATATTATCTGGGTTATGGAGGATTTTCTTGGCCACAATTAGAAGGTTAAATCGGATAAGACTGGGAAGTCCTAGCCACTCAAGTTGTTTAAGGTTGATGCAGTGATGTGTTCTAAAAGGCAGGCCCTGTGGCAAACTTGGCAATGTGATTATAACATGTTGACAGTCTGTTAAGTACAGACTTGTTTAGATTAGAGAGAAGGGGGAAGCATATAGAAGTGTTGAGAGTAGGAGAGAGCGGGCTGTGACGATCTTAGCTGGAGGGGTTAAGAAGGCTTTTATTCTGTATAGTGACCCAAGTTTTTTATTGACGGTCTTGATCACTTGGTTTATGTGTAGGTCAAAATTTAGGTTACTATCAATAAAGACACCTAGTAGTTTTGTAGAAGGGTCATGGGTAGAATATTGTCCCATCTTTTGCATTTATGGTGAAGGTGAAAGCAGTGGACCTTTGTGTGGGTGAGAATAGCAGCATTTTAGTTTTTTTGGGATTTAGTAACAATTGACGTTCAGAGAGCCAGTTTTCTATAATATTAAAGGTGACTGAGTAGCAGATCTCAAGTCTGCAGGAGATGTAGCTGAGGAAATCAGGGTGGAGTCATCAGCGTACTGGATACAGCTGATATTAGGGATGACCGTATTTAGGTCATTAATAAAGATGGAAAACAGTAGGGGCCCAAATATGGAGCCTTGTGGGACACCAAGGGTGTTAGGTAATAGTTTAGAGAGCTTATTCTGCCAGAGAACAGCCTGCTGCCTCCCACTGAGGAAGGATTTAAACCATTAAAGGGCTTTAGAATCTAGGCAGAAAGTCTGCAGGGTGTGAATCAATAGATGATGATCCACCATATCAAATGACTTAGGAATATTCAAGAAGAGGGCTGAGGATATTTGATTATTGTTATGGTTATTATTAATGGTATTGGTAAAAACTACAAGGGCAGAGGTCATGCTATGGTGTGGATGGAAGCCATGTTGTGTATCAGCCAAGAGGTGATTCTGGATTAAGTGGTGCATGAGTTGTTTGTGTATACATTTTTCCACGATCTTTGCAAGTGGAGAAAGTATAGCTATCGGTCTGTAGTTGGAGAATTAACCGGAGGAACCTTCTTTATGTAGTGGGGTAACATAGGATGTTTTCCATATGGTGGGAATTTCAGCCTCAGCTATGGTATGATTAATTATTATTGAAACTGGATAAGCAATAGCATCAGGTGATTTTTGAAGGTATTTGGCAGGGAGTTGGTCAGCTGAGAGAGTGGTGGGTTTTAATTTTTTGATTAAGGTGCTAATAAATGATGTGGACACTGGTTGGAACCTGAAAGAGAGTAAGTTTACATGGGTGGTACTATCAGGGCCAGGAGGGCTAGAAGGTAATTGGCTAGCTAGAGCTTGAATTGTCTCGGTAAAGAAATAATTAAAATTGTCCGAGACATCCTCAGGGGATTTATCAGTGGTAGCAGTGGGGATAGGGGGTGGAAGTTTTACCAGGATGAAGCAGATTATTCAGACCTGCCCAGAACTTCTGAGGGTTGTTCCGGCTGACTGTCTTTAAATTACAATAATATTGTTTTTTTGTATTGTAAGATAGATTTTTTGGTTTCATTACTAGCTTGTCAGTATTTAACATGATCATGGGGTCTTTCGTGGAGCTCCATAGAGCCCAAAATTTGTTCCTTTTAGTAATTTTTAGTTGAGACATTTTAGAAAGCCATGGTGCAGTTTTTGCTTTAGTTCACTTTAACCAGGCAGGTGCATGCCAGTTAAGGATTTCAAGAAATTTATTGTTGAAATATACAACTGCCTCCTCCAAAGAGAGGTGAGTTAGCATAGACCAATTACAGGAGTTAAGTTCTTGCTAGAATTTGGTAGGGTCAAAGTCATTTTTAAGAGGAGAAAACATACTTGATCTCATCATCACGAACATGGGATCAAAATGTTCAACACCGGAAGCATACCCCTCACTGGTGAGATCAGATCATAAACTAATCTCGCTGGAGGTCCTCATCCCGCCCCCACCGGAAACAAAAAAGACCACAGTGAAAAACTTCTCAAAAGCCGATTTCACACTTCTAAAAACTAGTGTGGTCTCCTTTAAAGCCCCTGAGCCAGTGGTAAACATTACTCAAACCGCTGAATCACTTACAAATGCCTTCTACCAGCACCTACAGGACTGCATGGATCAGGCAATCCCAAACAAAACTAAGACTCTCTGTACCAAAGGCAAGCGTCCAGTCTGGTGGACCCCCGCCATAAACAAGCTCTACAACAAAAGGAGGAAGCTACTACAAGATAGAGCAAAATCCTTGAAAGGTAAGACACCTTTGATCATTATAAGTAAAAAACCTAAGAGCTCTCATAAAATCATCCAAGGCAAATTTTGAGAGAAAAATCGCCAAGGACTCTAAAGATAATCATAAGGCCTTCTTTAGCTATGTTAGAAACCTAGGAGGAAACTCCCAGATATGCTCATAATTAGTTCAAAATGATGTGAAAATTACTGAACCTACACACATTGCCAACATACTGGCTGACAGGTTCAGTGCAAACTTCTCCCCCCCTCCCCCCCAAAGGAGAGATATCTATTCCAGAGTATTGTAGCCCCCCAAACATCTCAAACGCCCAGGTGAGAACTGCCCTCACC
The DNA here is from genome assembly GCF_019279795.1 of Protopterus annectens. NCBI lineage: Eukaryota > Metazoa > Chordata > Ceratodontiformes > Protopteridae > Protopterus > Protopterus annectens. The sequence goes on along the minus strand of NC_056745.1, from coordinate 1,371,278,781 downwards.
AAGGCAAAAAACACAGCATCCATGAGACTGGATGATGTCCCCGGCTGTGTGCTTCACTAACTCAACGAGGAATTAAACCCACAGTTAGGACAGCTGTTTAATCTTAGCCTCACCTCAGGATACGTACCCAAGGAGTGGCGCACGGCGACTGTGGTCCCACTTCATAAGAGCGGTGCCTCCACAGACCCTGGAAATTACCGCCCCATTAGCTTGACAAGCCTTACCTGCAAAGCCATGGAGAGGATCATAATGGAACTCATAAATAAAGACATAGGGAACTTGCAGACTTTGGATCCAACCCAGTTTGGCTTTGTCAAAGGCAGATCCTGCCTCTTAAACTTGGTTGACTTTTTGAGACAGTCACCAAGGCCATTGATGAGGGAAAGGCAGTCCATACAGCCTACCTCGACCTGGCAAAGGCCTTCGACACAATACCCCACTCAGGTATCATCGAAAAACTCATCAGCTTGAATGAAAACCCATACATCACAAGATGGGTTGCAAACTGGCTAAGTGACAGAACCCACAGGGTCAGAGTTGCTGGAGCCATGTCAGACTCAAAGCCTGTCACAAGTGGTGTCCCACAGGGCTCAGTCCTGGGTCCACTCTTGTTCGGCATCTACTTTTCTGAAGTACAAGCAAACACAGGAGGGTTATGGCTGACAAAGTTTGCAGATGACTGCAAACTGGGCCATAGTCGAAAACACATCTGACACAGATATCCTCCAGAAGGGCCTCACAGAAATGGATAACTGGTGCCAGAGCCATGGCCTGAAGTTAAACGCCAAAAATGCATAGTCATATCCTTCGAAAAACAAGGTTACCCCTAGCTACCATATAGGTGGCAATCCACTGAGCACAGAAAAGTCATCAGGGATCTGGGGACCCAGGTTGACAGTAGCCTTCGCTTGACACTCATGTTGCTAAAGTAGTTAGGAAAACCTTCTATATCGCCCACCTGATCATGAAGGGATTCACATCTAGATCAAGGGAGGTCATCGTCCCCTGTACTCATCACTCATTAGACCTATGATTGAGTACAATGCCCGTTCCGAATGTATCTGACCAGACACCTGCTGCAGCTTGAAAGGCCCCAAAAGTTCCTCACCAAACGGATAAAGGGTCTCAAAAATATGTCTTATGCTGCCCGACTGAAAGAACTCCAGCTCTATTCAGTCTCATACCGCTTGCTCAGAGGTGACCTGTGCCTGACATATAAGGCCATGTCAAACCCAGATTTGATGAATATGTTTCACCTCAAAAAATCTAGATCCCTCAGAACCACAAGGGCGGGAGACTTAAACCTTGACACAGTTATAAATAGAACGTGCTGGAGGGACAGATTCATCACCCAGAGACTCCCTATGCTGTGGAACAAAATCCCGGTACATGTGAGGCAGAGCACCTCTCTGGCCTTGTTCAAGAGGAATCTTGACCAATGGATGGGAGATCGCAGATATACCCCAGGGATTACTTCAGTGTCACTGCTTGACAGAGGCACAGCAAAATGATAGGCATAGTTTTTATTCAAACTAAAGGGGTGGCAAAAGCCACATAACTATGGGCTAGGCTTATAAATGCCCTTGGGCAGATAGCCTAGTATGAACCTATGAACCTATTTCTGACTTTTCTGAGCAAGGGTATTTGTGGATTATTTACTTTCTGCTTAACTATACAAGTGAGAAGATGGTCACTTAGGTCAACGGGGATGATACCGGCATTGTACAGTTGGGGGTTACTATTTACGATTATCCAGTCGAGTATGCTTTCCTTTTGGTTGGGTTTGCCTAACCTGGTAGGGGTAGTTATAATTTGTGAAAATGCATGCAGATTAATGTGGATAGTAGTGGACTCTAAGGAACAGGTGCCCCAGTCTATGTTAAAGTCTCCAAACAGTAGGGTTTCTTGGGGGTAGTGACATGCTAGCCAGTGTAAGGTGTCTTCAGGTGTGGCTATATTATCACCCGGGGGAATGTACATACAGATGATGTTTATGTATTTACTTTTGTTAATTTGCAGTCTGGCATCAAGCATTTCAGAATTACTAATCTTAGGTGGTTGATTAACAGCTATGGTTACATTCAACTCAGATTTGTAGAGTATTGCTACCCCACCCCCCCTTCCTGGAAACAATCCAGCCTGTGTAAGTTATACCCAGGTGGTAACACTTCATTGTCTGTAGTGTTGGGTTTTAACCAGGTCTCAGTTAAACAGAGAATCTCAGGGGAGTGGACAGCCAGGAGTGCATGCAGTTCATGTATTTTGTTATTAATACTCCTAATAGTGAGATGACAAGCCAGGAGAGAGTTAGCTAGTCTACTATTTATAGTTTTATAGCTTAGGTTACAGGTAGTAGGGGTGTATGTATTAGAAGTGGATGGGCCTGGGTTGGGGTGAATGTCACCACTGAGTATAATGCTAGGACTATACTTAGTGATGAGCTTCAGAAGTTTGTTTAAAAGTCTATAGTATTGCTTAGATCTAGAGCTAAGGTGCCAGGGACTGGTACGCTGAAAAAGAGAATAAGTTGTGGTGTTGGACCCAATGTTATTAGCATAGCTGAGAGAGGGATGTTTTCCAGTTGGGGTTATAGTTTGTCCTTTTGGGTACTGATAACCAGTAAGTGATTGGTTTTCATACAAGGTAAGTGCATAAGTGACTAGCAGAATTGGTACTAAGGAGTAATATAACATTGTGAGAGAAGGAGTATAGTTATAAGGATGCAAGATTTGTTAGACAGAATAGCAGAAGATCAGAATGGTAAGTGTATAGGTAGTGTGAGGTGGAGAGTATATGATTAGGTGGGAGCTGATAGGATGATTAAAGCAGGGTGGGTAGAGTATAGTGATGAAAGCTAACAGGATGTTGAAATAAGGGGTGTGGTAACGTACCTATAAATGTAGAGGTATTGGGGTGGGTGGGAATTGGGGGCAGGAAAGGGAGCGTAGTGGGGCTAACACCAACTCCAAGAATAATCTTGGGTATCTTCTTTGGTCTTGGTAAGTAAGGATAAGTAATGTAGCAATAACCTAATGGTCTTTCTTGTTTCGTTTTTATTTTTTTTTAAACAGGGTATGTAGCTGTATTTTTAACCTTGTTTACACTAAAGTTAGTCAATGCCTGAAACTCTTGCAGGGTAATTGTTAGCTACAGGTAGTGGGTTCAGAATATAATGTTCAGGATTGTGTGTGGGAGAGCAGGGTAAAACTTCAATATTCAGGGCTTAATTGTAGTTAATCAACTAAATGTTAAAAGAGTGCAAGGGGCAGCTACAGTAAATTATAAGCAGGGGTACCAGATTATTATGGGGACAGACTAAGGTGCCTTTAGATCCAGGTCAGCAGTATACAATATAGGGTTTACAATGGAGTTTTAAGGTATTAGCAACTGTAAGATGGACTCCAGGATGATTGTGGGTACTATTTTCAGAATAGTTTCCTTCAGGCAGAAAATTCTGTTTGCTAGGTATTTCGGAGGTCTACCTAAAAATAAAACAGATCAGGAGTGAGAACCTTTCTGGCTACTACCTCCAGCCACCAAACAAGCAGGCAGGTTAACATGCACTACAACCAGAGAAAATATGGTAAAAAGTAACTCCATACAGCTACAGGCAAAATATATGCTCCGTTTTCACAGTACGAGTCTAAAACAAAGTAAAACAAAACTAGACCTTGATTTCACCCTATTCAGTACTTTTTTAACAGGTACATATGCAGAGTTTCATTCAAGCTTATAACTGTGTGTTAAATCATGCTGCTATACCAGCAGTACAATCAAAACATAAAGCACTCCAAGGCTGCAGTCAGTAAATGTTCAATCATTGCTTACACTAAGAAGTAGTGTTAGTTGAGTTTCTAAGACAACAGTGGTTGCTAAATTATCACTCAAAACGGACAGCAAAATGCAAGAAAACAGTCACAATTGAATTTGCCATACATGCTGAATATTACTGTATCTGGAAAGCTAATGTAACTGCTTCAGTTCCTCAGTAAAACAGCTAGAATTACCTGGACTACATCAATTAATGTCTGATCATATTCTAAATAATGTACGTCCACACTAGCTGCTATATTAAGCTAATTTTGACCTAACACAGAGACAAAAACTGTTGAAAAGCATTTTATTATGAAAATTACATACCAGTTAGTTAATGCAAGGCTACTGACTAGGTCAGGAAGCACCGGGCATTTGAAAATGTCAGTTTCTGCAGTTGTAATTGAAACCTCTTATACACATAGAATTAGGGAGGAGTTAAGGGGCTAACACCAACTCCAAGAATAATCTTAGGTATCTTCTTTAGTCTTGGTAAGTAAGGATAAGTAATGTAGTGATAACCTAATGGTCTTTTTTGTTTCTTTTTTCTTTTCTTTTTTTTTTTTTTAAACAGAGTATGTAGCTGTATTTTTAACCTTGTTTACACTAAAATTAGACTATGCCTGAAACTCTTGCAGGGTAATTGTTAGCTACAGGTAGTGGGTTCAGAATATAATGTTTAGGATTATGTGTGGGAGAGCAGGGTAAAGCTTCAATATTCAGGGCTTAATTGTAGTTAATCAACTAAATGTTATAGAGTGCAAGGGGCAGCTAGAGTACATTATACGCAGGGTTACCAGATTATTATGGGGACAGACTAAGCTGCCTTTAGACCCAGGTCAGCAGTATACAATATATGGTTTACAATGGAGTTTTAAGGTATTAACCTTAGCAATTGTAAGATAGACTCCAGGATGATTGTGGGTACTATTTTCAGAATAGTTTCCTTCAGGCAGAAGATTCTGTTTGCTAGGTATTTCGAGGGTGTACCTTAGCAATTGTAAGATGGACTCCAAGATAATTGTGGGTACTATTTTCAGAATAGTTTCCTTCAGGCCAAAGATTCTGTTTGCTAGGTATTTCGGGGGTATACCAGTTAGTTAATGCAAGGCTGCCGACTGGGTCAGGATAACCATCCTGAAAAGTTTTCTTTATCGAATTCACATGTTCAGTTCTTTCTAAGTGTGTCTCCTTAACATAGCTATTTGCACTCAACATTTTTTAATATAGTTCACTGCTTTTTGTTTGTATTTATCTGTGAGACCATTTCCATTTAAAGACATTAAAGGAAGCATTGTTTATGTATAACACCTTTTTGTTAAATGTCTAGTTCCAGCTTTTGTTACATGCATATACTGTTTGGCAGGTTGAACTTTTATACACTTGTTTCTTGTCATATACATCTGAGCCTATGTCACATCTTATAAAACTTTTTGTTTAATTGAAAGCCCTCAAAAAGAACACACCCCAATACCCCTTAAAACCTATTAACTTAATCCTAACACACAAAACTATGTACATCTTTAAATAATGAAGTTTTACCCTAATAGGAACAAAAGTCCCAAACAGACAGCCACACTCACAAACTTGAGCTAACTTAAATGAAAGGTCATCCATTTTTAGACTCATGATGCAGCCTGTGATTCTACTAAGTGCCGACTGGTTTTGACTTCTCTTTATAGTTATCCCGGTTGGGAAAACCCCTGAATGCTTTCAGAGAACATTATCTCCTAGCCAATTTCTCTTTTCTTGTTTTTTTTTCCTCAGCCAATCACTCTCCACCAGACTGTAGTCAGTTTCTCTTTATCAGATTGTCTCCATTGAGACATGAGAAGCAGACACTCAGTTTATCTTTATCTGACTGTCTCCATGGAAATGTGAAGACCAACTGCAGAACTGTTGTTGAGCATACATGTATTTGCCAGACAAAAGCCTCATAATATTCAATGTTCTTTTTCATTTACCTGCTCTCTTCTTAAAACTTGTTACAGAATCAATCTAAGGTCCTTAATCCATTCATTTTCCTATGTAAGAATGAGAAAAAACACATTCATTTTTCTTTTATCATGCTTTTTAACCAGGTTTTTTATACACATTGCAGTGCCTACATTTCTTAAACCTGAACAAGAAAAGAGAGAGAAGGGAGATAGAAAAGAAAAAAGAACAGCAGCACCTTATTTACAATTCCCATTACACTTAAAAATAACTGAAAAACTTTACTTTATAGCATGTAAAGAAAACCACATGCCACAAAATTGGTAATATTTAAGAAAAAAAAATCTATTAACTTTCTCCCTTCTCTTCCCCTCCCCAAAGCACTTTTCCCGAACATTAATGACATGAAGTAAGGCATAGACTTTAGAGTCCCTCACAAGTCCAACAAATTCTGAAAAAGTCCGTTTCCAGATTTTTTTGTTCTGTCATATTTCACAAATATAATTATTGCATTGTAATCCCATTTTAAGTTACTGGTTTTATTACTGTTCATGCCTGAAATCTTGCCTCTGCTTCATTTCCAACATACTCTCAATTTTTCTAGTCAGCTCTCCTGCTTCCTTCCTTCTCTTCAACATTTCCGTTGAAAATTTTGAAAAGGTTTCACAGGTACAGTCCCTCTTTGGTCTTTATTACCAGAAGAACAAGAAGCAGAATATCCTTCTGTTTCATGGCTTACTTTTTGCTAGACAAACATTTTGTATTTCCTCCTTAACAAGTACTTCATCAAAAAATGATTTTGTCCCTCCAAGGAAGAATATTTTGAAGACAGCTGGATACAGCAGTTTGAATTTCATACCTGTATTTTGACATTCCCTGAACAGTGGAATAAATGTGCTCCTCTTCTGTCTGGTGTACAATGAGTAATCAACAAACATTCTGCTGTCTCCCACTTTTAGTACTTTGTCCTTCTGCCAAAGTTTTGTCAGAATCAACTTCTTCTGCTTGTAGGATTATATCTTTATTACTAAAGGTCTACGTTGCTTTCTTATAGCCAGGTTTGGAGCATATGCACAATGTGCCCTTTCAACTAACAACTCATGCTGTCGAATACTGGTCCAGTTGCTTATTTGTGCTTTCATAAAATTAATGCAGTCTGTTCCTTCCAGCTTATCTGGTATAGATGAAAATCTCAGGGTTTTCCTATGTGCTCTGTCCTCTAATTCTGTTATTTTTGAAACATCTCTTCCTACGCAGTCTCATATTCAGCCAGCCTTTTCTTTATTTCAGCCTCTGATTTTTACAGCTATATAATCTCATCTGAATATCTGTTTAAAGCTTCTTCCATTTTTTCTAGCCTTTTGTTGATATACTCCATCAGTGTTTTGTTTATTTTAACCAGGTCTGTATGCAGTTGTCTTATATCTCCCCATGGGTTACTGGAAGTGATGTCTGAAGGTTGCATTGCTTTTTGCTGAACAGCTGCAGAACTTTTCCAAGTCAGTGTTTCTTCCTCACTTTTTGTAGCTGATTTTTTCTAGGTCTTCTGTATTTCTTTATTCCTGGCATCCAGGCAGTGCACGTACTAGCCAGTTAATGAGATTTATCCATAAACACAAATCTAATGGCCTTCTCTGATGAGTTTCTGTTTTCACACATGAAAAGCTAGAAACAAGCTGTTACTCAATGTGTAGCCATCTTGGAAGTCTCAAATTTGTATTACATATTGTCTCATATATCTTATTAAAAGTGGAACATTTGTTTAAATTTATTCAGTGTTGTACCTGGACTGAAGAAATACCTAATAGCCAACATGATTAATTATTAAATCATTCTACACCTCGGGAAAGTCTGCATTTCCTACCGTTATACCCACTGTGGCAAGTAGAGCAACATAGAAAAGTCAAGACAACAAATAAACTAAATCACTATTTCAAAACTTGTACAAAAAGAAACCTCTATGTATCTTTATTATGTATGCAGAACGCATATCCTGACCCCAACACATCACTTCCCTTTCACAAGTCAGTCTGTGGTATAAATTACAGTCTGTCAGATAAAATGAATGATCTGACGCATGCAATACTACGTGCATGCTCATTAGCACTACTTGCAGCTCTTAGTATCTAACAGCAGAAGGAAAGTGACTTGGATTACATAATATATATTCATTTTTGAAAGATTTTATACTTTTTCTAAAATATGCTGATTGCAAAATGACTATAAATCATGCTGGGGTACCAGTAAGGTAGGGTAACTTACTCCAGAATCAGTTTTACAACTTGTTTGTGTCTTTCGGCTTTTTCCGGTTAGGGGTCACCACAGCGGAACTCCGGTCCGCTAATGATTGGCAGTAGATTTTTACGTACTGGCTTGCCGGGCCTAAAGCACAACCTTCAACGAAGGAATGCCCATTCACGCATGTCACACAGAAGACGCTCTAACTGAGAATCAAATGGGCAACGTCTAACTGTGAGGTGACATCGTTATGCTGGTAATATTTAAATTATTCATTACTCACACCTAAGCCTTAGTTATTGCTTAATTTTATACTGGAGATCTTACATCTAGAACTATATACAATCTGAAGGATAAAGAGTGTTTGTTTTAGATACAAAACAAACAGTTACATAAGAGGAAGAAATACCTAACAGCCAACAGTACATAATCAAAAGTTTATCTACATTTTTGGTGTACTATCACACATTTAGTTGCATCCATGATGTGCCATCAAAGCTACAAAAACATTTAATAAACCTGCCATATTTATATATCCTGTTAAAAACTATGCTGTACCAAAAAACACAGACACACAACCTCAAAACATTACAGGCAACCTATAACAACCTCCTTATCCAAATATACCAAAAACTTAAAAGAAACTGTAAAGAAAAATAAGGACTGCATTTCTCATTCAATTCAATGTAATAAAAGTTAACTTCATACAATGTACACATACATTAAACACACACACACACCACCCAAAAACAACAGCCACCTAAAATACAACAATAAAACATGGAGTATGGCTAACAATCTGATCAGTGCACAGCACTGCTAGCAAAATAAGCCGATTCTATTTAATTTAGAGAACTCTAACTAAAACTAATCCTAATATAAACCTTATTACACAACTAAAATCCATATAAAATAACTAATCTAAAGAATAAAATAGAAAAATTAAAAAGCATATTAGAACTAGAGTAGAAAAACCCAACCATGAGACATTTCAGTAAAAAAAAAAAATACAAAAATTACCAAAAGCTGCATTCAACAGACAATTTATACAATAAAACAAAAGTACCCAAAGTGATAAACTGCCGGGTAACAAAAACAACAACAGCACCAAAAAGAAGAAAGCGTACCGAGCAGAAACATGGTAGGAGACTGATAATAAAACTGTCGTGTCACTGACATAATCTCGTCACAAACAGCTCAAACACTGAAATACACTAAAACCAACACATTTACTGTAGGATACGTGCTTTCACAAACAATGTTTGCTTCATCAGATCATAAATGATTAAAAAACATTATGGTTTAAATAAGCTTCTCAATTATCAGCAATAACCAATCAGGCAGCAGAGCATCTCGGGTTGCTAGGTAACAGCCAATAAAACAACACAAATAAAACACTCCCCAATACCTGAATGGGATATCATATGAATAAACAACATGTATTAATATAAAATAATCATAAAAGCTTAAAAAAATGAAATAATGTAATAAACAAACAGCATAGTACATAGGAAACAAATAGCAGAATGCGTCACCAAAAAACAGTTCATCATCTCTTAAGTTTTCGCGCCTTAAGGACAGGTTGAATGGATACATAATCGTTCAAACCCAGCCCTTGGTGTGCTCTCAGTCTCAAGATCCATTTCAATTTGGCTCTTTCTGTGATGTTAACAATGTCACCCTTCTTAATACTTTCATATATAACCTCTAAAACTAAAAATCTAAACTCATGCCCATTTCCTCTTTCATTCATATGTTTGGTGACAGCACTATAATTCATACCTTTATAGGCAAAATATAAATGGTCTCTAATTCTTTCTCGTAGGCGCCTATTGGTCTTGTCTGCGTAGAAAGACTTGCATGACACACAGCGAGCTAAGTAAACTATGTGTTTCATGTTTCAATCAGTTTGTGCTTCCACTACAAATTCTCTATCATTTTGGGGATGGGTGAACATTAAAGATTCATCTATAAACATACAAAATGAACATCCAATGCATTTACGAGTACCTCCATCTTTCTATATACACTATTTACACAAGGACAAAGTATGCAACAATTAAAAGATAAAATTATTCATCTCTCTTCAAAGGGATAAATGTATTAAATTATGAAAAATTGATTTACATTTCCTTTTGAAAGTAAAATAAGAAAAGTCCATGTAGGATTAAGTTATGCTACCTAAGGAGAAGTCTCAGTAACAGACAATGAAGGAAGTATATCTATATTTAAAAGATAGGTTATGGAAAGAATAGAAAAAAACACAATGGATTCTATAAATAATGTTTAGCATTATTGACCAGGATTTAAGTAAATTAGACTTGACTTTGAATATTTTAAGGTTTTTGCAGGCTTTTAAGTATTTGATAATCAGTGCAGTAAGTGCATCCCAAATCCAACAATTTTCAGCAACGCCAAGTTTAACTAACATAATTACAGTTGCTAGCTCTATTAAATCCATACAATTTAAGTCTTTTTAAGGAATATGAAGAATAAATTTCCATGAAAATATGTTATCTTGGTAACCTAATGTATTAAACTTCAGATGTAATATACACCAAAACTGACATGTGAAATCACAAAAGATATGTGATATATATATGTGTTATCTGAGCCAAAAGTATTAGCATTAAGAGTGAAAATTTAAGGAAGAAGGAAGCTTTTTTTTGCTGGCATAAAATAGATATTATGGACAATCATCAATTGTGTATATTTTTTTTAAAGGAATATATCTGATGTTTAATAGCTTATATTCTTCTTTAACAAGTGTATGGTTATGTTCCTCCCATAAAGATAAGTAGTAGTAAACATCTTTAAACCTATTTTATAAGCTTATACAATTTTGATATTGGTTTATCAGACTGCAATGTTATTATCAAGTTGTTAAAAATACTTTATCTGCATTAACAGGGTTTAAGGTGACTTTTTTACAAGGTTCCATGTTTATTTAAAAACTGGTAGATATCATTTAGGCAGTGATAATTGTAGTCTTATCTGTTCCACAGATACTGATTTTTTTAAGGAAATCCCAAACTAACTTGTTTTTTTAAGAAGATGGAAATGTAACAAATTTAGCATTTTTTTAATCTGCAAGTTCAGATTACAATTGATTGAATAAAATAGAAAAATAGTATCTTTTACCTCTAGTAACTTAAATATCACGTTCAGAGCAGCAATGTCATTGTTAGGGAAAGCTATCTATGTGTTTGAAACTGATCATTTCTGGTAAAACTAGAAGGGGGTCTTTCGTCATTCACCTAAAAATATAATTTTAAAAAATCCAGCTAATAGCATTAAATGGAGTCTGGATACTTGCCGTCATATTTCTCAATGGGGATGTTAAGTCCAACTTGATGCTCTGTTTTGTGGCTTTTGATCAATGATGGAAGCCTCAGTACCATCTCCCCCAAACATATGAAAAGACAGAACTACAATTAATTATATAATTGCAAGGCAGTTAGTTTTCTGCCAAACTGTAAACTAAATTAACAGTTTAGCAAATAACTAATTGCTTACGAGTGTAGAGCACTTCCTTTAATTAAACAATCAAGGTGTGCATCCTTAATGATGTCAGTACGTCCTGCCAGAAGTATTAACTGAAAGAGTATGACAATAAGCAGACTTGTCCAGTTTCTGTATGGTGTTTTAAATGTTAGATTTTTTTTTGTGAAATGCTGAAAAAAAAGCTATTGGTTTTATAATACTTGAGTGATTACAAACAAAAGGATGCTAGCAAAAATTTGTAAGTCTTTACATGGCATCACTGCTTTCAACATGATTTTCTAAATAACTTTTGAAAGATGAGAATTAAGTTAAAAAATGTATACATCTTAAGTGATTACAAAACAGTGCAAGAAACTTCTCTGTGTGGAAGATTTTCAGTCCATATATTTCTAGTTAATCACTGTATATTAATCAGATCAGACAATAGTAGTAGAAGTAGCGAACGTAAACTCATCTTAAGTCAAAACAAAACAAAAAGTAATAATAGAAAATATATAATTGTACAGCATTACTAAGTATTTGAAAGTAATCCAAGCAAGGCAGGCAGTCTGTTTCCAGTCGAAAATCCTCTATTAAGTACACAGACAAGCGATCCATGTAAAACAAAAATAGAGTAATAATTTCCTCACAAGCTTTCTAAATATATATATATATATATATATATATATACTTTTTATCAGGCATAGGAGTGGTTTATTGTGCTGTAAAACAAAGTGTTATTGGTACACATGTTAAATTCACATCCCTTCCCCCATAAATGTGACATTCGAGCTGGTCCTGCCCTACCTAGTATCTGTCATAATAATATATAACCCTTCTGTACTTTAAATAAAATTTATAATGATGTGGTACCTCTTATTTAAGTAGATTATTAAGTCTGTGATTTTATCCAAGACAATATACTACACCAAACACCATTATATTGGGTGACTTCAACTACCCAAACATTGATTGGGAAAACTACTCAAGCCCAAACACCCTCGCCCAACGGTTCCTAGAATTTATAAACTCAAATGCTATGGAACAACTGGTCACCACTCCCACAAGAGTGAAAAACATATTGGATCTTTTCATCACCCACATGGGGTCTCTATGTTCCGCACCAGAGGTATACCCCTCATTGGTAAGATCAGACCATAAACAAATCTCACTCACTGGACATCCATATTCCGTCCCCACCCCGAGCCAAGGAAACCACGGTGAAGAACTTCTCAAAAGCAAACTTCACACTTCTCAAAACCAAGGTGGAATCCTTCAAAGCCCCCGGGCCAGTGGAAAATATGGTCCAAAATGCAGAATCCTTTACAAAAGCATTCTATGGACACCTACAGGAATACATGGAGCATGCTATCCCAAATAAAACCAAGACTCACTCCTCCAAAGGCAGGAGACCTGTCTGGTAGACCCCGGCCATAAATAAGCTATACAACAGAAGGAGAAAGCTACTACATGATAGAGCAAAATCCCATAAAGGGAAGGCATCTCTGATCAGTACTAGCAAGAAACTACGATCCCTCATAAAATCATCTAAGGCCAACTTCGAAAGAAAAATTGCACAAGACACTAAAGATAATCACAAGGCCTTCTTTAGTTATGTCAGAAACCTGGGAGGCAACTCCCAAATATGCTCCGAGTTAGTGCAAAATGACAAAAAATACACTGAACCCACAGACATTGCCAACATCCTGGCAGAAAGGTTCAGTGCAAATGTCTCCCTCCTTCCCCCCCAAAAGAGCAAATGTCTATCCCAACAGAGTGTAGCCTTCCTGAAATCACAGATGCACAGGTGAGAGCTGCCCTCTCCAAAGCAAAAAACACAGCATCAATAGGACCATGACGGTGTCCCGGGCTGCGTCTTACATGAGCTCCAAGAAGAACTAAACCCTCATATAAAGTCACTGTTCAATCTCAGCCTTACTACAGGATATGTACCCGAGGAATGGCGTACAGCAAAAGTGGTCCCACTCCACAAAGGTGGTGCCAGAACAGACCCCGGAAACTATCGCCCTATAAGCCTGACTAGCCTGGTCTGCAAAGATATGGAGTGTATCATCATGGAAATCATAAACAAAGATATTGGGAACCTCCAGACACTGGATCCTACCCAATTCGGCTTTGATAAGGGCAGATCTTGCCTCTTGAACCTGGTCAACGTCTTTGAAACAGTTACCAAAGCCATAGATGAAGGGAAGGTAGTCCACACAGCCTACCTGGACCTTGCAAAAGCCTTCGACACAATACCCCACTCGGGCATCATAAATAAGCTCACCAGCTTAAATATCAACCCCTATGTCACAAGACAGGTTGCAAACTGGCTCAGAGATAGAACCCACATGGTCAGAATAGCAGGTGCCATGTCAGACACCAAACCAGTTACAAGTGGCATCCCACAAGGCTCAGTCCTGGGACCTCTCTTGTTCGGTATATATTTCTCCGACGTACAGACTAAGACGGGTGGACTATGGCTAACCAAGTTTGCAGATGAATGCAGACCGGGTGCCATAATCAACTCTCCAGCTGACACAAGCATCCTCCAAAAGGGTCTCACAGAGACGGATAACTGGTGCCAGAGCCATGGCCTAAAGCTAAATGCCAAAAAGTGCATAGTCATCCGCTTTGGGAAAAAAAAAAAGTGCCCACAAATTACCACATAGGTGGTAATCCATTAAGTACGGAAGAAGTAATTAGGAACTTGGGGACCTAAGTAGACAGCAATCTCTCCTTTGACAATCACGTTGCCAAAGTGGTTAGAAAGACCTTCTATATAGCCCACCTTATCAAGAAAGGGTTCACATCTAGATCAAGAGAGGTCATTGTGCCCCTCTACTCATCACTTATCAGGCCCATAATTGAATACAATGCCCCATTTGGGACGTACCTTACCCGGCACCTGCAGCAACTGGAAAGACCCCAAAAGTATCTCACCAAGAGGATCAAGGGGCTCAAACAGATGCCCTATGCAGTTTGGCTAAAGAAACTCCAGCTCTACTCAGTTGCGTACCGCCTACTCAGAGGCGATCTGTGTCTGATGTATAAGGCCATGTCCAACCCAGAATGAATGGACATGCTTCACCTCAGGAAATCCATATCCCTTAGAGCTACACGCTCCAAGGACTTGAACCTCAGCACAGAAATAAATAGGACATGCTGGAGGGACAGATTCATATCCCAGAGGCTCCCTTCACTCTGGAACAAAATCCCAATCCATGTTAGGCAGAGCCCCTCACTGACCCTCTTCAAGAGAAATCTTGACGAATGGATGGGAGATCGTAAGTTTACCCCTGGGATCTCTTCTGTGTCCCTGCTTGACAGAGGTACAGTAAACTAACCTTAAAAGGGCTACCTTCTGTGACCTACTATACAGAGGCACAGTCAGCTAATGTAAAAGGGTGGCGAAAGCCAAACACACACTGGCTAGGCTTATAAATGCTCTAGGGCGGATAGCCTAGTATCATCCTATGAACCTATGAACTTATGGCTGGAAATATATCAACCTTAGTTCATTTGTAAAAATCAATTTCTATTTTCATAACCTATTAACAAAGATCGCTTTTGTCCTTCTAGACTTCTTCAGGTCTGTGTACAAGAGCCATAAAAGCCTATATAATTGTATAATTACATGCAAAATGTATATGTATATATTTATATATATATTTTTTGATTGCCAAATGAACTAAGGTTGATATATTTCCAGCCATGTAGTATATTGTCTTGGATAAAATCACAGACTTAATGTTGTTGTGTCTTTCGGCTTTTCCCGGTTAGGGGTCGCCACAGCGGATCTCCGGTCCACTAATGATTGGTAGTTGATTTTTACGTGCCGAGTTACCAGCCCTGACGCACGACCTTCAACGAAGGTAAGCCCATTCACACATGTCTCCACGCAGAAGGTACTCTAGCTGAGAATCTAACCGGACTGCGTCTAACTGTGAGGCGACAATGCTACCGCAGCACCACCACCGCAGTAATAAAATCACAGACTTAATAATCTACTTAATAATTTGGTTAAATAAGAGGTACCACATCATTATAAATTTTATTTAAAGTACATAAGGGTTATATATTATTATGACAGCGACTAGGTAGGGCAGGACGAGCTTGAATGTCATACTGATGGGGGAAGGGATGTGAATTTAACATGTGTACCAATAACACTTTGTTTTACAGCACAATAAACCACTCCCATGCCTGATAAAAAGTATATATATATATATTTAGAAAGCTTGTGAGGAAATTATTACTCAATTTTTGTTTTACTTGGATCGCTTGTCTGTGTACTTAAAAGAGGATTTTCGACTAGAAACAGACTGTCTGCCTTGCTTGGATTACTTTCGAATACTTAGTAATGCTGTACAATTATATATTTTCTATTATTACTTTTTGTTTTGTTTTGACATAAGATGAGTTTACGTTCGCTACTTCTACTACTGTTGTCTGATCTGATTAATATACAGTGATTAACTAGAAATATATGGACTGAAAATCATCCACACAGAGAAGTTTCTTACACTGTTTTGATTTTGGACCCACTATACTTTAGTGGGTTGTTTTGAGACTTCGGGGATACCACGGAGATTACTCATCTTAAGTGATTAAATGCATTCTTTGTTAAAGGAAAAGAAAACTAGTAGTAGCAAAGGGTCTATATCAGAACATCGAAGTTTTAAAACTTCGAATGTTCTAATATCGACCCGTTTTGGGCGAACGCTAAAAATAGCGAAGCTGCAGAACACCGAATTATTTCCTAGAGGAAAGAATTCGGTTGGCTGGTTCTGTGGCTTCGCTATTTTCAGCGCTGTGGTGGAAAGTTACGGGTCAGGTTCAGGTAAGTGTGTGATTGTGTGGTCGTTAGGGTGCGGGTTAAGTGAGTTAGGGTTAGGGCACGGGTTAGGTGAATTAGGGTTGGGGTGGGTTAAGTGAGTTAGGGTTAGGGCGCGGGTTAGGTGAGTGTGCAATAGTGACGGACCTTAGGGTTAGGGTTTGGGTTAAGGTAAGTGGATAGATAGTAGTGTATGTACAGTTTAGTGTAGGATTATAAGTGTATGTGTATGGATTGATGTTTTTTAGGTGTGCTTGTGTTGTTTATGTGTTTTGTAATAGCAAATTTTTTTCCCAAGGAAAAAAATTTGCTATTCTGAATGTGTGATATTATGTAGTTTAGATATCTTACGTTCAATGAAATAGCATTCGCTATTTTCATCTTTCGATAGCGTGATATAAACGCGTTACAATTACATTTATTGGTACTTACGTATTATCGCAACCAGATTTTCGCGGTTGCAAAATGTGCATATGTACACAGATCTGAGTGCATGAAAAACTTAAAAGTGTTATTCTGATTCCTTACAATTGCCTAAGAATAAGAAGTTATGTACCTACCATAACGTTCCATGTTAGTTGTCTTCTTCTCGCCTTCTTTCTTGCTGGTTGGGTTCGGAGCCAATCCTTGGCTCCGATTCGGCCATCTTCAAAAGCTCGAGAGCTGCTTACTGGCTCGAGGCCCCCCCTATATCCCATGATGCCTGGCGCTAGATACCCAGATCTCATTTGGTAACCTAACTACAGTCATAATAATAACAATTATAATACTGCAGTAAATTTAGCAGGATACAGGAACCTTCTGGAGAGACTGACAAAAGTAATAGCCAGAGAGGACTCAGCCAGTGATCAACAAACCTAAGGAACTCTTCTTGGTCTACTAGGATAGGGGGATGGAGGGTGGGACGCAAGAAAGAAGGCGAGAAGAAGACAACTAACATGGAACGTTATGGTAAGTACATAACTTCTTAATGTTAAGTTGTCTATCTCTCCTTCATTCTTGCTGGTTGGGACAGCGTCCCTAGCACCTCAATCCTGGGTGGCTCATCGAAACAGACTCTTCAGAACAGTGGAACCAAAATCAGCTCTGCTTCTGGAAGCCACATCCAGTTTATAATGTGAAATGAAGGTATGTGGATTAGCCCATGTAGCTGCCGCACAAATAGTTTCCATTGGCAATCTGGCCTGAAAAGTCACAGAAGTAGCTAGAGCTCTGGTGGAGTGACCTTTGGGCTTAGCAGGAAGCTCTTTATTTCTTAACTGATATATAAAGGTAATAGTAGAAGTCAACCACCTAGATAAGGTAACTTTTGACACCGGTATGCCTTGTTTTCCCTCAGTGTAAGACAGGAACAACTGGTCTGATTTTCTGATTTGCCTGGTTCTATGCAAGCAGAGACGTAACTGTCTATGGACATCCAGCTGATGTAACTTGTATTCTGCTTTGTTGGAATAATTTGGAAAGAACACAGGTAGTTCAATGGACTGATTCAAATTATAATCAGAAGTAACCTTTGGAAGAAAGGAAGGGTTAGTCCGAAGAGAAACTCTATCATTGTGAAAAACTAGGTAAGGAGGACGAACACAAAGAGCCTGAAGTTCTGAAACTCTTCTGGCCGACGAAACTGTGACCAGAAGAAGGGTTTTCCAAGAAAGAAACTTCAAGGAACAGGAAGCTGCCGGTTCAAAGGGGGGCAGTATCAGGGAAGCTAGAATCAAATTCAGATCCCACGGAGGCGGGGGATCTATTCTGGGGGCCTGAGTAGAGTGGTCCCTTTAAGAAAGGCTTTACAAAGCTTATGGGACATGATGCTGGAATCAGATAGGCCCGTATGAAAGTTTGAAATTGCAGCTAGCTGAACTCTAATCGTGGCAGAAGAGGATCCTGTTTGAAAAAGTTCTGCTAGAAATTCTAAAATATGGTGCACAGGGGCTGAAAAGGGATCTATCTTCCTGTTCTCTGCCCATAAGGAAAAATGTTTCCACTTGCTAGCATAAGTTTTCCTAGTGGTCGACTTATGCGAGGACAAGATGATTTCACGCAACGAATGAGAGATGTTGGGAAGCCTGGCTAAGGTCGGAAGTGGAGAAACCAAGCAGTGAGCTGGAGAAATTGAAGAGATTGGTGCAGCCTGCCCGATTGATGGATCAGGAGTTCTGGAATTGGGTCCAGGGTCCAGGGCTGCTCCAGAAGGTGATGATGCAGGAAAGGGAACCAAATTTGTCGAGGCCAGTAAGGGGCAATGAGGATCATCTTGCATCCCAATGTGGTAGCTTTCTGAATTAGTTTGAGAATCAGGGGAAATGGAGGGAATGCATAAAGAAGTCCCTGGGGCCAATCTTGAACTACAGCGTCTCTGGGGAGGTGTCCAGGGAGAGGAAGGAGAGAAAAGAAATTGTCGCACTTGCTGTTGAAAGGGGTGGCAAAAAGGTCGCAGCAAGGCTGACCCCATTTGCGGAAGATTTTGTCCTCCACAGTCTGATTGAGAGACCACTTGTAAGGCATAAGAATTGCTCTGCTCAGCTTGTCTGCTATAACGTTGGACTTCCCAGGGATGTGCGCTGCTATCAGAAACCGTTGGGAAGAGATCGCCCACTGCCAAAGTCTGAGTGCTTCTCGACATAAGGGGTACGACTTGGTTCCACCCTGCTTGTTGATGTACCATACCACTGACATATTATCTGTTTGAATTGCAATGGTCCCGGTGGGAAGAGAGTTCTGAAGACCTTGCAACGCTAAAAGCACGGCTCTCATCAACAAGACATTGATATGCAGATGGTACTCGTGAGGCTGCGAGGTGCCTTGGACTGTTCTGCCCTGAAAATGCCCCCCCACCCGATAAGGGAGGCGTCCGTGGTCACCGTAGCCACTGGAGGAGGAAAAATGAATGGTCTGGCCTGGTGTAATGATGGGGAAACCATCCACCAAACAAGTTGTTTTTTGCATGACTGTGTGATCATTATCATGTGAGACATTGGGAGTTGCTGGAAGGACCATTGTGTGAACAACATCCACTGAAGAATCCTCAAGTGAAAACTTGCAAGGGGAACTAGTATTATAGCTGCTGCCATGAGACCCAATGTTTTTAGGACAAATCTGGCCTGAATCTTTTTGCAACCTAATAAGACCTGCACATGTCGTCGAATGGCTAACACTCTGTCTGCTGGGAGAGTCGCTGACATGTCCTTTGTGTTTAAATTTGCGCCTATAAAGTTGATAGATTGACAAGGTGACAATGCAGACTTTTCAAAATTTATTGTGATGCCTAGAGTACAGCACGTTTGGATGGTGTAGTCTCTGGCTAGCAGCAGGTGATGCCTGGTGGTTGCAGTAAGGAGCCAGTCGTCTAAATATGGAAACACCTGGAATCCTTGCCGTCTCAAGTGAGCGGTGACTACTGCCAAACATTTGGTGAACACCCTGGGGGCTGTGGGGAGACCAAAGGGCAGCGCTCTGAACTGACAATGACTGGCTCCCAGCCGGAAGCGGAGGAATCTTCTGGAGCATCTGTGCATTTTGATATGGTAGTACGCGTCCTGAAGATCTATGGAGCACATCCAATTGTCCTGACCCAGAAAGGGTAAAATGGACTGTAGCGTGACCATCCGGAACTTCATTCCTTGAACAGACCTGTTTAGTCTGCTGAGATCCAGAATAGGTCTCCAGTCCCCTGTCTTTTTTGGTACCGAAAAGAACCTTGAGTAAGTTCCGGATCCTTGTTGGTCTGCTGGGACTGACTGGATGGCTCTTTTTCTTAGCAGTTTTGAAATTTCTTGAACTGCTTGATCCCTTAGATTGGGAGGAACATCTGGAAGGGATTTGTTGGAAAAGAGTGGAGTGCGAATGAAGGGAATTTTGTAGCCTTTGGATATGATAGCAAGTACCCATTTGTCTTGTGTTATACTTTGCCATGCTTTTGGGTACAGCGATAATCTTCCCCCGACTGCCTCCAAAGGTGGACAGTTGGACAGCACTTCAGGGATGCTGGAAGGGCTTGTCAGAGAAGGATTCTCTTTGGCCCTGATTTTGCGGACCCCCCCCCCTGCCCCTAGGGTGGCGTCTATTGTTGTTCCCTCCTCTGCCCCTGGAGGGGAACTCTCCACGTGTGTCAGGCATGGCTCCCTGGGATTTCCGGAACCACATCTTCCCACTCTTCTGACCCTTGGGATACGGTCTTGAAGGAGTGGAAAAATGGACTCCAATGGCAGAGAGAGTCTTGCCTTCCTGCTCACACCTGGTAAGGGTATCCTTCACCTGTGGTCCAAACAGAGCAGAACCATTAAAGGGGGTGTTGGTGAAAGACGACTTGAAGGGTTCTGCAAAGTTGCATAACCACATCCAAGCGTGTCTCCTCAAAGTCACATCTGTGCCTGCAGCCCTACTCGCTCCATTGGCTGCATAAGAGATGAGCTGCATGGAAGAGTTTACTACAGAATTTAGAGTCGCCAGCTGGGAGGCAATCTTAGCCTGAGCCCCCGCAGCTGATGGATCCTGAAGGGTATCTCCTAGCTCTTTAAGGAGATCCCTTTGAAGGCGGGTAAAATGGCACAAATAGTACAGAGACCTCATAGAAAAGGTCGCTGAGAAAAACATCCGCTTCCCATATCTGTCCATCGTCCTAGATTCCTTATTAGGGGGATGGACAGACGAAGAAGTTTCAGCCAACTCCTTTTTAGTGGCCGCTGCTACCACCATGGCAACCACTGGAACACCCTTGGTCAGAAATTGCTTGTCTTGAGGGGCAGTGATGAATTTTGTGGGCCTTCGTGGAGTTGGTTCCACCGAGTCTGGAGCTGACCATGCCTTTCGAGCCACCACCGACATCAGTGGATCGAAAGGCGGAGACACCCAGGAGGTGGAGGGTCAGGAACCAAACGCGTCCAGGAATACCGACTCATCCTCGGAAGGGTTAAGGGTAGTCCAGTTCCCCCTCTGCCTAAGGATTTCAAGGATGTCTGAGAAGGACACGTCCACAGAGGGGGATGTCGGGGACCCTTCCGACTCCTCCAAGTCAGTATCTGAAGTGACAGACTCAGGGGAGTCAACATGCTTCCTCTTGCATTTCCTCTTTCGAGAGGGCTCCTATGAATGAACGGGGGAGGCCTCGGAAGAGGAAGATACACCCAATGGGGTGCCCTGGAGTGCTTGTTCCCCATGCTTGGGGTCTGGAGGAGGGGCAGAGGCAGGAGCAGGCACCATGGTGGGAGGAGCTGATGAGGCTGACCGTGAGGCTGACTCAGATGCCAGCACACTCCTCATGACCGCGAAGGCGCCCCTTCCCGATACCAGAGAAGGCTCCGGCTGGACCGGAATCCTTCCGGGCACTGAGAGAGACGGCTCCGAAGCCGATGTAGGAGCCGAACTCACCTGCGCCGAAGCTCCGAGAGGGAGAACGGGGTTGGACAAGGGTCCGATGCCACTCGCCTCCTCGGAGCCGATGAGGGAGTCCCGGTGCCCAGATCCCTCCAAGGATAGCACCATGGAAGAGATCAGAGCTGACAACGGAACCTAAAGGGGAGGTATCGACGTCGATGGACCCACGGTTCCAGCCACAGCATGCTCCGGCTCCGAACTCAAGAGATGGGTCGAAGGAGGAACTATCGGAGAAACAGGTAGAGCTGAGCCCTGATGAGGGGGGCTGGATAGCATTTTTGCCAGGGCCTGCGACTTTAAAAGCCTGCTCACCACTCTCTCCAAATCATGGTCAGATAACCTAGATGACCGAGAAGAGTGGGACCGATGACTACACTCAGATTGCAGTAAGGGTGACCCTGGAGCCGAGTGTATCGACTCCAAGGATGGTGACCTGGAGCATTTTCGACTCGCTGACGGTTCTGACGGAAGAGTCGGGGCCGACTGGGAGATAGGTACTTCGGCTCCAGTCAGAGCCGAAGTTGACGTAGAGATAAAACCACAAAGTACTCCGATCTTAAACAAGTTATTATTTGTGTCTTCAGACACAGTGACTTAAAGTTGAAAGACAGAATTGTGATCCAGTCCTCCTCATAAACGGATGTGTTTCCTGCCGGAACCAAAGTTGAAGCAGAAGCCATACTCAGCGACGGCTCCGAGCTGGGAGCCAATGGCTTCGATGGCCTAGAAGGTTTCACTGACTTGAGTCTTGGCCGGTGATCCTTCAGGTTTAAGCAAACCCCTAAGGATAAGCTTATTCCTACACTCCTGCAGGACTCTTGGACTAAAGGTGTGACACACTGAACAAGAGTCCTGCAGGTGTAGGGAGCCCAAACAATAAACACAAGAAGTGTGACCATTTGTCAGAGACATTTTCTAACAGCATGAGTCACACTTCTTGGATCCCGACACTTTTGTGTCTTTAGACATTCCTGTGAAAGAAAATCAGTTACAAAGAACAAGTATAAAGGAGAGTAGGTAACTGGAAAAAAATATACACAAACCACACAAGTTACCACACCCTAACAGCACACACACACACACACACACTATATAATATAAGACCTACAACTACCACAATTTCTAATGAACTTTGTCTACCTTAAAAAATAAAACAATGATAAGCCTCTAACTAAAATGGCTTACTTTGTAAAGGTAAACAGGAGTGGGGGAGGGAGAGGAAAACTCTCTAAGGAGAAAACATGTTTTTAAGGGGGGGGGACACTAACAAACTACCATAGAACCTACTAGGCTATGACAATAAGCGTATATTCAATAAAGTACTAAATATAGTGAATAAAGAGAAAATATACGACCTGAGCCAGTATATGCAACCTCGTAGCAGAAGCGGCAAACGAGATCTGGGTATCTAGCGCCAGGCATCATGGGATATAGGGGGGCCTTGAGCCAGTAAGCAGCTCTCGAGCTTTTGAAGATGGCAGAGTTGAAGCTGAGGATCGGCTCCGAACCCAACCAGCAAGAATGAAGGCGGGATAGACAACTTAACATCTGTACTTTAGTTTTGGGAACAGGAACATTTTGGGAAAGCCTCTCCCTGCCTTGCGTGCATTGCATCTCAGATGCACACTTGAGTCTTAGTGACTGCTATCATCCTGTCAGCTGGGTTCTTATTACCATCCCCCAAAAATTAACCACAGCAGATGGCAGGAAGTTCAGCTTCTCCATTTCTCTTCAGTTCCCTGTACCCATACCTATTCCTGATTAACTGATGCATGCAGTCCTAAGCAATGTTACTTTCCCTGGGAAAATGGTTACTAGTTGTGCTGATCAGATCACATTTGTGTGGAAGAGCATGGAAAATGCTGATTACACTCCAAAACCTGTAAAACCACAAAGTACTCCGATCTTAAACAAGTTATTATTTGTGTCTTCAGACACAGTGACTTAAAGTTGAAAGACAGAATTGTGATCCAGTCCTCCTCATAAACGGATGTGTTTCCTGAAACAGCAAAGTGAAGCTGAACAGGGAATTAATGATATCCTTGTCCAGAAGAACTAACAAGTATGAGTAATGAAAGGGATGACCTAATTATAATTCAAACTGTTGTTCTAATTCCTTCGTACGTACTGCCCAAAAACTTTTAATTACTTTTAGGAACAGGAATAATTTGCAATGTTAAGTTTTTGGGCAGTCATAAGGAATGAGAATAACAGTTTGAATCATTGTCATGTGTTGGTGTTTTTTTGGGCGACGGTCTCTCAGCATTCTTTCCTCACAGTAAAAGTACTCCTTTCATAAGTAAGACAGCAGCCCTGCCAACTGAGGCATGCATGTGTAATGCACGCAAGACAGGAACAACACTTGCACATTTGTTTATCTTCCTGAATGTAAGCCAAAGTGATTTTTCAGCTGTAAGGATGTCAAAATAACACCTTACGGTGTTTCCAGCACTCGTTCTCATGCCAGTATGACAATTTCGCAACCGTGAAAATCTGATTGTGATAATACGTAAGTACCCATTTATTTTTTAAATATTCAGACCAAATTTTTATCCACAAAGGGCACCAACAATATTCTAATGAATTATTATTAATAATCTTAAAATCTGCTTGAAGTAATGATTAAGTAATACATGAAAAAGATAGAAACTCCATGCAAGTTTGGTGCTACAAGTCCTAAATAAGTAATTCTAACAGTTCTGTGGAGCCAAATAAATTCAGTAAACAAGATGTAAAATTTTTGAGAAATTTATGGTACATTATGAAATACAGAGGAAATATAAAAAGCAATCTGGAAATATATTAATTTTAATAACTGCAAGTTTATATAATGAAACGTTCATCTTCTCCCATGTTTTAAGATATTCTTAAATGGCAGTCTGGGATTTTTTTAATGTTGCTAAGCAGTCTGGGATTTTTTAATTTGCTAAAGAAATGTACCTTATCTGAATTAACAAATGTCTACCTTCTTACTTTGATTAAATATTATTCCTAAGTATTACAGAGAAGAATTTCTATTTATCACATCTACCTTTACAATATCTTTATAATTATCATTTTGATTTAGAGGGACAAGAGTAGATTTATGTAAATTTACTTTATAATTTGAGAATTTTGATAAGTGAATATAATTTACTATTTGATTATTTTTGGTACATCAAACTTTGGGGAGGGCACACACACACACACACACACACACACACACATATATATATATATATATATATATATATATATATATATATATATATATATATATAAAGACCATCAGCCAAAGCAGTCAGGGGAAGTGCTACATTCAGTAGATGTGGCATGTTAGGATGTGATTTTTGAAGCAAGAATAAAAATAACAATTTTCTGCATAAGGTAAATAGAAAAGACAAAATAGGGCAGCCGTGTCCAACTCTGCTTTTGATTTTAATCAGTTTTGAAATACTATCATTAACTGCAATATGTGTTGAGGGACTTTTATAAAGTGGTTAAATGTATTTTTAAACAGATTCATGAAAATTACATTTGGTTCAACCTTCAAATAAAAAATAATTTCTCTTTTGAATGCTTTAAAAGTAGCCACATCAAGAAAAAACATTATTTGCAACTGAAAAATTAAACATTTGCAAAAATTCTAGTATAAAAGTCTAATTGTTTATTTTAATAGAAATCTGGCTGAAAGGTTGTCTACCTTTACAATATCTTTATAATTATCATTTTGATTTAGAGGGACAAGAGTAGATTTATGTAAATTTACTTTATAATTTGAGAATTTTGATAAGTGAATATAATTTACTATTTGATTATTTTTGGTACATCAAACTTTGGGGAGGGCACACACACACACACACACACACACACACACATATATATATATATATATATATATATATATATATATATATATATATATAAAGACCATCAGCCAAAGCAGTCAGGGGAAGTGCTACATTCAGTAGATGTGGCATGTTAGGATGTGATTTTTGAAGCAAGAATAAAAATAACAATTTTCTGCATAAGGTAAATAGAAAAGACAAAATAGGGCAGCCGTGTCCAACTCTGCTTTTGATTTTAATCAGTTTTGAAATACTATCATTAACTGCAATATGTGTTGAGGGACTTTTATAAAGTGGTTAAATGTATTTTTAAACAGATTCATGAAAATTACATTTGGTTCAACCTTCAAATAAAAAATAATTTCTCTTTTGAATGCTTTAAAAGTAGCCACATCAAGAAAAAACATTATTTGCAACTGAAAAATTAAACATTTGCAAAAATTCTAGTATAAAAGTCTAATTGTTTATTTTAATAGAAATCTGGCTGAAAGGTTGAAATAATAGTAGGTAAAAGAGGTTCTTTTTGTTTAATCTGTTAGAAATTATAGATGCAAGGATCTTTATATCTAAGTTAACATGTGCTATACGTCTAAGTTAATAAGTGCTATGGGTCTATAATTTAAATTGGGTGAATCAGAATTGGTTTGAGGGATTACGATACTCTTCAGTCCATTTAAATACATATCTAAAAAAACATTTAGACTGATATCACTGAGTAACATTACAAATATTTTTGCTATGGTTTTAGCAAAGCATTTATACATTTCTAAGGTGAATCCATCTGGGCCCACAGATTTATCATTTTTCAGATGGTTTATAACATTTATTATTTCATTGATTTTAAGGGAAAAGTGAGCAAGGATATTTGTTCCAAACTTAATTTTGAAAAATTGATCTGATCTAAATAGTTGTCAGCATCACTGTCTAAAGGTTGATTGAGATATCATTATATATATTTCGGTAGGTTTCAGTAAAATATTGAAGATATTATCATTAAAAGTATTTATTTGATTATCAACCATAATTTCTGAAAATAGTTTTTGCATTCTTGATCTTTAATAAGGTTTGCCAGTAAATCAGGTGTTTGGACACATTACAAGTACTGAGTCAATATCATGCTATCATGCCAGGCTAGTACAAGATATTTATTTACCATACAAATCCCCCACATACTCTATATATAAAGAGAAAGATTGATTAAATACGAAAGTAGACATTGAAGTAGATGGAAAAATATCCATTAATGTGTGTGTGTGTGTGTGTGTGTGCATGCGCACACACCCATATATATATATATATATATATATATATATATATATATATATATATATATATATATATAAATATAGCTATGGATATATACACACATACACAAATATACAAACACATACCAGAACAGTTTCCTCCTCTTCTCACATACCTCCTAGATTCCCATGCTCCAATACAGTCCATTAGAACTAAAACCAAAACCGCACCATGGCTCTCTAAGGAAACAAAATCCAAAATCCTATCTAGAAACAAGATGTGGGTCACATGGCGTACCTCTAAAGACCCACACTCCCACCAAACCTTCCAGCAACTTAGAAATGAAACTAAAAGAATGATCTTAAATGATAAAAAAAAACTTCTTCCTCTACCTCCAATACAAACACCTTAATAATCCACAAAAATTCTGGGCAGGCTTAAACAAGCTCCTGCACCCAGGCCAGGCAACCACCCCCACTCCAACAACTTGCAAACAACAGTGCCCTGTAAACATTGCTAACACATTCAATAGTTTCTTCACAGAAACTATACAATCCCTGGCCACACAATTCAAACAAACAACCAGCCCACTCCACTACCCATGCCAGCAGAATACTACAACTACATCAGATCATCTATTTACCTTCGATCCAGTACCCATATCCTTTATAACATCTCTTCTTAAAAAACTAAAACCCACTAAGCTAGCAGCTGACCTTCTCCCAGCTGAGTTTCTGCAAAAAGCAGCTCAGGCCATTTCCTATCCTGTCTCCATAATCATAAACCGTACCTTGTCAGAAGCCTTCATCCCCTCCATATGGAAAATGTCCCACATTATTCCTCTCCATAAAGGTGGTAGCTCACTAGAGCTAACCAACTACAGACCTATAGCTATACTCTCACCCCTGGCCAAAATTATGGAAAAGTGTGTCCACAAACAACTGATGGAACACCTCACCAAAAATAAAATTATAGCTAACTCCCAACATGGCTTCAGGCCAAATCACAGTACCACATCAGCCCTACTATCCTTTTCTAATACCATCAATAACGTCAGAAACAATAATAAACTATCATCTGCTCTTTTCTTAGACCTCTCCAAG
Organism: Protopterus annectens; assembly: GCF_019279795.1. NCBI lineage: Eukaryota > Metazoa > Chordata > Ceratodontiformes > Protopteridae > Protopterus > Protopterus annectens. The sequence goes on along the minus strand of NC_056745.1, from coordinate 1,371,250,924 downwards.
GCCTTTGATATGGTGAACCACATTCAACTCCTCCATACATTAAAAAAACTATCACTCAGCTATTCCACGCTGAAATGGTTCCAATCCTACCTGTCCAATAGGCAACAGGCTGTTCTATGGCAGGACAAATTATCTACATGCCTACCTGTTACACTTGGAGTTCCCCAAGGATCTATTCTTGGCCCTCTTCTCTTCACCATCTTTGTTAATGACCTGCCCACAATCATCCCCCATGCCACATGCATTCAATATGCAGATGATTCGACTATCATCAGCACTGCCTCCAACCTGGCAGACCTCACTGCTTCAACCCAAGACACCTTTAACCTAATAGAAAAATGGTTCTCAAGTCGACAACTAGTTCTCAACCCCAACAAAACAAAACTACTTACTTTCTCACCCACTAACAAGACTCTTCCCCCCACCTTCTCTATTACATCCTCCAATGGAATCACTATATCACCAGAAGCTCACACAAAGCTATTAGGTGTTACCATTGATAACTTCCTTAAATTTGACACCCATTTCAATCTTACCATCAAAACCGTCAATAAAAAGCTTGGCTCTCTCTATAAAGTAAAACACTTTCTCACTCCTCACGTTAAAATTACAATTGCCAGCACACACCTACTATCAACTCTTTTCTATGCCTCCCCCCTCTTTACAAACCTAAACAAGACAACCCTTAACAAACTTGCTTCTTGTTACAATCACATAGCTAGATTTGCCACAAATTCCACCTTTAGAACGCACCACTGCACTAATTTGAAGCAACTAGGGTGGTTAGAGTTTTCCAGCCAACTCCATTTCAACCAACTCAAAACGGCTCACCAGATACTGTATCACCCAGAGAAAACACCAGCTCTGAAAAACATCATTCACCCCTATATTAACCTGCAATCTTTACGCTCCTCCAATACGATCTTAGCTCAAACTACCAAAGCCAATAATTCTGCTGGGGATTCTCTATTCTCAAACTTTGTAGGTAAAATGTGGAACTCCCTACCGACCATGCTCACCTCAGAACCCTCACTCCTACAATTCAAAAAAAACCCCATCTCAATACTCTCTAGCAATGCCCCTGTTCCAAACCTGATTAACCACTATCATTTACCCTTCTCTTACCTCACTATCCTTAACCACTTTTTAACAAGGTGCCTCGCCTTTGTAACTGACCTATGTTTTTTTATATGCTGCTGTTGTTTTTTTTTCCCAAGATGTGATGTATCTTTATATTGTATTTAGAACTCAACCATCTTTCTTTTTTTGCATTAACAATGTTCATATGTCTGTTATGTACTTGGAGCTTTTCTCCCCGGGCCTCCGCTGAAAATGGACATGTATCCAGTCGGACTCTCCCGGTTAACAAATGTAAAATAAAATAAATAAATAAATAAATGTCACAGACACTGTATTACCAGAAGAGACTTTCCTGCAATACTTGAAGCCGACCCATTACTAACTCCTCTTCTTATGCAGCCAACTAAACAATTATCATTAAAATCTTCACTATTCTAATAATCTTCTGGTTACAGTAGCTGTTTGGTAACTATTTGGATAAAATGTTCATATATCTCATTTTCTCTGTCTCTCTCTCTTTCTGTGTACATATGTACATTTGTGTGTGTGTGTGTGTGTGTGTATCATCTCTATAGTGTGTTGTTCGGTCTAGTGGTAATACAATATATATCTGTATATATATATATATATATATATATATATATATATACATATAGATATACACACTGTAAAATAATTATGTTTATAGTTGTGTGTAAACTTAAGATGCTGAACGTAACTCTATATAGTTTATATGAAACTCCCAACTGTTAAGTTATGCATATAGCAGTGTTATATTGTATATTTTTACTGTAAACTCATGCTAACCACCTGTTCAAATGTATCTAATGTAGAGATTTTCTAACTGAGCATCTGCTGAAAAGTGGCTTTGCCCAGTTGTACTTTCCTTGTAATCAAAGGGAAATAAATAAACATGCATCAAAAATTAAAGTTGTATACTTACCATAACAATACATCTGTGTTGTCTGTTTCCATTTTGTTCAACCTGTGGGTTGTTAGATCCGAATCTGATCTGAGACTGGCCATCTTAAAAAGACTTTAGCTCCGCCTCATTCTGCCTCCTCTGTCTACAACCCCTTGCTCCACCAGAACTACCTCACATCGAGTTTGCCCCCTCTCTCTCTTACAAAATTTGGGACCTAGCCCCCAGAAGAGAGAAACAAAGAGACTAAGGACCCCAAGAAAATAGAAGAAGCACCCTCCCTGACTCAGTCATCTCATGAAAAAGAAGATCACCATGGTGGGGGCAAGAAAGAGTACATAACTTTCGCATGTGATGTTGTCTTTTCCATCTGGGTACAACCTTGTGAAACAGAGACTCAACCAGCGTGACTCCCTAGGGCAGTCTTACAGAAGGATATTGCACAATACCGTGGAACCAAACAAAGCTCTAGACCTCAACTGGATATCTAATTTGTACTGGGATATGAAAATATGATCAACCACCCAATTAGCAGCTGCACAAATGTCATACAAAGCAGCTTTGGAGAAAAAAGATGTAGAAGTAGCCATAGCTCTAGCAGAATGACCCCTTGGGTTTGTGATACTATACTCAAAGGAAAAGCAATCAGACAGCCATTAGGAGAGAATGACCTTAGATACAGACCAGTCCAAACCTTGAAATACATGATTAAATTTTCTAAAGGACTTTGTTCTTTCCAAATAAAATCTCAGTTATCTACGGACATCAAGACAATGCATAGATATTATCCTCTGTTGGAGAAATCAGGAAAACACACAAGCAGATGAATAGACAGATTCAAATTATTCTCTAATGCCACTTTAGGAAGAAAAGCAGGATCTGTTTTGAGGCACACTCTGTCTTTATAAATGATCAAATATGGAGGGACTGAAGAGAGGGCCTGCAGCTCTGACACATGTTTGGTGGAAGTAATGCTCATTGATAAAACAGTCTTCTAGGACAGCAACTTCAAATCAGCAGTGGCAGCAGGCTAAAAAGGAGGCAATGCTAGCACCCGGAGCATGAAAGGCAAGTCCCAAGGCAGGACAGAGTCTTGGACAGGAAGGTGAAGCAGAAAGATTCCCTTAAGAAGAGCCTTTGAGATCTTAAGGGCAGCCAATGGCACATTATCCCGACCAATATGAATATTGGAAATAGCTGACAATTGCACTTTAATGGTAGAATAACTAGACCCTGATTTAAACAAATCCATGACATAGTCCAGAATGGCCTCCAAGGGGGCTTAAAAAGGATCCACGCCCTTAGGGTTAGCCCAACAGTTGAAATCTTCCCACTTACTAGCATATACCTTACGAGCTGACATCTTTTGAGAAGAAGCTAAGATATGTACAACTCTGTCTGACAGCTTGGGGTTCCTAGACATCAAGGGAATTGAAGAAACCAAGTGGTTAACCTAAGTATCTGAAAGTTGGATGGATCCAGGCTTGCCGGATGGGAAATCAGATTTGGATGGGATCCAAGAACCAAGGAGAGTACCTCAGAAGAGGCCAAAGAAAGGAGATCCACATCTGGTGAGGCCAAAAGGGGGCACTGAAAATTACAGTCTCTCAGCAATAGGCTGTCTTCCGAAGAAAAGAAACTTTAATATTAACGTGGTCGGAGTATATGCATATAGAAGATTCTGGGGTCAGGCATACAGAAGAGTGTCCCCAGGTGACTGTCCCTGAGGGAAAACTAAGGCATAACAGCTGCTGCACTTGGTGTTGGATGGAGAAGCAAAGGGTCTATGTTATATATTCGAACTTCCAAAATGTCGAATACCATATGTTCGAGACCATATGGTCGATATTTGGAAGTTCGAATATATAATACAAAAAAAAGGAAAAGAAAAACATACCTTAACAGTGCGAGAAGGGGCAAGCCCACCTGCACCCCCCACTTAAATATACCAACTCCGAGACTGCACTTCAGTGCAGAAAAGGGAAATTCTGCCTTTCTGCACCATACGGCACCGTTAAAAGTCAATCTTTAAACACTTGAAATGTCGATCATATGGTCTTGACCATATGACGTTTAACATTTCAAGCATTCGTTTAACTGACATAGACCCGAAGCAAACAGGTTACAACACTGGGTATCACAGCACCAAAACACTCCAAGCAGCAACTATCAGATTCAGGGACCACTCATGTGGAATGGGAATGCTCCTGCTTATACTGTCTGCCAAGATGTTGGATTTCCTGGGATGTGCATTGCAATCTGAAACTGCTCAGATGAAATCACCAACTGCAATACCATCATGCTGTACAAAGGTGGTAAGAACGTGTCCCCCCCTGTTTATTCAGGTACTAGACCACAGACATATTGTCTGTCAGTCTGTCTGGATAGAAATCATATCTTTCAGGAGAAAGTCCTGAAAAGCCTGCAACACAAGAAGGACCACCCTCAACTCCAAGGTGTTGCTGTGCAGATTGGCCTTGATAGTGAACCAGGTCCCTTGGATAGTCCTGTCTTTAAAATGCACCCCCCACCCTAGACGAGAGGTGTTCATTGTGACCACAGCCTGAGGAGGAGGAAGAACGAAAGGTCTCCTGGTGAACACCAAAGGAAGTAAGACCATTGCACTGCAACAGTCCACTAAATAGCCCTCATTTGATACATGACCAAGGGAACTTAACAGATGGTGGCCACCATGCAGCCTAATAGCCTGAGAAGAAGATAAGCTGGACATTCATAGGTTCACAGATTTACAGGTGCGTACTACGCTAACAACCACAAGTTTTTTTTTTGCATCTCAAATCTCTGACAAGTTCTAGGACCCTAGATAAGTGTAAGGAAGAGTATATATTTACAAGTGGGGGCCTGAGAGATGAAGCATTTACAGGCTACCTGTGTCCATTTATAGGCTGTCTGTAAGAAAGCAAGTAACCTACCAAACATGGAAGGTTCAATACTTTCTACACTGGAAGTTTTGCAATCTGGGAGACAGTGTCCAAATGGCAACCTATAAACTCTAGGGGCCTAACAGAATAGAAACTGGACTTTTGATAGTGGACTGTGATCCCCAAGGAACTGCACAGCTGGAATAAGTTGTCCCTGGCCCTGACTAAGGATGCTCTTGTGGGGGCAGTTAGGAGTTATCATCCAGATAAGGAAAGACCTGGAACACCTGCAACCTGAGACACGCTGCTACTACTGCCATACACTTGGTGAAAACCTGGGGGTCATTCGTGACACAGAATGGCAGAGCTCTGAACTGGTAAGGATCAGTCCCCAGCTGGAAGTGCAGAAACCTCCAGGACCACCTCACAATTTTTATTTGATGGTGAGTGCCCTTAAGATCGATAGAGCATATCCAGCCATCCTTCTTCAAAAGAGACAATATGGACTGCAGCATGACATCCAAAACTTGGTCTGCTTCACAAACTGAAGCATCTTGCTCAAAATCAAAATTTGCCTGAGGTCTTTGTTTGGAAATAAAAAAAACCTACACCCAGGAGCCTTACTGATCTGGTGGGATATCTTGGATGTCTCGATTCACTAGCAGCTTCTGAAGTTCAGTGAATACTGCTCTTCTCTGATGGGGTGGCATGTCTGGAAGCTGTTTGGGATTTATATTTGGAACATGTAAAAACAGAATAGGATAGCCTCTCTATATTACTTTTAACATGTATGCATCTGAAGTGATGGCCTCCTCAGCTTGTGGGTGCACAGCCAGCTAACCCTAGCTGCCTCCAGAGCAGGGCAGTCAGGCAACCCTTCAGGATTGTTGAAAGGGCATCCCGGAGAAATCTCCATGGAAGCCATGGTTCTAAGGACCATCCCATTGTTGTTACCCCCTGCCCTGGGGGAAACCTCAGAAGAAAATTCTTGAAAAGACTGCTGTGTTTTCCTTTAAAAGACACATTTTCTTTCCTTCTGGTTCATACAGAAGGTCCACTGGCGGGGTAGCAAAACAAACTCCAATGACATACAAGCGTCTTTCCATCTTGCTCACTCCTGGTCAAAGTGTTTTTAACTTCTGGCCCAAAAAGGGATGAGCTGTCAAATGGGGCATTGATAATGAAGGCGTTGAAGCATTTCATAAAGCCACACAACCTCATCCAGTTGTGGTGAGACATGGTGATGCTGGCACCAGCTGCATGGAATACGCCATCAGCTCTATTGGACAAAAGACACGTGGACACATTAGCAATGGACTGCAGGGTGAACAGCTGAGTCTCCAGAGTATTCTGGGAGTCCAGAGTCTACTGTGTCTTAACCACTCCTGACACTTCTGAATCAAAGTTCCACTGAAGTCCAGTCAAGTAAGCTAGAAAGTTTAACACCCTCAACGTGAACATGGCTGAGACATAGGCACACTTCCCTAAGCAGTCCAATGCCCAAGACTCTCTGTTCGTGGGATGGACCGTGAAACTCTCCTCTGAAATATCCTTTTTCATGGCCACCGCCACCATGATTACATCCATGGCAGGACCCTTACTCCAGTGTTGCCAACCTTTGAGAGAGGTGAGGATCTTGTAGGGCTCTTTGGGGACAGGTTCCACCATATGGAACTTCTTCCACTCCCTCCGGAACACTGGGTCAATAAGTACATCTGGAGGAGGAGCCACCCAGGACATGGATGGGCTCACTCCAAAGACCTCCAAAAACACCAACTCCTTTGGAGAAAGGGCTACAGGTGTCCAACCCTCACAGTTGTGAAGGAGTTCCAAATGACTGCCAAAATAGAAATCTTTGTAAAGAGATTTGGGGGACCACACTCTTCCCCGGAGGTTAATATCTTCAAACAGGAACTCTTCAGGTGATTTTAAGTTTTTCCTCTTACACCACCTCTTACTGGAACTGTCCAACCTCAGAGACTCTAAAAAAGGGAAAAAATGAAAGAGGCTGGGAGCCCTACAGAGAGGAAAAACTAGAGGCCACCCACAGCAAGATGTCCCAAAGCAAGCAGAGTGGTGGCCACAGGTGCAGACATGAAAGAGGGAGGGACACCAGTTGTATTTAATCAGTCTCTCTCCTGATGGGAGAACATCCTTTCTACAACATCAAAAGCAGAGGCAGAGAAAGCCAGCCAAAGGATGCACTGGAATCCAGAGCCACTCTGCCTACTCTGACACTGAGACTGGAACTGAATTATCTACAACAGAAGCCCTGAGTGGAAGGGATGACCACAAAACAGGAATTGTCAAACCCGACCACCACACTCGCACCTCGACATGCCACCATAGAGGTCTGCCTAGCTCCATTCAAGGAAATAAGGTAGGGATCCAAGTCAAAATTGGCCAGACAATCGGAACTGATGCTAAGGAATAAAAGTCAACTGGATCCAAAGACCTCAGATCCATACGGCCCGAGGGCAGAAACCAGGGTAATGCAGCCATAGCTTCAAGATGAGGGCTGGCAGCTGATGTGATGAGACCTAACTCCATGTGTTCCTGTAAAAATAATCTCATCAACTGCTCCAATTCTGATGTCTTCAAGCTTCCAATGGACTGAGATGATGAAACTGACTAAGCCACTGAGGGAGGCTTGGATGACAGCCAAATGGGTAATGGCTCCAGCTTAAGGAACTGGGCTGGGGAAGCTCTGAGCTGAGATGGAAATGGGGAGGATACAAACAAAAACTCCTCCAGAGCAGAAGGGTAGAAGGGAGAAAAGATCCACCCTGAAGGAGCTCCTATTGTCAAGAATGGGTGCAGCATGCTAATTGGAGGGAATAAAGCCTTGCTCATAACCACAGCCAAAGCAGATCAGCTCCAAGGTGAGGGATCTGGAGGAGCTCAGCTCTGAGGTAAGGGAGCTGAAGGAGATCGGCTCCAAGGTAAGGCTCAGCGGTACCTTCCCTGAAGGTGGCTCAGAGGTGTCACAGCTGACAACAGAGCCAATGCTGCCAGGGAATTTGAGGGTCTTGGGACCTTCAGATTCAGCAAACCAGAAACAGAAGCAGAAGAAGAGAGAGATTATTACTTACCACCCCCCATGGAGACTTTGGGGTCTTTAGAGTCCTGTTTTTGACCCTGATCCAACTTATCTCCTTTACTAGAAGTGGCTGAAGAAGTCACCTGAAGGAAGGAGAGCTTTCAACATCAGTTTGGCCCTCCTCTCATTAATGGTACAAGTGCCAAAACACTTGCAAATAGAACACTCAAGATGAGCAGCCTTGTGACAACAGATGCACCACTCATGGTTGTCCTGACAGAAGAGATTCTGCCTACACATAACACATTTCTTAAACCCTTTAGCCATCATAAAAATACAGATAAACAACACTCAGCAACAACCTACCTAACTAACAACACACAAAAAACACAAGGAAAACCACAAGAACAGCCCTACACACTAGGTGGGAAAGGTCAACCCTGTTGAAAGAACCTAATAAAAACGCAGGAAAAGCACTTTTCTAACACCTAATACTAACACACACACTAAATCTAGCTATCTAAATTACCTAAATCACACAAAAGGAAACTAGGGTAGAGGAAAAGGGGCTAAATACTCAAAACCAACCAAAAAAAGGATATACTCCCACAGAGCACACAGCCAAGCTGCTATCCAGGAATGCAGGCAGACTAAATTTAAGGCAGTTCTGGTGAAGTGGGGGGTTATAGGTAGCTGGAACCCAGTGTACTAAAGTCTTTGGAAGATGACCGGTCTTGGAGCCAAGTCAGATCTGACAACACACAGTTCAAACCCAGATGGAAAAGGCAACATTGGATCAGAAGACCTGTTATAGGTTCATAGGTTCATACTAAGCTATCCGCCCTAGGGCATTTATAAGCCTAGCCAGAATGTGTTTGGCTTTCGCCACCCATTTTAAATTTATTTTGCTATGCCCTTTTTCGAGGTTAGTATACTGTGCCTCTGTCCAACAGTGACACAGAAGTGATACCCGGGGTAAACCTACGATCTCCCATCCACTCATCAAGATTCCTCTTGAAGAGAGTCAATGAGGGACTCTGCCTAACCTGGACTGGGATTTTATTCCAGAGTGAAGGGAGCCTCTGGGTTATGAATCTGTCCCTCCAGCATGTCCTATTTATTTCAGTGCTGAGGTTCAAGTCTCTCGAGCGTAGCTCGATGGGATTTGGATTTTCTGAGGTGCAGCATGTCCATTAATTCCGGGTTGGACATGGCTTTATATGTCAGGCACAGATTGCCTCTGAACAGGCGGTATGCCACTGAGTAGAGCTGGAGTTTCTTTAACCGGGCAGCATATGGCATCTGTTTGAGCCCTTTGATCCTCTTGGTGAGGTACTTTTGGAGTCTTTCCAGTTGCTGCAGGTGTCTGGTAAGGTACATCCCAAAAGGGGCATTGTACTCAATTATGGGCCTGATGAGGGATGAGTAAAGAGGCACGATGACCTCCCTTGATCTAGATGTGAATCCCTTCGTGATTAGGTGGGCTATATAAAATGTTTTTCTAACCACTTTGGCCACGTGGTTGTCAAATGAGAGATTGCTATCAACTTGGGTCCCCAGGTCCCTAATTACTTCTTCTGTACTTAATGGATTACCACCTATGTGGTAATTTGTGGGCACTTTGTTTTTGCCAAAGGGGATGACTATGCACTTTTTGGCATTTAGCTTGAGGCCATGGCTCTTGCACCAGTTGTCCGTTTCTATGAGGCCCTTTTGGAGGATGCTTGTGTCGGCTGGAGAGTTGATTATGGCGCCCAGTTTGCAGTCATCTGAGAACTTGGTCAGCCACAGTCCTTCCGTGTTGGCCTGTACCTCCGAGAAATATATACCGAACAAGAGAGGTCCTAGGACCGAGACTTGTGGGACACCACTTGTAACTGGTTTGGAGTCTGACATGGCTCCAGCAATTCTAACCATGTGGGTTCTGTCCTTGAGCCAGTTTGCAATCCATCTAGTGACATAGGGGGTTTATATTTAAGCTGGTGCGCTTATCTATAATGCCCGAGTGGGGTATTGTATCGAAGGCTTTTGCGAGGTCCAGGTAGGCTGTGTGGGCCACCTTCCCCTCGTCAATGGCCTTGGTGACTGTTTCAAAGAAATCAACCAGGTTTAAGAGGCAGGATCTGCCCTTAACAAAGCTGAACTGGGTAGGATCCAGTGTCTGTAGGTCCCCAATATCTTTATTTATGAGGTCCACGATGATCCTTTCCATAGCTTTGCAGACCAAGCTAGTCAGGCTTATGGGGCGATAGTTTCCAGGATCCGTTGAGGCACCACCTTTATGAAGAGGGACCACTGTTGCTGTACTCCATTCTTTGGGCACATATCCTGTAGTAAGGCTGAGATTGAACAGTAGTTTTATGTTTGGGTTTAGCTCTTCTTGGAGTTCATGTAGGACGCAGCCCGGGACACCGTCTGGTCCCATTGATGCTGTGTTTTTTGCTTTGGAGAGGGCGGCTCTTACCTAAGCATCTGAGATGTCAGGGGGGCAGCACTCTGCTGGGATAGATATTTGCCCTTTTGGTGGGGAGGGGGGGGGAGAAGTTTGCGCTGAACCTGTCAGCTAGGATGTTGGCAATGTCTGTGGGTTCAGTGTATTTTTTGTCATTTTGGACTAATTCTGAGCATATCTGTGAATTACCACCCAGGTTCCTAACATAACTAAAGAAAGCCTTGTGATTATCCTTAGTGTCCTGTGCAATTTTTCTCTCGAAGCTGGCCTTAGACAATTTTATGAGTGCCCGTAGTTTTTTGCTAATACTGATCAGTGATGCCTTCCCTTTTTGGGATTTTGCTCTATCATTTAGTAGCTTCCTCCTTCTATTGTATAGTTTGTTTATGGCTGGGGTCCACCAGACAGGGCGTCTGCCTTTGGAGGATTGGGTCTTGGTTTTATTTGGGATCGCATGATCCATGCATTCCTGAAGGTGTTCATAGAATGCGTTTATAAAGGATTCTGCGGTCTGGGCCGTATTTTCCACAGGCCCGGGGGCTTTGAAGGATTCCACCTCGGTTTTGAGGAGTGTGAAATTTGCTTTAGAGAAGTTTTTCACTGTGTTTTTCTGGGCAGGGGGTGGGGTCGGGATGTGAATATCCAGTGAGATTAGTTAATGGTCTGATCTTACCAGTGAAGGATACACTTCAGGTCTGGAGCATAGAGTCCCCATGCTGGTGATGATCAGGTCCAGTATGTTTTCCCCTCTTGTGGGAGTGGTAACAAGTTGTTCCATAGCATTTGAGTTTATAAATTCTAGGAACCTTTGGGCTAGGGTGTTGGAGCTAGAGTAATGCTCCCAGTCTATGTTTAGGTAGTTGAAGTCGCCCAATATAACGGTGTTTGGAGAGACCTTCATATTTTCCAGTGTTCTCAGAAAGGCCGAGTGGGGTTCCTGGGTTTGGGAGGGTGGTCTGTAGCAGGCTATAAACTGGAAGGCAGTTTTACCCACTGTTAGTTGCACATGGATAGTCTCTGATGCTTCGTGCTTTGCCACCAACCTGGAGGTGTGGGTATCTTTGATGAATATCGTTATATGAAATAAATGGCAGGATGTTCAAATTAAATAGGCATGCTCATTAGTGCAACTCTCTGTAGCCTTTGAGGAAACACATACTAAAACAATTTCAGTTAAACAAATTTATTAAAAAAGATTTTAAATATTTTTTTTCAAAATAAATGTATCATATAAGTCATGCTGATGTGAACTTTTTATCCTTCATGGTAAATAAAATCACTGGTCCACTGGTCATGGGTATGTTCAGTAATACCTACACCTAAGCATGAGTTACTACTTACATATTATAGTGATACAGCTTCAAAAGATCACATATAATGCAAATTATACATTTACATATACAGGTTGATTCAAATGGTGAAAGTAACAGTTTCTCATGCATGAAACTGGGACCCTACAATTAATTTATATTTAATACGTGTCTAAGATGTAACACTTCACTCAGTAGCATACCTAAATACTGACTTTGTAACCACAAACAGGGACCAATGGTGTGAAAAACAACCAAGAAACGAAAGTAAGCACCACCAACCAGGAATGAACACGAACAATAGGTAGAAGAATCCAAAAGCAGTTTATTGCACAATTGTGCAATAAACTGCTTTTGGATTCTTCTACCTATTGTTCGTGTTCATTCCTGGTTGGTGGTGCTTACTTTCGTTTCTAAATACTGACTTTGCTAGAACCAAAGTAGAGCCTTGGGAATTAGATTATGGTTGACACTTTTACAATATATAATTTGATAGGAAAGTAAATACCCTAAACTGTTTTCAGTTGTAGGAGCTATTTCAAGAAGTTCAAACCCTTATTTCTTGTGCACATAGAAACCTTTGTCTATATGGTCTCACAAATTTTCTTGGTGGACAATGCAACATGTATTTTTGAGATAGTCCCCACAAAGCACAGTTGTGCAAAGTACTAACCATTAAGAGTAGCTCTTAGAATAATATGATGCCTGGGGCCATATTCATTGTACTTAGGTAGTATTTAAAATGTTCCCTTCCCAATATCATGAAGCCAAACTCAAAGTACAGCTAAAGTCCTGCAGTTCTTTTTGTTGTGCTGACATAATATAGGTAAAAACTGTAAGGAATTGAACAACTCATAATTAAATGAATGGCAACAAATGCCTGTAATAAAAAAGTACAGTTGTGTACACTTACCATAAATGTAGATGTTCGAGTATATTCACTCTTGCAGTCATTACATTTGGGGTAATCTGCTAGCAGGTTGCCCTCAGTCGGCCTGATTAACAAAGTCTTGGGTCCTGTGTCAGTTGCTGTCCCTTCTTCCACGACGTCAGGTCATCACGGCTATAAAACATGCAGCCAACCCCATTACATCAGTTTTTCTGCCCCAGATGTCAGGTGCCCCCCAAATGGGGAGCAAAATATATATATATATATATATATATATATATATATATATATATATATATATACCCAAAAGTATACCTCCAAACAAAAGCAAATACACCAAAAAGGCTTTTAAGCATAGTAAAAGAAAGAAGAGGTATAGTAAAAGAAAAACAGAGCGCTGAAGGGAGGGTAACCAGGACTGCAACAGTGAATACACTCGATCATCTACATTTATGGTAAATGAACACAATTGTACTATGTTCATCATGTTTCTCTGTCATTACATTTGGGTAGATTCCCAAAGCTAAGGTTGGGAGGATGGATTTATACAGCATTAGGACCAACTATAAGGCCCTGCAAAACAGCAGTGGCAAAGCCAGCTCTGGATTTAAAGAAATTTTGGTAAGTGATAATGCTTGGTGAAAGTATGAACTGAACTCCAGGTAGCAGCTTCTAGAATATCCCTGGTAGGAACACCTTTGAGAAAGGCTGCTGAAGCAGATGCAGCCCTGGTGGAATGAGATCTAATCCTCTGGGGGATAGGTTTTCCACGGTGCTTATAACAGAAATGAATACAATGGCTTATCCATTTAGAAATGGTTTGTTTTGAAATAGCCTTCCCCTCTGCCCCTGCAGCAAATGCTACCAGCAGTTGTTCAGATTTTCTTTGAGATTTAGTCCTTTCCAAGTATAATCTAAGTTGTCTGTGTACATCCAATGAATGCAGAATCCACTCCCCCTTGTTCTGTGGATTGGGAAAGAAAGTTGGCAAATGAATGGACTGATTAAGAGCCACACTGGATACCACCTTGGGCATGAATGATGGATTGGTCCTGAGTGACACCCTGTCCGCATGAAAGATGATGAAAGGCTTCACTGCCATAAGGGCCTGTAATTCAAATATCCTTCTAGCTGAAGTGATTGCTAAAAGGAAGGCTGTTTTCCAGGAAAGGAACTTTAAGTCTGCAGTTGCAGCTGGCTCGAAAGGAGGTAGAGTGAGTTTCTCCAATACAAAGTTAAGGTCCCAGGCAGGGGTTTGGAACTCTCCTGGGTGGTCTCAAGTTTTTGCCCCCTCTGAAATACTGCTTTAGAAGAGGATGAGAGAAGGGGGGGGGTCTGTGTTGTAATGAGCTGAAATGGCTGAGGCATGGATTTTTATGGAAGAAAAAGACAGGCCCTTGTGAAGCATCTCAGTTAAGTATTGCAAAATCTGAGGTAAATTGGGCACTGCTGTGCTCATCCCTTGAGATTGATTCCAGGCACAGAATCTTTTCCACTTGTCAGCATAAGATTTTCTACTACTAGATCTTCTCGCCTCCAAAATGACATCCATCACAGGTTTGCTGAGGGATGCTAAGGGGGAATTTAACTGATTAGCCAAGCTGCAAGATTCAATGTTTGGAGCTGAGGGTGCAGAATTTGGTTCTCCTGCTGAGACAGTAAGGAAGGTGTCTGAGGTAGGTGACAAAGAGAATTGTGTGACACACTGCACAGGAATGGGTATCAGTGTTGGCGAGGCCAGTCTGGAGCACTCAAAATCATTTTTGGTTTGTCCTGTTTGACTTTTAGTAGAACTTTGAGGAGCAAAGGCAAAGGGGGAAAGGCATAGACTAATAGTTTTTTTTCCATCTGAAGGACAGAGCATCCACTTTCCAGGCTTTTTTGTGATGAGTTCTTGTGCAAAATTTGTCCAACTGGTACTTCTGGGATGAGGCAAAAAGATCTATGTCTGGGCTTCCCCATATGCGTGTCAACATGTTGAAATTCCGTGGTTCCAGTTTCCATTTGTGAAGGTCCATGAGATTTCTGCTTAGTTCATCTGCCAGAACATTCTGCTTTCCTGGCAGAAATTGAGCTTGTAGTTGTACTTGGTAGCTCAAGGCCGTGTTCCACAATGCCATGGTTAGTCTGCAGAGGGGGTAGGAATGTGTACCCCCCTGCTTGTCTATGTACCACATAACCGTGGTGTTGCGCTTCTTTATCAGCAATTGTCCTGGATAAAGGTAGTCCTTAAAGGCCGTCAGTGCATTCTGTACAGCTAGCATTACTTTTTGATTGATATGAAGGTGCATTTGATTTGGGCTCCATTTGCCCTGAATGCACTTCCCTGCCAGATGAGCCCCCCATGCATAGTCTGATGCATCTGTAGTTAGGGTTTGGGTGGCAGGGGGTGGTGTGAATAGCACTCCCTTGTTTTGGTGGCAGGTCTCTGCCTACCATAGGAACTCTAGGTGCAGGCAAGGTATGATATGAATCATTGTTTCCAGGCTGTGACAATGTTGACTCCATAAACTTTTTAAGTACCACTGAAGTTTCCTCATATGCAGTCTTGCATATGGAATTAGAAGAATGCAGGAGGCCATGAACCCCCAAGGCTTGCAGTATTTGCCTTGCAGATAGCATGGTTTTTGTGGCCACCTGTTTAAAGTAAGTCACCAAATGAATTTGCTTTTCTGGCTTAAGGAAAGCCATCAGGGCAGTTGTATTCAAGCTTGCACCCAGGAATGTAATCTTTTGAGAGGGTGCCAGTTGAGATTTCTTTTCTTTTATGGTGTACCCTAGACAGGTTAGAACTCTTTTTACAAATGCCAGATGTTTTAAAAGAATGGCCTGGTTTTCTGCCTGAATTAGACAATCGTCCGGGTATGGATATATCTGAATATTTCTTTGCCTGCAAAATGCAATTACTGGAGCCAGGCACTTTGTGAATTCCCTGGGTGCAGTAGACAAGCCAAAGGGCAGTTCAGAGAACTGATAATGCATGCAGCCTGCTTTGAAGTGTAGGAATCTTCTGCACGATTCCCTGATTGGGATATGCAGGTAAGCTTCTTTTAAGTCGAGAGTTGCCAACCAGGCATCCTTGCCTAGCATAGGAAGTAACTGGTGAAGAGTCAGCATCTTGAATTTTGGAATGTCCAGAAAGGTGTTTTGAGTAGACAGGTCCAGAATTGGATGCCATGATTTGTCTTTTCTGGGTAGCAGGAAAAGTCTGGAATAGAAACCTTGTCCCTTTTCCTCTTCTGATACTAGTTGAATAGCTCCCATGTTTAGGAGGGAAAGTACTTGTTTCTGAGCCTCTGCCCACTGATTTGGGGGCAGGTCTGGCTACCCGTTTGGAGTTGGCAGCATGTGGAAATGAAATCTGTATCCCTGGGACACTACAGTTAAAAACCCATTTTTCCTGGGTTATAAGTTGCCAGTTTCTTGAATGAAGAGCCAGTTTTCCCTCCAAAGGGGCGGCTAAGAGGTAAGTGCTTGGTAATTTCAAAGGCAAGTCATTGAGACTGTTTACCATAGGGTGGTGCCTTGTTGTTTTCCAGATTTGGAAGAGGAAGCATCCCATTGCTTAGTTCTGAAAGTCCCTTGGGACTGAAACCTGGTGCTTTTGGAATGTCTGGGTTTGGCCGTAGTGGCTCTGGAAGGAGCTGGAAAGGACCAGTTTTTAGTAGGCCAATGCCTACTAAATCTAGGAGGTTGCACTTGTAAGAAATCTTTCACAGTTTGCATAGATTTAGCTTTATCTTCCATCTTTTTTAGAACTTCTTCAGCCTTATTGCCAAAAAGGCGGTCCTGCTGTAAAGGAGCATCCAAAAGTTTTGCTTTAACATGATCAGGCAGAGATTGCTCCTTAAGCCAAACATGCCTTCTAAGCACAGACCCAGTAACAGCAGCCCTACAAGAGGCCTCTAAAGAATCAAAACCACATTGCATAGTATGTTTGCCAACTTGTTCAGCTGAATGCAATAAATCCAGCAAATCTTTATTCTCCACACAGTCAGAAATCAACATCATTTTCTGTTTAAGCAGTCCCATGATATGCTGTTGATATTTTAGCATATGGAATTGACAGTTTAAAGCCCTGATTGCTAAGGTTGCAGAAGTATAAACCTTTTTACCCCATCTATCCAGCGCCCTGGAGTCTCTAGCAGAAGGGGTAGGATTTTTAGCAGTAGAAGCCCTAATGCCCTGGGGCCCCTGAGAAATGGTTTCAGGGTCCGCAACAGGATTTTTGAAAAGGAATTTGTGGGACTCAGGAACCTTGTAGTACCTGTCTGGTTTGCTAGGGGCTGGAGGCAAGGAATCAGGGGCCATACTGGATTCCAAAAACACATCAACAATATCTAGCACAGGAGGTATAGCCAAAGGCCTATGCTGAGGAAGAAGAAGGAAATCCCTAAGCCTCTTTTTGGATTCAGAGAAATCCTGACTTTCCCAGTGGAAATGCTCCCTTAAGGTATGTAAAGTTTCCCCAAACGAGAAATTCTCAGGCGGAGAAGCAGAGGGAATGGAATCCTCTGCATCAGAGTCCTCATAAGTAGGTATGGACAAATCCAGATCATTAGAAGAGTCAGAAGAAACAAGAGTCCTGTTCAGAAGATTCATAGTCAAATTCAATCCTAGGCCTCTTGGGGGGGGGGTTGACTACCCCTGATTAGAGTAATTAAATCTTCAGCCATTTTAATTATTTGTTTTTTAGGCATATGGTCCTGAACATGTGGCCTGGGCGTTGTTTTTTTTAGACATAGATCGAGATTTAGGCCTTAGCACTGAAGGGATAATTAAACCGAGAACCGAAATATTTTGAAGCAAAAATGTACCGACGACGGATAGTGCGCTGATTAAATAAAGCACAAAACCGACAGCAAGGTAAGTCGTGTTCAGGGCCTAGGCAAGGAATACAGTATAAATGAAAATCCTTATGAGGTATTTGCTTCCCACAAGTAATACAATTATTAACTTTTACTGACATCGGTAAGGAGCAAGAAAAAGTTTCCCCAATGGAGTACTTAGCTTTTAGTTGAAGACTTCGGTTCTGAAACTTGAAAATGAAAATTTTAGGAGTCGGCCGACCGGCACTTGCGAACTGCTTCTGCTTCGGGCACCACACGGCAAGAAAGACTGATGTAATGGCATCGGCTGCATGTTTTATACCCCTAACGGCCTGACGTCATGGAAGAAGGGACAGCAACCGACGCAGGACCCAAGACTTCGTTAATCAGGCTGACTGAGGGCAACCTGCCAGCAGATTACCCCAAATGTAATGACTTCAACAGTGAAACACGATGAACATCAAATATAAGTAAAAAATCTAGTAATGTTAAGGTATAAACATATTAAGTTAATATATAACCCCCAATTATCCACGAAGACCATTACTGTTCAAAAATTGCATATTGATTGGAAGCTCAGTCTGCATGCCCACTATAAATCAAGCATATACAATAAAATGAAGTAATGCTGCTTAAGTATTATTAAACAGCCAAACTTTCTACTGGCATATGCTAGAAAACTCAAACTATAACCTATTTTATGAATGATATACAAAGCAGAAACACAAACAGCACTACTTTATATCCTAACTACAACTATAAACAAGAGTAGGGAATGTAGGGTTGGAGTGGCTACTGCAGCAGTGAAGAATTCAAACATCCACTGTTATGGGTAAATGCTACTTAGACAACTGTACTATAGGTTCATCTTTCCCACTGCTGCAGTAACCTTTAGGCTATATGGGTAGATTACCAAAGCTTATCCAACCTGGGAGGAGGAAGGATACAGATCCAGGAGCCCTTGGAGAATGGCCCATGCAAAGTAAGCCCTTGACTTAGAAGAGGAATCCAGTTTGTAATGCTTTGTAAAAGTATGTATGGAGGACCATGTAGCTGCCTCCAGAATGCTTTTAGAATCTACCCTTTTCCAGTATGTCACTGAAGAAGACAAGGCTCTAGTAGACTGTGCCTTGATACTGTCTGAAATGGATTTCCCATGGGAATATCAAAAAGTAATAGCTGAGGACAATAACCTGGAAATTGCCTCTGCATGTCAGGAATATGAAGACTCCTTTCTCCCTGCTTTTAAGGTTCTGGATACAAAACTGGGAGACTGACAACTTGACTCAAAGTCAACCTTGAAACCACTTTGGCATAAAATAGGATTTTGTTCTTAATGTGGCCTTATCTCTGTGGAATATGAGGTAAGCTTCACCAACCATTAGAACTTGAAACTCCTTTACTCTTCTTACAGATGTCAGAGCAATGATGGGTACAGTTTTCCAAGTCAAGAAAAAAGAAGTTATGGACTCAACATAATGTTCCATCTGAGTAGTTGTACTTCATTTGTCTTCAACCTGTGGGTTACGGATCTGTATCGGATCTGAGCCGGCAACTTTTACTAGCATCTACTCTGAGCTCCAAACTCCTCCCCTTACCCATAATACACCTCCACTGCCTTACATCCCCAGATCGAGTTTGCTGAACCTTATACTGATAACCCAACCTGAAAAATTACTCGTGACCTATGCTGCAGTCCGTAGGCTGATCATATGCCAAGGTCCGGGGGAAGGAGGGAGGAATGATTGAAGACAAATGAAGTACTACTACTCAGATGGAACGTTATGGTGAGTACATAACTTCTTTATCTGAAGGAGTTTACTTCATTTGATCTTCAACCTGTGGTACAGAGTCCCCAGCTACTAGACTCATGGTAGGCTCTCATGGAAGGATATTCCGGAGCACAGCGGAACCAAAGGATGCTCTCCATCTGGAAGTCAAGTCCAACTTGTAGTGAGAAATAAACGTATGAGATGAGGATTAAGTAGCTGAAGAACAAATATCATCCAAAGATACTCTAGACCCAAAAGCCGCAGAAGTAGCCATTGACCTAATGGAATGAGCTTTCACCTGATCTGGAGGAGACATGCCTCTGTCCTTACAAACCTGAAGGATGCATGAAGAGATCCCTCTAGCAATAGTGACCTTGGAGACAGGTTTTCCGAAAAAGGGTTTATAGAAGGATAAACTCAAAGGTGCAAAATGAGCGCACAGGATGACTTCCACACAAAATTTTATTTAACGAAGTAGCAGTTCCAAAAACGTCAAAGATTGAAAACCATTAACACCTTAAATAAATAGCACAGCGTTTTCGTCTTATAACATAGACTTCCTCAGATGCCTAACATTTAAAAAACACGTGTATATATATATATATATATATATATATATATATATATATATATATATATATATATATACCTAAAACAACCAATTAAATAATTAAATAATAAATGAAATCAGCGATGTAATGTCTTAAAGAGCCACAGACACAAAGGGACATTGTATTGTAAATATTTTATCCCCAGGTTTAAAAAATATAAATTATTGTATAAAAATTTTTTCTTCTTAAAAAAAAGATAAAAAAGAGAGAGAAACTTTATTATATACCATGTGTGGTCTTATAAATTTCCAACTTTAAATTTCTTACGTTAAAAAATGTTTTATAGTTTTAATAAAAAAACAAACAGGTTTATTCCTAATATTTGTAAACTTGTGCCATCTGGTGGCCCTTTCTATTTATTATTATTATTATTTTTTTTTTTCAGCCTTTAAAGTTTTGCTGACCTTAACTTTAGTAATGGTTTGATGGAAATAAAATCATTCAAACCAGGGGGATGGTCCGCTTGAAGAGTTATCTGCCACCATAGTTCCTTAAACTCAATCAGATCCTCCCAGGGACCCCCCCCCCCCCCAATGTCAGAAAAGCTGTTTTCTAAGATAAAAATTTCAGATATGCAGTTGCGGCAGGCTTGAAAGGCGGAGCGACCAAAACTTGAAAAACCATAGTAAGGTCCCACGGGGAAACAGGATCTTTGACTAGGGGGCGTAACAAAAAGGTGCCTTGAATAAAGGGTTTACACAGTCTGGAAGAGGCTAAGGAAACAGAATTCTCGCCCACATGAAAATGAGAGATGGCAGCCAACTGAACCTTGACAGCAGAAGAACTAGCTCTGTGTTGAAAAATATCAGCTAGAAACTCGAGAATGGTGGAAATAGGAGCCGTGAAAGGGTCTAAACTCCTTTGAGGGTCCCAAAGGGAAAAACTTTTCCACTTGCTGCGATAAACCTTCCTGGTCGAAGACTTATGAGCAGCCACCAGAATAGATCTAACAGAGGAGGATAGTCCAGGAGTCCTAACAATCACGGGAAATGGTGCTGCCAAGCTGGGAGCTTCAGACTGTCCAGATTCGGATGAGGCACCCCCAAAGGGTGTGAAATCAGATCCTGAATGGGATCTAGGATTCAAGGCGGAGCCAGAAGGTGAGACCATAGGAAGGGAAACCATACCTGGTGAGGCCAGAACAGGGCAATGAGAATCACTTTGCTCCCCAGTTGACAAGCTTAATGTAGAAACCTCAGAATAAGAGATACTGGCAGATAAGCATACAGAAGACCAGTAGGCCAAGCATGAACTAGAGCATTTCTGGGGGACTCCCTTGGCAGGGGGTTCAGCGTGAAAAACTCATTTCACATTGGAAGGAGATGCAAAGAGATCGCAGCAAGGTTGATCCCATTCGCTGAAGATCTGTTCCACTACTATCAGATTCAGAGACCACTCGTAAAGCTTCAGAATGGTCCGACTTAGCTTGTCCGCTAGGATGTTGGACCATCCCAGAATGTGCATTGCAATGAGAAAGCAACTGATGGAGATCACCCATTCCCACACTCTCATGGCCTCGCAACAAAGGGGGTAAGATCTGGTCCCTCCCTGTCTGTTGATATACCAGACCACTGACATGTTGTCTTACTGAACTGCAATCGTTCCCACAGGAAGAAAGGCATGAAGGGCCTGCAACGCTAGAAGGACCACCCTCATTTCTAGGACATTTATATGCAAGCTGGTCTCTATGGGGAACCACAGGCCTTGGACTGTCCTGCCAGAATAATGTCCCCCACCTGAGCTGGGAGGCATCTGTGGTCACTGTGGCTTGCGCTGGGGCTGAAACAAAGGGTCGTCCCTCTGACAGACTCAACAGAATTGGATATGCCAAAGGCAGTTCCAACAGGGACCACTGTACTGCTTGAGTCCATTGTAGAATTCTCATGTGTAACCAGGCACACTGGAGAAGAGTTACGGTCACCGCCATCGAGCCTAAGGCCCTCAACACTGATTTTGCCATTGGGAGATGAGAATGGTAGATCAGGGAGACATGCATCCTCAGGTTTTCAACTCTCTCCGATGTCAGGAAGATTTTGCACTGAAGAGTATCTATCCTGGCACCAATGTAGTCTATCACCTGTACAGGGTCTAGGAGAGATTTGGATGCGTTGATTGTGGTCCCCAAATGCAGGGCAAGAGTAAGGAAATAATCCCTGATTTGGGAGAGTAGACGCCTGGTGGGAGCAGTGAGGAGCCAATCTTCCAGATACGGATAGACCTGAATCCCCTGAAGCCTCAGGTGAGCCGCTACCACTGCCATCACTTTGGTAAACACCCTGGGGGTTGTGGTGAGACCAAAGGGTAGGGCTCAAAATTGGAAATGATTGACTCCTAGCTGGAAGTGGAGGAACCTCCTGGAGCTTCTGTGCATTTTTATGTGATAGTAAGCATCCTGGAGGTCTAACGAGCACATCTAGTCGCTCTCTTGCAGGTACGGCATGATGGACTGTAATGTGACCATCCAGAACTTCTCTTTGGCAACTGACAGGTTCAGGGTAGAGAGGTCCAGAATGGGCCTTAAGTCCCCCATTTTCTTTGCCACCAAAAAGAATCTAGAGTAGAAGCCCAATCCAGACTGATCTGGGGGGACGGTTTCGATGGCTCATTTTTCTAGCAGCTTGGAAATTTCCTGTGTTGCTGCCTCCCTTTGCATGGGTGGTTCATCCGGGAGGTGTCTGGGAGATTTGGGGGAACCCGCGAAGGGGACAGAGAGTACCCTCTGGATATGATTTAAAGTACCCAGCTGTCTGATGTTATGGACTCCCAAACCGCTAGGTGCAAGGACAATCATCCCCCGACTGCCTCCAGAGTAGAGCAGCCAGGCAACCCCTCAGGGTTGCTGCCCGGGTCTATCCGAGAAAGGTTCTCGAGACACAGAATTCTTCGGACTCCCTCTGCATCTGGGCCGACATGCATTCTGTCCCCCTCTGCCTCTGGGGGCGGAAGAGCCCTGAGTGTCCTGGGAATACTGTGACTTCCAGAACCACATCTTCTTTTGCCCTCTCTGGTTTCAGGAAAAGGACCTTTGAGGGTTTGAGAAGCAGATCCCGATGGCAGTGTCTTCCCGTCCTTCTCACTCTGGACTAGTGTCTCTCTGATGGTCTTACCAAAGCGAGTAGAGCCGTCGTAAGGGGCAGTGGCAAAGGACGCCTTGAAGGGTTCCAAAAATCACATAACCTGAGCCAGGTGTTGCGCCTCATGGACACGCCGGACCCAGCCAGCCTAGCCCCTCCTTCCATAGCACGTGAAAGGAGTCACATGGATGTGTTGGAGACTGTTTTAAAGTGGCCATCCTCACAGAAAACGAAACCTTGCCCTCCTGCGACATGGACTTGGGGAGAGACTCCTCCAGCTCCTTTACCAGGCTGCATTGGAGTCCGGTGACATGGGCTAGCTAGTTCAGCGCCCTAATCAAAAAGGTAGCTGAAGCATAAACCCGCTTTCGTAGGTGGTCCATCATCTGCGACTCTCGGTCAGGAGGATGAACTGAGGAACTCTCCTGAGCAAGTTCCTTCTTTGTGGCTGCTGCTACCACAAATAGTGTCTATGGGGGAGCCCTTGTTCCATGCTGGTCTGTCTATGAGGGGACTTAAAATCTTGTTGTGTCTTTTTGGGATAGGTTCCATGGTGTCCGGTTCCTTCCATGCCTGTGAGGTGACCAGATCCACCAAAGGATCTGCGGGAGGGGACACCCACATGGGCCCGTGCCGAAAGCCTCCAGGAACACGGACTCATCATTGGTTCATTGGTTCATTGATTAGTACTAAGCTAACTGCCCTTGCGAGCCATTTTTTTTTAAGCCTATATCAATCCTTTGTGAGACTCAAACCGTGCACCTTGTGTTTGTAAGGCAAACACCTTAACCATTAGGCCACCCTCCCAACCCCCAGAAGAAGGTTTGGGGACAGACCAACCTCCCCATTGGCACAGGATTTCCATGATGTCTCCAAAGAAGACATCCTCGTGAGGTGACCTAGGGGAACCTTCCCCATTACTCAAGTCCATGTCCTCGGAGAGGGACTGGGGGGGGTCTAATTGCCTCCTCTTGCATGTATGCTTGCAAGGTACCTCTCCAGAGGGCTCTCTGGGAGGACCTCGCACGCCACTTGTTCCTCAGGGGAAACCATCTGGGGCTCCTCGAGCATGGGTTCTCCCTCTGGTAAAACAGTGGGGACCGTAGACAGAGCAGAGGGCGTCTGGGTGAAGTCTGAAGGGGCAGTCAGGGGTCTCGATCCAGTGGAGAGTACCCTTTCTACCATGTCGAACCACCTGAGAAACCAATAAGGAGGCCGGTCACCCCAGGTCCGACGAGAGACTCGGAGCCGGGCCCAAAGTGGACAGAGCTTCGAGGGAGGTAATTTGGCCCAACAAAGGCAGAGGTGATGAAAAAAGTTCCACTCCCTTGGATTCGTCATCCAAGCTCCATCTCCGAGAGCTGCTCGGATCCAAGCTGTTTTCAAAATGCTCCAGGCTGCTGTCGGCATCGAGGAAGCAGGTACCATCTGTTCTGACCCCCTGACCAAAGGTTGGATCGGAGAAGGAGAAACAGGTTGGAAAAAGGGAAGTGAGCTCCCCCCTCCAGGGGCTGGCAAGATCACCATCTGGATCTGAGTACAGATAAACCTCCTCATCATTTTATCCAGATCAACCTCTGACAAAGACCAGGTAGACAGCAACGATGCCATGGACTCCGACCTGGCAGGTCGGGGCACCGAGGCCCTAGAGCTGAACGTGTCTCCTCCGGCTCCGGGGAGAACCTCAGAGATCGGAACCGAGGGGAGTCACGGATCCGTAAGGTTTTTACAGGTGAAGGGAGGTCTGGAGACCTCTTTTGCTTTTCCCTCGCCTTCGACTCTCTCTCCTTCTCTCTGCCCCTTCTCCTCTCCACTTCCACATGCTTTTGAACAGCAGGTTAAGTCCCAGCCTTGGAGGGAGGAGAAGCAAGGGGAAGAGAGGAAGGAGAGGTGGCCACAGCAGCCGCTGTGACCGGAGATGAAGAAACAGACTCTGAAGGGCGAAGAAGGCCTTTGAGGGCCAACTTGGCTTTCCTATCTTTAATGGCACGGGGACTGAAGTCCGCACATATACTGCAGTCCACATTCAGATGGGCCACGCCCAAGCGCATAACACACAGAGTGTGGCCATCCGCAGGGAATAATTTATGACCACAATCAGTGCATTGTTTAAAGATAGGCTTATCAGCCATACTAACAGAGAAAGAAACCTTAAGGAAAAAAGAGTAGTTTCTTTCTACTGACATGCACACACCCACTCACTACACTCGTACACAGAAAACACTGAAGGGGGGGAGCAAAAAAAATTCACACAACAATACAAACTACTCTAACTACCCTAAAAATCCCTAAAAACTCTAAAACTCGACGCACCAAGCAAGGGGATGAGAAAGGGGAACCTATACTAACACTATCTAACAGTTTTTAAAGAAAACAGATAATTAGAAAGGTTTTACCCACTTGACTAAGTTGGAGCTCAAGAGACATGATGCAGAAGCTATTCACGGCACACGAGATCTAGGGATGGAAGGTAGTGGAGGTGTATTATGGGTAAAGGGAGGAGTTTGGGGCTCGGAGCAGATGCTAGTAAAAGTTGCCGGCAAGGATCTGATTCGGATCCGTAACCCACAGGTTGAAGATGAAATGAAGTAAACTACTTTAGATTTACAGTTATGTACTCCCCATAAATCTGCATCTGTGTTGTCTGTTTTCATCCTTCCTCAACTGGTGGGTCCTCAGATCTAACTCTCAGATCTGGCCTTGGCTACTCAACAGATTTTACGCTCCATAGCTCAAGCTCCTCCCCTTACCCATAATCCCTTGACAAATTGTGAGTCACCTCAGACTGAGTTTAACCTCAAATTATCAAACACAATGCCAAAAACTGGAAAAGGCAGCCCATAGTATTTCTGAGTATGTAATACAACAGGTGAAATATGGGAAACATGAAGAAACCAGAAAGGAGACTACGGAACCCACACAGCAGAAGTTATCCAGGAATATCCCTCAGGTCATACCAAAATCCAGACAAATGAGGAAGGGGGAAAGGTGAGTGGGAAGTTCAGGAAGGATGAAAACAAATAACACAAATGCAGAGTTATGGTCAGCACATAACTATAACATCTGATGTCTTTTCTGTCAGTTTCTCAACTGATGGGACACAGTCCCCAGTTAGAATCATCTTGTGTGGTTCTCAAGGAAGGATTTTCCGGAGTACTGTGGAGCCAAAAGTTGCTCTATTCCTAGACAATATGTCCAATTTGTAATAAACCATAAAAGTATGAGCGTTGGACCATGTAGCAGCTGCACAGATGTCATCTATAGATGCTTTAGAGCAGAAAGTGGATGAAGTGGCCATAGACCTGGTATAGAGTGCTTTGTTAAGTTTTAATAATGACAGGCCTTTGTTTTTGTAAATGAAGATGATGCAATCAGTGAGCCATCCAACTAGAGTCACTTTTGATACTGCTGTGCCAAATTTAGCTTTAGAAAAGAATACAAACAGTTGCTATGACTTTCTGAAATCTTTAGTCCTGTGAATGTAAAATAAGAGCTGTCTATGAACGTCTAATAAATGAAGCATTATATTCTTCCTTGCAGAGAATTTTGGAAAGAAAACTGGTAAATTGATTGACTGACTCAGACTAGCTTCTGACACCACCTTAGATAGAAAGCAAGAGTTAATCCAAAGTGACACCCTGTCCTTGTGAAAAATCAGGTAAGGTGGTTGAGAAGAAAGTGCCTGGACTTCTAATACCCATCTAGCTGAGGAAGTGGCCACTAGAAAAGTGCTTTCCAGGACAGAAATGTTAACTCTAAACTTTAAATTTTTTGCTGATGGTTCAAAGGAAGGCTGGCTAAGGGCCTGAAGAACCAGAGTAAGTTCCACGGAGGTACAATATCTTTTATTGGTGGATGGAGCAGTAATGTCCTCATAAGGAAGGCTTTACATAACTTTTGAGAAGCTAGTGAAGAACTATCTACACCATAATGAAAATATGGGATGGCAGACAACTGCACCTTATCTGTCGAATAACTAGCTCCTTTGTTAAAGATGGAAGCTAGAGAATTGAGAATAGCTGGAATATCACAGAAAATTAGTCTAAATGTCACTGAAAGGCCCAAACAGAGAATCCTGTCTATTTACTTTTGTAAAGTTTCCTAGTGGAATCTTTTTCGGGTGACGTAAGAATGTAGAGAACAGAGGAGGAAAGCCTGAAACTTCTAGCCATCTTTGGAATTGGAGAAACCATATGGTCAACTTGAGGGACAGAATGCCAGGGTGAGGCAGCCTGAACAGATGACACAGAAGATCCTGAAGAGGATCCAACCCTCATGGAGGATGAAGAAGATGAGTCCACAAGAAGGGGAACCATACTGGGTGGGGCCAGAATGGAGCAATGAGAATCATCTTGCTCTTCGGTGATACGCTTTCTGATTAAACTTGGGAATAAGAGGAGTGGGAGGAAAGGTGTATATTAGACTGAGGGGGACAATCATGAACTAGATCAAGTCTCGGTAACTCCCCCTCTAGTGGGATCAGGGCAAAGTACCTGCTGCACTTGGTATTGAGGGGAGAGGCAAAAAGGTCACGGACTGATTGAAAGACCACTTGTGAGGAATTAAAATGGACCTGCTTAGTTTGTTTGCTAGCACACTGGTTTTCCCCAGAATATGCATTGTCAAGAGAAAGTGGTCAGAAGAGATCACACATTGCCACACTCTCATTGCTTCTTTGCAAAGTGGGTAAGATCTGGTTCACCCCTTGTCTGTTGGCGTACTGACATGTCCATCTGAACTGAAACTATCCCTAGAGGAAGAACATCTTGAAACACCTGCAACACATACAGGACTGCTCTCATTTCTAGGACACTGATGTGAAGGTTGGCCTCTGTCTAGGTCCACGTGCCTTGGACTGTCCTTCCCAAGTAATGCCCTGCCTACCCACCTCAGCTTGGAGGTGTCTGTAGTCACTGTGGCTTTGGGGAAGGGAATATGAAGTGGCGGCCTAGGAAACTTCCTCTGCAAGAATCCATCATGCTGTCATCTGCACACCACTGTGATGCAAATGGGAGTCAACACTGACTGATGCCTGATCGACTACTGTACAGCTAGGGTCCACTGTAGTATTCTTTGGAGGTTGCCATGGAACTCAGAAGTTGTAGCACTGGTTTGGCTGGAAGTCAATGATGAGTAAGGATATGTATTGCCTGTTTCCTTAAGGTCTCCAATCTTAATTAAGGACGACTTGCTACTTGTGATTTTATGTACAGACCGGTACCAATGAACTCCAGAGTTTGTGCTGGACAAAGTTGACACCTGGCATAATTTATGATAATGCCCAGATGGGAACAGAGCTGGACCAGGTGGTCCCTGGCTTGAATTTGTAGAGACTCGGTGGAAGCAGATAGGAGCCAATCATCTAGATGTGGAAGCATATGGAATCCTTGCAGTCTCAGGTGAGCTGCAACCACTGCCATATATTTGGTGAACACCTGGGGGGCTGTAGTAAGACCAAAAGGCAGGGTTCTGAACTGGTAGTGAATGTCTCCCAGCCAGAAGTGCAGGTGTCATCTGGACCTGTGTATCTTGATATAGTAGTAGGCATACAGAAGATCTATACAGCACATCCAATCAACCTTCCTCAAAAGAGGCAGGCTGGACTGAACTGTGACCATCCAGAACTTTGAGTGTTTCACAAATTGATTTAGATTACTGAGATCCAAAATTGGTCTGAGGTCCCCGGTCTTCTCTGGCACCAAAAAGAATCCTGAATAATTGCCGGACCCTAGCTGGTTTGGTGGAACCAGTTAGATGACTTTTTTTCTAGCAACTTTTTTATTTCTGTAGCTGCATCTTTCCTTAGACTGGGTGGAATTGTCAGGAATGTTTCTGTTGTACCAAACAAAAACAACAAAGGAGGCTGCAGGGGTTTATATCACTTCAACAAAAATTCAGTTCAGTGAACAGCATTTTCAGTTCATTTACATTTAACATGTTCGTCGAACTGTTCATACTGAGATCATGGTACAGTGAAGATTGGGAAATTTGCCCTTTCCTCACTGTAATGCGATCTCAGAGTTGGTATTTATAATCAGCGGATTTCGATGAATGGTATTTACGATGAAATGTCATTCTCTGAACTCTCACTTCGCTGAAGTGATATAGACCCAGCTGCATCATGGCTAAAACATATACAAACTTTAATACATAATGGGTAAGTGCTTTCACGTCTATAACAGACACTTCATCAGAGCATGAATTAAAGGATTCAATTAATCACATTTTATACACTTTGCAACAAAGTAGCCGCCAAAGTATTTAAACATCCCCTGTTATTTTAGGTGGAGATTTAAAGAAACAGCATCATTTATAGTACCATGACATTTATCTGCTTGCAAGGTAACTATCCAAGGCATCTCCGCTGTTTCTGTTATGTTCTTAACATCTGCCATTCTGAGATCATTTTTAATAAGTTGAATGCCTAAGAAATTAAACATATATGTTGATCGTTCATTCAAAACATGTTTCTCTCATCTTTTTTACAAATATCATATGCATGCTCCCAAACACATTCTCTAACCGAACGGTTCATTTTTCCATATAAAATGCAGGACAAATCCTATATTTAGCTAAATAAACCAAATTTCTACTATAACAATCAGCATAAAAAAACGTATATATTATCCCAGAGGTATGATGTCTGAAGGAACTCCCATTCTCAATACAAGGACATGTGCTACAAGATACAACTAAATGTGCATATTCTCTGTGAGAATAAGCCATCTGCTACATAATTCCTGTGGCACAACAGCCACTTCAAAGACTTCCTGTTCCTGAAACAAAACTTTGGTTCATTGCCCACAATATTCTTAATGTTGTCATCAGCCACCAGTATATTCTATTTTTTTCTCATGATATCACAAATATAGCTGACGTCAGATGAAAAAGATAAAACCATTTTATACCTCCTCATGTTAACATCATCTTTATGTCTATAGGACCCGTTAGCCAATCTATTGCCAGAGAATTAAGGACGAGCCCTACCATTTCAATCAATACTATCTTTGGTGAAAAATATACTAAGTTCTTTATTTGTATACCCTCTCTCTGCAAGTTTGATGTTAAGTGTGGTCAGAGCTGAACAAAAAGATTCTTCATCACAGGTAAGTCTTGACACATGCAAAGCCTAACCTTTCATAACATTTTTATAAGCATAGGAAGGGTGCATGTTTGTTCTATGTAGTGGGTTATTCTTATGACAAGACTTTCTAAACATACTAGTATTGAAAAATTGATCATTAACTTTGCTTAGCTTCATGTCCACAAACTCAATCTCATGACATGAATGTGTCACTGTGAAGCGCAAGAAAGGAAATGGCAGAGTTCAAAAATTCCAAAAACTTACCTAACATCTCAATGGGACCTGTTCAATGTATAAAAGTATCATCCACAAAATGCTTAAAATATTTAATAAAACTGGAGAATCATTCACTCAACAGTGACCCAAAACGTCATCACTAGACTGGCATATGAATTGGCACAAGAAGTGCCCACTACCACTCCAGCCTTTTGTAGATAGTATGTTTTATCAACTAAAAATACATTAACCAAAATCAACTCAATTAACATAAGAATCAAATGAATCTGTTGTGTATACATACCTCCTTAGTCAAGTATATTCTAACAAAATTCAAACCTGACTCATTGGGAATTGCAGTAAAAAGTGAGAAAACATCCAATATCACAAATACGGAACAAGTAAGGCTTTTCTCATCAATAGTGTGTTCATAGAAGGACTCTAATAAGTCCTTTTGTGTCTCTAGGGACTGTAGAAGCTTTATCCACGATTGGTCTAAGCATACTCTCTCTACGTATAAGAGCAATGGCTCGGTGAGCCAGCCTCTCCCAGAGACAATGGGCCTCATCAGAGGATCCACTGGGTCCTTGTGCATCTTAGGTAGACCTTGCAGTAGAGGTACTAAAGGGCATTGAACTGTTAAATAATTATATAGATCTAAAGTAATATATTGTAGCTACACAGAAGACAATCATACAGTTCATTATGTACAGCTTGTATCATCTTGTCTACCTCTCCTTTATGAACTACACTGTAGGTAGACGTATCTGATAACATCAAAGACATCTTATTAAAGTAGAACTCTTTGCCCATGATCATGACAGCCCTACCTTTATCTGCAGGGAGTATCACAATCACATCACTATCTTTTAACTGCTTTAAAGCTACAAGCTCACTCCATTTTCCATGAATTTTTCTGTTGTGTTTTGGGGAAGCAATGGAAAATGGTACATAATAGCCTATGGATATGATATTCTGAACCCAGTCCAGGCTTGTGGATGCAGGGATAGGTATCCCCCAACTGCCTCCAGAGTTCAGTGGTCGGGTAATCCTTCAAGGATCCTGGAAGGGCTTAACCGAGAATGAACCTTCTGAAGCCCTGATGCTGTGCGTCACCTCTGCCATGAGAATGGTGTCTTCCATAGGAACTCCCTCCTCTGCTGCAAGTGGATCTTTCTCCATAGGAGTGTTATGAAGAACCCTGTGATTTTCTGAACCACAATTTTCTATCCCCTCTCTGGTTTCAGGAGAAATTCCTTTGAGGTGTAGAAAAATGGATTCCTACGGCAGAAAGTGTCTTCTCATCTTGCTTGCTCCTGCTCAGAGTATTTTTCACCTTAGAGCCAAATAAAGTAGACTCACCAAAAGGGGCACTGATGAATAAAGACTTGAAGGGCTCCATAAAATCACAAAGGTGCATTCAGGCATGCCTTCTAATGGTTAAACCTAATCCCACCATTCTAACGGCTCCCTCTGAGGCATGCAATATCAGTCTCATGGAAGCAATGGATAATGACTGGAGGGTGGCCAGCTGCAAAGAAACTATTTTCTTACCCTCCACAGAAATGGACCCTGAGAGGGCATTGGAAAATGAGAAGTTATGTACCTACCATAACGTTCCATGTTAGTTGTTTTCTCTCGCCTTCTTTCTTGCTGGATGGGTTCGGAGCCGATCCTCGGCTCCGACTTGGCCACTTACTAAAGCTCGAGAGCTTATTTTACTGGCTCGAGGCAACCCTATATCCCATGATGCTAGGCGATAACTCCCCAGATCTTGTTTGGAAGCTGAAAAACCTAGCATAGGCCAATAAAACAAAATCCTCCAGCTGGAAGGAGGAGGAAGAGGGATAAACCCCCCCAAAGATAATTATCTACACTATATATATATCCTAGGACACCTAGATGGTGAACAAGGGAATAAAAGGACCCCTCAAGGAAGGGAAGATTTTCTCGGTCTGTCCAGGCTAGGGGGATGGTGGGTGGGACTCAAGGTACATAACTTCTCAATGTTAAGTTGTCAATCTCGCCTTCATTCTTGCTGGATGGGACCGCGTCCCTAGCACCTTCATCCTGGGTGGCTCATTGGAACAGACTCTTAAGAATGGTGGAACCAAAAGTTGCTCTGTCCCTGGAGGCCATGCCCAATTTGTAATGCGAAACAAAGGTATGAGGAGAGGCCCATGTGGCTGTCGCACAGATAGTGTCTATTGGTAGTCTAGCTTGAAAAGCTGTAGATGTAGCTAGTGCTCTAGTTGAATGGGCTTTTGGCTTAGAAGTTAATTCCCTGCCTCTGAGTTGATAAATAGATGTAATCACAGAAGACAGCCACCTAGATAGGGTTACTTTGGAAACAGGAAGGCCTTTCTTATTTTCTGCGTATGATAAAAAAAGGTTGATCAGACTTCCTTATTTGTTTATCTATCCAAATAGTATCGGAGCTGACGGTGAACATCTAGATAATGTAGCTTTTGCTCCACTCTA
Organism: Protopterus annectens; assembly: GCF_019279795.1. Taxonomy (NCBI): domain Eukaryota; kingdom Metazoa; phylum Chordata; order Ceratodontiformes; family Protopteridae; genus Protopterus; species Protopterus annectens. The sequence continues at coordinate 1,371,218,282 of NC_056745.1, read as the reverse complement.
TTAGTATAGTTTGGGAAAAAAACTGGGAGATCAATTGATTGATTTAAATTTGTCTGCGAAGCCACCTTGGGTAAGAAGGATGGATTAGTCCTCAGAGAAACTCTGTCTTTATGGAAGATTAAGTAGGAAGGACGAATGCAGAGGGCGTGAAGCTCAGATACTCTCCTAGCAGAAGTAATGGTGACTAGGAAGAGTGTCTTCCAGGAAAGAAATTTCAATGAACAAGAGACCGCAGAGGTTCAAAGGGGGGAAGAATCAAGGGTGTTAAGACTAAATTAAGATCCCACTGAGGTGGAGGGTCTTTGATTGGAGGCTTAAGTAAATGTACACCTTTAAGGAAAGCTTTGCAAAGCTTATTGGACATGATGTTGTGGTCCGATAATCCTGCATGAAAATTCGATATGGCTGCCAACTGAACCTTTACTGTAGAGGCAGAAGACCCTGAATGAAAAATTTCGGCTAGGAAGTCTAAGACCGAATGAATTGGGGCAGTAAAGGGATCTATATTCCTTGCCTTTGCCCAGAAGCAGAAATGTTTCCATTTACTAGTGTAAATCCTTCTGGTGGAAGATTTAAGGGAAGCTACTATGATATCCCGGACGGGATTAGAAATCATAGGAAGCCTGGCTAAGGACGGAAGTGGAGCAACCAAGCAGTGAGGTTGAGAGAATGTGGGGATTGGTGCAGCTGCCCCGACTGATGGGTCAACAGATCTGGAGCTGGGTCCAGATGCCAAGGCTGTACCAAAAGATAATGATGTAGGAACGGAAACCATATTTGTCGAGGCCGATAAGGGGCAATGAGAATCAACTTGGCTCTCATTGTGGGATTAGAGGAAAGGGTGGAAAGGCATAGAGAAGTCCCCGAGGGCAATCTTGGACTAGAGCATCTCTGAGGGGATGGCCTGGAAGGGGGAAGAGGGTGAAGAAGACAGGGCATTTGCTGTTTTGGGGTGTAGCAAAAAGATTGCAGCAAGGGAGGCCCCACTTCTGAAAAATCTCTTCCGCTACCGATTGTTTGAGAGACCACTCGTGTGGCATGGGTATAGCTCTGCTCAACCTGCCCGCTATGATGTTGGACTTCCCGGGGATATGCATTGCTATCAGAAACCGCTGAGAGGAGATCGCCCATTGCCAAAGTCTGAGTGCCTCTCGACACAGGGGATAGGACTTGGTTCCGCCTTGCTTGTTGATATACCACACTACGGACATATTGTCTGTTTGGATTGCAATAGTAGCTAGGGGAAGAGAGTCGTGGAGGGCTTGCAATGTTAAAAGCACTGCTCTCATCTCTTGGACATTTATGTGCAGGTGGCGTTCGAAAGGTTGCCAAGTGCCATGGACCATCCTGCCCTGAAAATGCCCCCCCTACCCGATCAGGGAGACATCCGTTGTCACCGTGGCGACCGGGGGAGGAGGAACGAAGGGTCTGCCTTGATGGACTTGAGGGGACAATATCCACCAGGACAGATGACTTTTGCAAGTTGGAGTTACCATGATCTTGTGGTGCATGGGGAGTTGCTGAAAAGACCATTGGGCGAAAAGCATCCACTGTAGGAGACGCATGTAAAAACATGCAAGGGAAAGAAGTGTTATGGCGGCCGCCATAAGACCCAATACTTTCAGGACATACCTGGCCTGAATTTTGTCACTCTGAAGAAGAACATGGACATGGTTTTGAATATCTAAGACCCTTTGATCTGTTAACTTTGCTGAAAGTTGTACGGTGTTCAAGTTGGCGCCTATAAAGGTAATAGACTGACAAGGCGACAAGGCAGACTTTTCAAAATTTATAGAGATTCCTAGCCCTCTACAAATGCGAATGGTGTAACCTCTGGCTTGGAGAAGTTGATGCCTGGTAGTGGCAGTGAGGAACCAGTCGTCTAGATATGGAAACACCTGGAATCCTTGCCGTCTCAGGTGAGCCGTAACCGCTGCCATACATTTGGTGAACACTCTGGGGGCTGTAGTGAGACCAAAGGGCAGGGCTCTGAACTGGTAGTGACTGGCCCCCAGCCGTAAGCGGAGAAACCTTCTGGAGCGCCTGTGAATTTTGATGTGATAGTACGCATCCTGAAGGTCCACGGAGCACATCCAATTGTCCTTGCCCAGAAAGGGCAGAATGGACTGTAGTGTGACCATCCAGAATCTTGTTCTCTTTACAAACTTGTTTAGTTTGCTGAGATCTAATATTGGTCTCCAGTCCCCTGTCTTTTTCGGTACCAAAAAGAACCTTGAGTAGATTCCGGATCCTAGTTGGTCTGCTGGGACTGGCTGGATGGCTCTTTTTGCTAGCAGTTTTGATATTTCTGATACTGCTAGTTCCCTTAGACCGGGTGGAACATCTGGAAGGGTTCCCTTTTGCTGAACTGGGGTTTGGATAAAGGGAATTTTGTAACCCTCGGATATGATCGACTGTCCCCATTTGTCTTGAGTAAGGGAAAGCCAGGCTATTGGGTACAGCGACAATCTTCCCCCGACTGCCTCCGAAGGTGGACAATCGGGCAACATCTCAGGGATGCTGGAAGAGTTTGTCAGAGAGAGGCTCCCTGCTACCCTGGTTCTGCGGACCCCCTCTGCCCATAGGGCGGCGTCTGTTGTTGTTACCCCCTCTGCCTCTGGGGGTAAATTGACCTCTTGCGTCAGGCATGACTCCTTGAGATTTGCGGAACCACATTTTCCCACCCTTCTGACCCTTAGGGTATGGTCTTGAAGGGGTGGAGAAATGGACTCCTATGGCAGAAAGAGTCTTGCCATCTTGTTCGCATCTGGTCAAGGTGTCTTTCACTTGAGGTCCGAACAAAGCCGAATCATCAAAAGGGGAATTTGTGAAGGACGCCTTGAAAGGGTCCGCAAAATTACACAGCCGCATCCAGGCGTGATGCCTTAAGGCCACTCCTGTGCCCGTGGCCCTACTCGCTCCATCAGCTGCATATGAAATTAGACGCATGGAGGAGTTAACAATCGAGTTCAGGGTTCCAAGCTGTGAGTTTATTTTATCCTGGGACCCAGCAGCTGATGGATCCTGTAAGACTTCTCCCAACTCTTTGAGAATATCTCTCTGAAGGCGGGTGAAGTGACACAAGTAATTCAGCGACCACATGGCAAAGGTCACTGAAGAAAACATCCGCTTACCGTACCTATTCATGGTCCTAGAATCCTTATTAGGAGGATGGATAGGTACTGAAGGATCAGCTAGTTCCTTCTTGGTGGCTGCAGCCACCACCATGGCATCCGCCGGTACACCTTTTGTTAGGAATTGCTTGTCAACTGGTGCTGTGATGAATTTAGATGGCCTCCGAGGGGTGGGTTCCACCGAATCTGGGGCCAACCACGCCTTCCGAGCCACTACTTCCATAAGGGGGTCGAAAGGCGGAGACACCCAGAAGGTGGAAGGTCGAGAACCAAATGCCTCCAGGTACACCGACTCATCCTCGGAGGGATTAAGGGAAGACCAGTTCCCCCTCTGCTTTAGGATTTCTAAGATGTCAGAGAAAGAGACATCCTCAGAGGGGGACTTTGGGGATCCCTCCGACTCATCCAAGTCGGTGTCAGATGTAATGGACTCAGGGGAGTCCACATGCTTCCTCTTACATGTCCTCTTACGTGGAGGCTCCGCTGACAGGTCAGGAGAAGCCTCGGAAGAGGAAGAACTTCCCAGTGGGGAAACTTGAGGCGTTGGATCTCTGGGTCCGGGAGCAAGAGAGTGGGAAGAAACATCAGCAGGCACTGTAGTGGGAGGAGCTGATGGAGCTGACCGTTGACTATGCCCTGGGGCTAGTACGCTCCTCATCACCTCGAAGGCTCCCCTATCAGAAAGGCCAGAGGGCCCCCGCTCTGAAGAGGTAGGAACCCCAGGCTGCACCGACAGGGAAGGCTCCGAGGCCGATGTCGGGGCCGAGCTCACCAGCGCCGACGCTCCGAGAGGGAGAACGGGGTCAGACAATGGTCCGATGCCACTCGCCCCCTCGGAGCCGACGAGAGAGATCAGGCACCCGGATCCGTCCAATGAAGGTATCAAGGAGGAGATCGGAGTGCAAGACGAAGGAGCCGAAGGGGGAGGTATCGGCTCCGATGCCACAACAGTCACGGCTCCAAGGAGCTCCGGCTCCGAACTCTGAGGGAGAGTCAAAGGAGGAAAATTAGGTGGAGTCATAATAGCTACCGTCTGATGAGACGGGCTAGAAATCATCTGGGCCAATGCCTGAGACTTTAACAGCCTACTTACCACTCTCTCAAGGTCGTGATCTGAAAGTCTGGACGACCGAGAAGATTGGCTCCGATGGCTCCGCTCCAAGAGCAGGGGAGATCTCAGAGCTGAATGGATGGACTCCAATGAAGGGGATCTTGACCTCTTCTTGGATGGAGCCAACGGAGCCGAGGACACATCGGCTCCAGCCGGAGCTGCCAGTGAAAGCATGGGCTCAGAGGTATCGGCACTGAGTGGTGCCGAGACCGGAACCTGTGACTCAAAGGGATCAGCTCCAGCCGGAGCCGATCTAGGCACAGACAAGGAGCCAGCAGCCGAAGGCTTAGTACTTGGAGCCGACGTTTTTTCTGGTTTCGAGGGCCTCCCCGATGCAGACTTAGTCGGAGAGCCCTCGGGCTTTAACAAGCCCCTCAGTATAAGTTTGTTCCTGCGCTCCTGCAGGACTCTTGGACTGAATGCATGACATACAGAACAAGAGTCCTGCAGGTGCAGGGGTCCCAGGCCGTAAACACAAGAAGTGTGACCGTCTGTCAGAGACATTTTCTGACAGCACGAGTCACACTTCTTAAAGCCTGAGACCTAAGTTTCCTTTGGTTCCTTCGACATAACAGTGTCGAGGGTTCACAAAGGTAAGAGAAAAAAAACACACACACACTCTCAAAAAATTATAAAATAACAATAAAAATGTTAAGGGATACTGACACACCCAAACACTCCACAGGATCCCTAGAAAATTTAGGAAAGGGGCAGGCTTAAGGCCTAACCTAAGAGTGGCGGGGGAGGGATATAAGGGATAAAGGGGGGAGGTATAAAACAGTAATAGAGTTAAAGGTAGTTGCTAACTATTAGAAAAGGACAACTTGGTGAAAAATTAACTCAAAGGGGTGACTGAACACTATAAATATAAAGACTTACCAGGAGCCGGTAAAAATACGCACCTCATAAAGCGGCAAACGAGATCTGGGGAGTTATCGCCTAGCATCATGGGATATAGGGTTGCCTCGCGCCGGTAAAATAAGCTCTCGAGCTTTAGTAAGTGGCCGAGTCGGAGCCGAGGATCGGCTCCGAACCCATCCAGCAAGAATGAAGGCGAGATTGACAACTTAACATTTGTTTAATCAATTCCCTCTGAAACCCTGTGATATGTTCCAAATAATTCAGAGACCTGAAGGCAAAGGTCATTGATGCATAACACATTTCCCATATATTTTCAATGCCCTAGATTCCCTACTAGGAGGATGGACAGAAGAACTGTATTCCACTAGTGCTTTCCTGGTGGGTGCTGCAACCACCACAGCATCTACTGGGGGACCCTTGTTCCAATCAGCCCTATCTTTAGGTGCACCAAGATATTTGTCTAGACAAATAGGAATGGGCTGTACAACATCTGGTTCCTTCTAAGCCTGGCGGGAGATGAGATCTACCATCCCATCCACTGGGGAGAATACCAAAGTCATAGCTAAGCCGGTCATAAAAGTCTCAAGAAACACCGACTACTCTTGGGAAAGGGGTACAGAAGACCAACCTGCTTTCTGTTTCAGAAGTTCAAGAGTCTCTCTAAACGAAACATTCTTAAGGGGTGATCTGGGGAACCCTTGCCCCTCATCAAAGTCAGTGTATTTGGATAAAGACTCTTGTAGGCAGGCTATGTGTCTCCCTTTGCACATCTTCTAAGGTGGCCCTTCTGTGGGAGGTTCTGGAGAGGACTTGGAAGTAGCAGTGTCCTGAATGAGGACAGTCTTCAGACTTGATCTGGTTAGCTGGCCCAATGTGATTGGATGAAGAGACCCAGCTTCCGCATACGGCAGTTGAGTGTATGGTGGACCCTAGGGAGTAATGGTGTCTTTTTCAATGATGAGGAGAAAACTCACTCTACTACTTCAAAAGCTGAGGTCATGAGGGACCTCAGCCTTGCTCCCACCATATCCAGAGAAGCCTGTGAGGGATGAAACCTGATCCCCCTGGCTTTGCTCCCAAGGCAAAGTTTGGAGAAGACCTGTCCAGTGTTAAAGCTCTGAGATGGCTCTGACACCAGCGGAGTTAGTCCCAATCCACCAGATCTGGTGCTAATGTTATGGCCCAGCGATCCATCTGGATCCAACAAGATCAGAGCCATCTGGGTCAGAGAAAGGGTTGGACTGGAAGAATGAGAAGTCTTCAGATCTGACACAGACATGCTCAGGAATCTTGGGTCCGAAATCTCCACCACAGGACAGACTACAGTAGGAGCTAAAGCATGGGGTTAAGAGGTGGAGAGGCTCGCAGGTCTGATGGAAGACGGAGTTGGTAAAACACCCAACTGAATCTGCTCTCTGAGAAATTTCCTTATCATCCTGTCCAAATCCACTTCTCATAGGCTAGGCTCATGGATGACCTGAGGGAAGACAATGTAGATGGGAAGCTCATCAAGACGTGTCTTGCAGGAAGGGAGAGTGAAGCCTTGAGGAGACTGGTTCAAGAAAGAATCTCAAAGATTTAGATTTGGACCTGATTGGATCTGAACGAGATGGATCCATCAGTTTTGGCTTTGTTTTAACTGGATTCGAGCTCTTGGAGACAGAGCCAACAACTTGGGTACTTTCTCAGATGGTGCCAAGCCCAAAGAGGTCAAGGGAGGACAGCGGTCAGAGAAGCGCTTCCTCAAATCTTTAGATTTCTTTGCTGTATCCCCTTAAGATTTTTAGAGGAAGATGGTACTCCAGAGTCTGAAGAGAGAGAAGATGGGAGTAGACCCTTCAAAATCAGTTTATTCTTTATTTCAACCAAAGCTATATTATTAAAGCTAGCACAAATGTCACATGAAAATTCAAGATTTCCTGGACCTAAGTAGTACACGCATAATGAATGAGTATCCTAGTTTGGGATCTTGTGCCTGCAAGATCATCACTTTTTGAAACTAGTAAATTTCTCCAACATCTTTACACTAATCAAAAGTACTGCAATAATAAGCAGCACTTATATCCAAAAGATAATAAAGCAGTGGGAGATAAGAAAGAGAAATACCAACAAGGTAATAAAGAAATACTCCAAGGATACTAGAAAAAAGATCAATGAGAAATACCAGAAATGGTAATGAAGGAACACCTCAAAGTAAAAGAACAAAACGAGGGCTTAAGGTCCAAGCATTAGCACTAATGGTTTAAGAAATGTAGCTATAAGTATATATTGGTATATATAAATATATATATATATATATATATATATAGAGAGAGAGAGAGAGAGGATAATAGAGTGAAAAACTATCAAGAAACTAGGCAAAAAGTGATGAAATGGAGTATACTTAGCACAAAAATCAACCAACTCACTCGAGCTAATGGAGACCACATCTTATCAATGAAGCAGCAAGATCTAAAGTAACTCACAAGTAATCGAGATTATGGGTAAGGGGAGAAGCTTGAGATATGGAGCCTAAAGTCAGTCAAGTGGCTGAGGATAGATCTGGGGGGAGATCTGAGACCCATCAATTGAGGAACATATGAATATGATAACTTCAGATCTTTAAATCAGTCTGATGAGCAGGTCCAGAAGGTGACAAAGTCAACTTTTGAGCATAAAGTTAAGATCCCAAGGAAGAGCAACACATTTACGAGGAGGTATCAGATATAAAACTCCTTTCAGAAACTCTTTTACCACGAACAGACAAGAAAGAGCATGATCCATTGGCAAGTATACTGAAACCGCCGCAAGGTGAAACTTTAAACAGGAATAAGAAAGGCCAGAAGAAAGTAATTCATGCAAATATTTGAGCACCAATGGTACAAAATCCCTGAAGGACACATGGCAATTAGTAAGGCATCAACTAGAAAATTGCTTCCACTTCCCAATACAGGATTTTCTAGTAGCAGTTTTTTTTTTACTTCCTTTAGTAACTGCTGTACAGCCTCATGAAATAAGTCCCTAAAAGGTATTAGAATTTAATCATCCAGACAGTCAGCTGAAGTTGAATGAGAATGGGGTGTATCAAACCTCCCTATCTTCTGTGAGTACATCCAGGCTGTGAGGAAGCTTTTGGCAACTGCCCTTGGCCAATTCCATAAGAAGGGAGAACCAATGTTGCCTGGATCAAAATACAGGCATCACATTGAATTTTGGGGAGTCCTTCTGTATCTTCAGAATCACCCTAGATATCAGTGGAAAGAGTAAAAAGCATAGGGGATCTTTCCTGTTCATGGGAATAAACTTGCATCCATTTTCCAGGCTAGCTTGTAAGGACTACTTGTGCAGAATTTGATTAGTTGTCAGTTTTGAAAGCAGGCAAACAGATCTATTTGAGGTGTTCCCTACAACTGGATCAGTTCCTGGAAGACTATCTCATTCAGTTTCCACTCATGACGGTCAGCCCTCGTTCTGCTCAGCTTCTTTGCCATGATAATTTGCCCTGACAGAGCTTTGCTGTAGAGCTACCTCCCAAGTTATCAAAGCCAGCCTGCATAGGGGGTACAATCTTGTACCTCTTTACTTGTTTATGTACCACAACTATGATATTGCCTGAAATAAATTATACAGGTCTTGGTGACCATAAGTTATGAACAGATTTCAAGGCATGGATCACAGCCAACATCGCCTTTATATTGATTTGTTTTGGTCTGTCTGAATGGCTCCACAGACCTTGCACCTTTACCCATGGAGTATCTACTTATTTATTTATTAACATTTGATTACTGGGAAAGCCCAACAGGATCAAAGCCCATTTTCAGTGGAGGCCTGGGAGAAAAGCTCAAAATTATTATAAAACAATTTAAGAACAATAATTTAAGAATCTTCAAAAACAAAAACAAAAACATCTGTATTTAAATAATTATAACAAATTAGACATAATATAAAAAAAATGGTTAAAATTGATACAAGGTATACGACAATCATTTAATAGTTAAAGAAATTTTAGACAGTTTATAAAGAAATTAAAGGTAAATTATTCTAATACAAATAGGAATTGCAATATGAAATGAGGGAAAAACAGGCTTATGGTTTATTTAGACAGAAAGTCACCAGAGTGGTTTTGAAAGATGGGAGGGAGGGTACAGACCTGATGGATACAGGTAAGGAGTTCCAGGCCTTAGCAACCTTGTACTAGTGGAGACAATGCCCAGCAGATTTGTTAGGTTTGTAAACTGTCAGGGAACTGTCTGGCAGTTGGCTTAGAGGACTGAGGAGTTCATAATGAGCTGTTTACTGTGGTCCAGTGGTACAAGGTTTGATTCCCTCAGCCTCCATTGCCTAACTGTGTGACACTCAGCAAGTCACTTAACCAGATAGCGCTCCTGGTATGAGTCAGAAAAAAGTCCATGGAGATCAGCGCTCTTCCCTGGAAAACAAATACTAATAAAATTAAATAAAATAAACTGCTCTCCAAGCAAAATCTAAAGTGCCTATGGTGAGAGATTGGCTTGGTGTCTGAGAAGAGAAAGGAAGACCTGGGTTCAGGTATCTGTCTCCACCAATGCAGTTCTATTTAAAAAAAAAAAAAACAAATTGGAATTTGATGCTCCTGAGGATGCAAATGCCTAGTTCATGGTTTTTTTTTTTTTTTTTTTAAAGAAACCATTGCATTTTTCTCATGTGTAATCTGGCTAGAGGAATCAAGAGAATCACAGAAGCCATGAATGCTAGGATCCAGAGAAATTCCCTTGCAGAAGTCTGAGACCGACTGGAGAAGCTCAGGAAAAACTCCAAATAAAGATCCACAGTCTCTTGTGTCAGAAAGGCCTTTTGAAGAGAGGTATCTTAAAGGCAGCCAAGAAGCACAGTCCACTGTCATGGAATCAAGGAGGATTTTGTAACATTTTATCTGGAAGCTTAGATTGGTCAGAAGAGACATTACCCAGGTTAATGACTCAACATCTGGATAAAGACTCAGCAAAGATTACTAAATCACCTAAATATGGAAATATGCAAATACCATTCAGGCTGCAGTGAGCTATGAATGGGGCTAGACATTTCATAAACACCCTTTGAATATTAGATAATCCAAAGGGTAATGCAGAGAACTGATAATTTGACCAAGGAACAGAGAACCTAAGACATTTCGTGAAGTCTGTGGCTACTGGAATGAGATAAAAAGCCTCTTTTAAGTCCAGTGTTACCATCTAATTCATGTAAGGAGTGAGGAAAACAGGCTCTACAGGGTTAGCAATTCAAATTTCAGTACTTTCACATACAACTTTAGAAATGAACAATCTAGTAGTGCTCTCCTATAGGAGAAACATTCTATAATAGAAGCCTTTGCCCCTTTGACTTACAGGCACTGGTTCCATTGCTCTTTGGATGAGTAAAAACTAATGAACCTGACAAAATATTCTGCTTAGTTCAGAGGGTGAAGAATTACCCTGAAAAGAGGTTTTGAATCCAGTGCCACATGTAGCCCTACTGCAGCAATTTTGACACCCAAGAGTCTGAGACAATCATTTGCCAAAGGGGAATTGTTGAGTACCAGCTTCTGGCACAGGTTTGTGAAGATACTGGCTGGGGGGGGGGATGCTGGCACAGACATTCTGTACTGCTGGTCTGTCCTTTTTTTCTGAAAGGCCCATGTTTCTTATTTTTATTCCCCTCTGTCTGTCTCTTTTCAGGTGCTTGATTGCCAGAATATGACTTTTTTTAATATGGCTTTTAAGTGAAAGAGGGAAATCTAACAGATTTCTGTTGGGGGACATGAAAAATCTTAGATACTCCTTGAATCAGTTTTCCTCTGTTATAAATTTGTTTTTAGCAGAAGAGTCACACAATACCTTGTGTAAAGCAGAATCTAAGATTTCAGACTTCACCTCATCAGAAAAATTTGGTTACGTACCCAGGCATATGTACTCAACAGTGTAGCCATGGTCATAGACCAAGTATCTTCAAAATATTACGCACTCTTTTAAGCCTGTCTGGATACCTGAGACAAGGCAGAAACAGACTGATCCAGAAAATAGCTTTCTTATGCAGGAACTTTGGTAGCTAATTCTCTCAGATTATCTATATAATAAAGCATAAACTTGCACAAGTCTGATAATTGAAAATTCTGAAAGCTAATGTGAAAATATTCTCTTATGTACATGGTCCGACATCTTACCTTGTCACCAGGAGAAGGGTTAGTGCTGAAGATCAGCCTACTGCCAGCAGGTGAAGCAAAATATATGGCTGCTGGGTCTGATCTAAAGTGAGAGAAAAGAAATGTATCAGTCTGGGGAACTTTATACATTTTATCTGTTTTTAGGAACTGATGGCTGAGTATCAGGGTGATTACAAGCTGCATTCAACTTATCCTTCAGGGCTGGCATTACTGGAGGGATGGGAAAAGAATGAGGAATATCCATCTTGTAATATACTATAACATCTCCTCAGTTCAGGGGGAAGATCTATTTCTGTCATTCTTGCTATGCTCTGATTAAAAGAAAATGCCTCCACACGAAGGTAAGATTTAATATTTTCCTCACTGTCAGAGAGCTGGGCCTGTGAATCTGTAGGAGAAGCCCCATTTCTGTCATAATCAGAATCATCAAATCATGTTTCCTCAGGAATTTATTTACAGGGGATGCCCACATATAATGGTTTCTCAACACTAGCCTATGATACATGCCTTGCTAAGGTAAGAGAATCATCTTTCTTGAATATAGTTACTTCTTGTGTTAGACAATGTTTAATCTTTTTTTTCTTCATAGGAGACCCTGTGGAAGAAGACCAACCTGAATATGTGACTTGGTTACCCTGTGAAGAAACTCCCAGTGTGCCTCCCAGCCCAAGAGAAGCTGTTTTTTTCATGCTCGTATCAGACACTGGAACATCTGAGGAGGACATGGCTGACCCCCCATTCAAGGTATCCAAAAGAACTACACCAGAAGAAGCCAGAAAGCTAAGTAAGTAGTCTGAGAAGCAAATGATGGCCACTACAGATTCATCCACTGTCGAATGAGGAGTAAACTGAGCCTATGGCAAAGGGAAGGGCTCTTTGGTACATGCTTTTTACTTTTTAGGAAAAGTGGGAATGGAAACAGCAAAACAGGAGTAAGTATTAATGCTGTAGACTAGAAGGAGATGCCAAAAGTGATAACTGCTGCTAGAGCAAGTCAGTAAGAAGGTAAGCTGTTACCTTGTGTACAGAAGCAGCACACTTACACTCACACTTCTTATCACAGCCCCTTCAAAAAGTAAAATCACAAGCAGCTCTCATTTTAAAATGTTAAATACACTGACTGAAAAAGAAAAATTCCAGGTAGGTTGTCATGAAGTGAACATAAGCACTACACTGAAAAAGACATCTCTGCCCACCCCAAAATAGAATTTTTAGTTTTAAAATAAACATTTACACAAGAACTAAAATAGGTGGATGTAGTGAGCTATACACAAATGGAGGCAAATGTAGAATTGGCTTAAAAAATGTTATTAAACAAAGTAAAATTTAAATGTTTTAATATTAAGCGCTGCTCTCATCAGGACTTCCCCAGAATAACAAATCCAACAAAAACAGCATGTTTTATATTGAACTAAATTATACAGAATTATCACATACCCTCATAATTAATTAAAAACAATTAGAATAAAAAGCAGTTAACACTGCCACCATTAATGGAATAAACAAACATGCACACAATCAAGGAATCCTAACAAAATGTATAAACACCACGGTAAAATGCAAAACTTTCAGATTAATCCATTAAAGTGTTCCATCAAGCATGATAAAAACTCAATTTAACAAAAAAAAATGTTTTATTTAAGCACTTTACCTGCAATACATGTGTATGTATTATATACATTAAAAAATGACCTAAAAATACTGATATCACTCCATACAAAAACAGCATTTTATAATAACAAATTCTTAACAAAAAAAAAAACCAACTCAACACATTAAAGTTTTGAAGTCCAACATTTTATGACCGGTTTTATGGAAATGTAATCATTTAAGCCCAGGGGGTGGGGCATTTAATTTAAATTTACAAAAAATGTCTTTATACTGCAGTTCATGCAAGGAGCAAGTGGAGGTACTAGAAAATGTGGAAGGTGTAAGTACTTTAGGCATATTTATGAGGTGGAAACGTTTGCATTCAAAAATGCTCTTGGTAGTAGAGTTTAATTTAAAAGGGGAAATTGTTCTAGTCAAGGAATTGTTTATTTGGCAATATGTAAAACATATAGGTAAGACAGAGAGACCATTGAGGAAAGATATATATGAGCATCTGTACAGTATTAAAACAAATAATAATAATAATAATGCACTGTTTAAGCATACTTTAGTGAAACCCATACACTGTGAGTTTGTTTTGGGTATTTTAAGTTTAAGTTGTTATAGATTTTAAGTTTAAGTTGTTATAGATGCTAGGGAAGGAGATTGGGAGAATGAACTGCAATTACAGATTCAGAGAGTAAGCAACACATGGCTAGAATTTACTGGAGGAAGCTGGCAAAAAAACCAATGTATTAGGAACAAATAATTAGAGGGGGGAAGTAATAGAATGGGCACTGGCTAAGACGACATTTGGATTGCAGGCTAATGAATGCCATCCCAATGAGGAACTGAATTCAGAGTATAGACAAAGAGAAAGGGGTAGGGGAATCCTAAGTGAAATACCTGCACCAATTGAGTTTTTAATTGAATCCAGAACAGGAGCTGCTGTTAAAAAGGGATAATTAGCAGGGTATATAAAACATTGCATACTAACTACAGGAATCAATCAGAAGAAATCAGAAAATATTGGGAAGAGAGATTAGATATGCAATTCACAAATAAACAATGGGAGGATATGTCCACAGCTGAGCTCCCAAGTATGCAAGAAAATCTAGAAGTTTTAGTTTTGCCTGAAAGTGTTTGCACATATATTTTTATACCACATGCAGACTCCAAAGATTTTTTCCTCAGGTAGTTGGCAAATGTTGTTGGTCTGGTGGCAAAGAAAGTGGGATACATATATGTTTTGGGTGTGTAATGAATTAGACTTTAAAAATTCCCTACAGAGTATTCTGTCGGGAATACTGGTTGATCAAATGAGTGCAACCAAAGAAATTATTTTTTTGAACTGGGATACGGGACCTGAACTGCCCAGACATAATAAGGCCTTGTTAAGTTTAATTCTGATGGCTGCCAAAAAGACAATTATTAAAAAATGGAAATCAAAATCTAATTCTAAACCAACTATACTTGAAGTTGTGAATACTGTAACAGAGGTAAAAGAACAGGAAGTGTAATATTTAGAAAATGGCAGGAGTAAAAAAATAGAAATCATGGAAATTGTGGTAACAACACATGCAGAAAAATGTTTTGGAGGAAGAATGAGGTTTACAAGGCAGGAATTAAATGATTTATGTAATGTTGCTTAGATTATATGATATATAACAATATATGTGATTATAAAATGTTTCTAAATGTGAACTTAATATGGTTTGATTACTTTTATATATACATATGTTTTGCCTATGTTACAAGTGAGAATTCAATAAAGGTGTTAAAAAAAGAAAAAATAAATGCTCATGGCTAGGCTAGCCTAATACATCAGCAAGTATAGACATGTCCAGGCTGTATGAATGATTTTCCTTTCCAACAGAACATTTTCAATAACAAGTTTCTATTATCAGTGTTGTCTTTTTTACTGTTGCTAATTTTATTAATTTTGTTATATGTACAATATATACAAAGAAAGGAAGACAATCCAGATGTTTTCAACAATCAACAAAATTATACCTGTGAAAGTTTGGAAGCTAGGAGGGAAAAAAACTGATGAAGATCTGGAAGGTTTTGTTTAACAGTATTTTAAGAGGACAAGAAGTACCAGCATCCTGGAAGAAGACGGTGGTAACAGTAATACCTAAACAGGGTAAAGAAGCATCAGATCCAGCTTCATACAGGCCCATTTTAATACTAAACTTTTTCTATACTAGAATAGTCTAGATCCCAGAATTGCTGGTTTCAGGACTTTATTGTTGTGTTTCTGAATTGTCCATACCTTGCTGTGGTAGAGGGAAGTCTTTCTGCTTATCAGTGGGAGTGGTAAGCATTGAACAGCCTATCTGTCGCTAGAGGAGTGGTTTCCAGCTCTGAAATTGTACCTTATTGGCTGTGTGGGGCGACTTTCTATCTCTTTCAGTTTTCTGCCTTAAAAACCTGTGTTTGCGCGGGTTTGCTCATTGCGCATCGCCGTTTAGCTAGGGTTAAACTATTACAGGTGCCAGAAAGTCTGCTCTTCAAATTTTCCCATACAACTAGCCAGTTTTTCAGTTTTAGCACTCAAACCTGATTCCTTGAGCTCATCTCTTGCTTACAACTCGCTGTAAGCACTAAATAGTCTATAAATGGCTACAGCACTCAACTTTCCTTACTAGTAAAGAGGAAAACAGTTTTAGTACTTAAATAAGCACTATCCAGGCATGTCTAAGGGTCTGCTCCTGGTGTTTTCTCCTGCCTACCTGGTGAATCTGGGCATTGTGGGGCAATGTAGCAATTAACTCATGTAAACAGACAACCCTCTCCTCCTACCACCCAGCATTACAACCTGTGAGAGATGCACTTATATAGCCGAACTGGAAGACAAGCTCTCTCCA
Organism: Protopterus annectens; assembly: GCF_019279795.1. Lineage (NCBI taxonomy): Eukaryota > Metazoa > Chordata > Ceratodontiformes > Protopteridae > Protopterus > Protopterus annectens. The sequence continues at coordinate 1,371,202,559 of NC_056745.1, read as the reverse complement.
GCCAAGACTGGACTAGTCAGTCAAGTGGAGAAGGTAAACACCTGCACCACACCACACTCAACACATAGTCCTTCAAAACCTACACCACCAAAACCCACACATAGTAACACAAAACACACACCTACATTCGCGGAGGCTCTTAATAAAAATCAGCCCAAGCAACAGAGACCTCCAAAGCTGAAACGCAAGCAACCACCACCACCCAACACAACCCAAATGACACATAGCTCACAAAACCAGTGTACCAGCCAACCTCAGCCCCTAAGGCAAAACAACATACCCAATACACTAGTCATACGTAACTCTATAGTCAGGCACACTGATGTCCCACTCACCAGCTAAACAAGGAGAAAGTTGCAGTCAGCTTCCTGTTGGGTGCCAGGATCCACCACACTGTCATTGTCCATATTGCAGTGAATGACCTGAAATGTACCTCCCTGAACTACATGAAAAGAGACATGGAGGAGCTCTTGGATCTTGTAGCCCAGACAGGTATGACCCTAGCCCTGAGTAGCATCCTGCCATTGCCCAAAATGATACCACAGTACAAGGGCAAAACGACTGACTTCAACAATTGGCTAAGCTTCTGGTGTCATTCTAAGGGGATCCAGTATGTCTGGCTGGGATGACATAATCGACAGACCACGATGCTTTGCCAGAGATGGCCTGCACCTGTCGCCTCTGGGATTCTGGATACTGGCTAAGCCCCTTCCCACCCTTATAGTGCCTTTTTAGGCAAGGTTCAAATGACAAAATCACCACCGTAACAGGTACAAGCAAGCAAAATCTGAGGGTAATGCTACTCAATGCTAGAAGTCTAAACCTCAAAATGCACTCACTCGAGGCACTCCTTAAAATGGAGAACATCGACATCTGTGCAGTGACAGAGACCTGGTTCAATGCTCCAGAGAGCACCCCTGCACTACCAAGCTATAATTCATACCACACCTTTCGGCCACCTAACCTGGACTGAAATACTAAAGGCGGAGGTATGTCCATATTCATTAAGGATATCCACACCTCCAGGCTAGTTGTCCAACATAATGCATCTGAAATTCTCCAAGTGCAACTAATACTGGACAAGACTGCAATCCAAATTGAAGCTTGCTACAGACCCCCCACCACACCCCAAGATCCCCACTCCACTTTTCTTAATATACTGGAAAATATTAAGATACAACCCAATACCCTGCCATTAATTGGGAAAACTACTCATGTTCCAAAACATTTGTTCAACATTTTTTGGGATTCATAAACTCCAACACCTTGGATCAACTTATCCATACCCCCACCAGGTGTAGCAATATCCTAGACCTGGTCATTACCAACATGGGCGATCGATGCTCCACACCATAAGTCAGCTCCTCGTTGGTCAGATCTGACCATAAGCTAATCTCTCTAGATATCCACATCCCGACCCCACCCCCCATTAAAGAAACCACCATAAAAAACTTCTTCAAAGCCAACTTCATGTTTCTTAAGACAGAAGTGGCAAACTTCACGACACCCATGCAGATGTAAAATAGAAGTACGACTGCAGAATCTTACACCAATGCACTGTATGAACACATACATGAGTGCATGGAATTATGCCATCCCAAATAGAACCAAGATGCTCTTCTCACAAAAATGAAGACAATCTGGTGGTCCCCCTGCCATAAACAAACTCTACATGAGAAGGAAGAAACTGTTGCAAAAAAGAGTAAAATCCCATGATTGGAAAAACTCCCTTGTCAGCCTCAGTAAGAAGCTGAGATCCCTCCTAAAATCCTCCAAAGCTAGTTAAGGAAACAAAATCACCACAGATTCCAAAGACAACCACAAGGCATTCTATAGTTATGTCAAGAGTCTCAATGGCAACACCCAGATCTGCTCTGAGTTACAGCACAATGGCACTAAATATACAGAACCAACTGATATTGTCAACGTTCTGGCAGATAGGTTCAGTGCTAACTTTGCCCCCTCTCTCACCCCCTAAAGGGCCCATCTCAATACCGGAAGAATGCAAATTGCCCCTAATCACGGCCACACAGGTAAAAACTGCACTCTCCAAAGCCAAGAATACAGCATGCATGGGACCAGACAACATCCCAGGCTGTGTTCTGCATGAACTACAAAACGAACTGGCACCCCACCTAAGTACCATGTTCAATCATAGCCTCATTTCAGGCTTTGTGCCTATTGAATGGTGCACAGCTACGGTTATCCCACTCCACAAGGGGGGAGCCACCACGGACCCCGGGAACTACCGCCCCATTAGCCTGATGAGCCTGGTCTGCAAGGCCATGGAAAGTATCATCATGGAACTTATAAACAAAGACATAGGTAATCTCCAAACTCTGGAACCCACTCAGTTTGGGTTTGTGAAAGGTAGAGCATGTCTCCTAAACCTGACTGACTTCTTTGAAGCAGTCATCAGAGCCATAGATGAGGGTAAGGTGGTTCACACAGCCTATCTAGACCTCGCCAAGGCTTTCGACATCATCCTCCACTCTGGAATCATAAATAAACTCACTAAACTAGGCATAAACCCCTATGTCACACAATGGGATGTCAACTGGCTCACTGACAGAACCCACACCGTGAAAGTAGCCAACTCCAAATCCAACTCCAGAGCAGTGACAAGTGGAGTACCACAGGGTTCAGTCCTGGGTCCTCTCCTGTTTGGCATCTACATCTCTGAAGTTAAGGCTAACAAAGATTGCAGATGACTGCTAACTAGGTGCCATAATTGAATCCCCTAATGATGTGGACATTCTACAAAAGGGCCTCATTGAAACAGATGCCTGGTGTGAAAGCCATGGCCTCAAGCTCAATGTCAAAAAATGCATTGTCATCCCCTTTGGGAAAAACTCTGTGCCTATGAACTACCACATAGGTGGTAGTCCACTTAACACCAAAAGTGTGATAAGAGACTTAGGGACACAGGTGGACAGCAGTCTCTCCTTTGATAACCATATTGCCACAGTAGTCAGGAAATCCTTCTACATGGCATACCTCACCACAAAAGGTTTCTCATCCAGAAAAATGAGGCCATTGTCTCTCTCTACTCATACCTCATTAGACCTATTACAGAGTAAAATGCCCCATTTGGTATGTACCTCACAAGCAGGGTTGCCAGATTTCCAACCAGCCAGGTAGGGACAAAAAAGGTCTTTAATGCGGAACAGAGTTCCACATTAAAGAACAGTAGCTCTGCACTAATGCATTGCAGTTCTGCATTCAACACAAGTAGCTCCGTGTTTAACGATTTTTGATTGGCCCATATACCGGCATATGGGCCAATCAAAAATCATTAAACACGGAGCTTCTCATGTTTAATGCGGAACATTGCAGTTCCGCATTCAACAGAAGTAGCTCCGTGTTTAGCGATTTTTGATTAGCCCGTATACTGGCATACGGGCCAATTAAAAATCGTTAAACACAGAGCTACTTCTGTTTAATGCGATACATAAGAAGCTCCATGTTTAGCGATTTTTGATTGGCCCGTATGCCAGGTATATGGGCCAATCAAAAAAAAAAAAACAAAGCGGAGGCTGGCCGGGATTTAAACTGGCAGAGCGGGACTCAGGATCAGGCTGCTGATCTCGGGACAGTCCCACCCAAATAGGGACGTCTGGCAACCCTGCTCACAAGACATCTACAACAACTGGAAAGGCCGCAGAAATACCTCACAAAGAGGATCGCCGGCCTCAAACAGATGCCCTATGCAGACCGTCTCAAATAACTCCAGCTCTACTCCGTCGCATATCGCCTACTCAGAGGTGATCTCTGCCTAACATACAAAGCCATGTCAAACCTAGAGCTGTTGGACATGCTACACTTAAAGAAATCCCAATCCCTCTGAGCCACATGCTCCAGGGACCTAAACCTTGTCACCACAATAAACAGAACATGCTGAAGGGATAGGTTCCTGTCCCAGAGACTTCCCATACTCTGGAACAGACTACCCATTCATGTCAAACAGAGCACCTCATTAGCCCTCTTAAAGAAAAATTTTGATGACTGGATGGGAAATAGGAAATTCACCCCGGGGATCACTTCTGTGGTTCTGCTCGACAGGGGCATAGGAAAATTAATTTTTTGGGTGGCGAAAGCCAGGGAATCTTTATAGCTAGGCTTATATAGGCCCTAGGGCCATTAGCCTGGTACCTACCTATGAATCTATAAATCATAATTATAAAGTGTTTATATCTATAATGGCTAAAAGAATGACAAAAGTGATACCAAAATCGATGGATATGGATCAGAGTGGTTTTGTGGAGGGGAGGCAAACATATGACAGTATTAACAGAACAGTGATGATCCAGAGGGAAGCAGAATGTAAGAAAATGAGAAGTTATGTACCTACCATAATGTTCCATGTTAGTTGTCTTCTTCTTGCCTTCTTTCTTGCTGGATGGGTTCGGAGCCGATCCTCGGCTGCGACTCGGCCAATACTAAAGCTCGAGAGCTTATTCCACTGGCTCGAGGCTTCCCTATATCCCACAATGCTAGGTGGTAACTACTCAGACCTCGTTTAATAGCTAAAACCAAGCAGTTCTGGTCTCCATAGAATGGAGAAGAGAGAAAAGGAACCAACCTCTATATATAAACCTGTAGGTAAGCTACCACAAACATAAAAGGGAGAATAGAGGTGGTAGAACATGTGGGAAGGAAAGCCCCAATGGAAGATCCCAAAAATTCCTATCAGTCTGTCCAGGCTAGGGGGAAGGAGGGTGGGACGCAAGAAAGAAGGCGAGAAGAAGACAACTAACATGGAACGTTATGGTAGGTACATAACTTCTCAATGTTAAGTTGTCAATCTCGCCTTCATTCTTGCTGGATGGGACCGCGTCCCTAGCACCTTACCCCGGGTAGCCTATCGAAACAGACTCTTGAGAACAGTGGAACCAAAGTTGGCACGGTTTCTGGAGGCCATATCCAATTTGTAATGCAAGATAAAGGTATGAGGAGAAGCCCATGTGGCTGCTGCATAAATGGAATCTATTGGTAGCCTGTCCTGAAAAGCTACAGATGTAGCTAATGCCCTAGTTGAATGAGCTCTAGGTCTTGAAGGCAGTTTCTGATGTCTGATTTCATAGACCCAATTTCCCTTCCGCATAAGACAGGAAGAGCTGATCAGATTTCCTGAACTGTTTAGTCCTGTCTAAATAATATCGAAGTTGGCGATGAACATCTAGAAAATGTAACTTTTGTTCCGACCTGTTGGAATAATCAGGGAAGAAGACGGGGAGATCAATCGTCTGGTTTAGGTTTGCCTCAGAGGAAACCTTAGGCAAGAAGGACTGATTAGTCCGGAGGGACACTCTGTCTTTATGGAAAACTAAGTAAGGAGGGCGACTGCAAAGAGTATGAAGTTCAGATACCCTTCTAGCTGATGTTATGGCTACTAGAAAAAGTGTTTTCCATGAGAGCAACTTAAGAGGGCAAAAGCCGCAGGTTCGAAGGGGGGGAGAATCAAGGATGCTAGGCCCAAATTCAAGTCCCATTGAGGTGGGGGATCTTTGATTGGGGGCTTGAGCAAAAAGACACATCTTAGAAAGGCTTTGCAGAGTTTATGGGACATGATACTGGAGTCCGAGACACCTACATGAAAGTTAGATATAGCAGCTAGTTGTACTCTAATGGTAGATGAGGAAGAGCCTAAATGAAAGAGCTCTGCCAGGAAGTCTAGGATAGACTGGATAGATGCAGTGAAGGGGTCTATATTTTTTGATGCTGCCCAGAAGGAAAAACGCTTCCACTTACTATTGTAAATACTTCTGGTAGAAGACTTGTGAGGGGCTATCAGGATGTTACGGACCGAATGAGAGATTAAGGGAAGCCTGGCTAGGGTAGGAATCGGAGAAACCATGCTGTGAGGTTGAGAGATTGGAGGGAGTGGTGCAGCTGGCCCGACTGGTGGGTCAAAAGATCTGGCACTGGGTCCAGATGCCAAGGCTGCTCCAAGAGGTAATGATGGAGGAACGGAAACCATATCTGTCGAGGCCAGTAAGGGGCAATGAGGATCATGGTGACTCTCGAGGCGATAGCTTTCTGAATTAATTGAGAGATCAGTGGAAAGGGGGGGAAAGCATACAGAAGTCCCCGGGGACAATCGTGGACTAGAGTGTCTCTGGTGGGTTGGCCTGGTAAAGGGAAGAGGGTGAAGAAGTCGTGACACTTGCTGTTTTGGGGAGTAGCAAAAAGATCGCAGCAAGGCCGGCCCCATCTTTGAAAGACTTCTTCCAGCACTGATTTTTTTAGAGACCACTCGTGAGGCATGAGAATAGCCCTGCTCAACTTTTCCGCAATCACGTTGGACTTCCCGGGAATGTGCGTTGCTATCAGAAAACGCTGAGAAAAAATCGCCCACTGCCAAAGTCTGAGTGCCTCTCGACATAAGGGGTAGGACTTGGTTCCGCCCTGTTTGTTGATGTACCACACTACGGACATGTTGTCCGTCTGAACTGCAATAGTCCTTGTGGGAAGAGAGTCCTGAAGGGCTTGGAACGCTAAAAGCACTGCTCTCATCTCTAAGACATTTATGTGCAAGTGGCACTCGAAAGACTGCCACGTGCCCTGGACTGTCCTGCCCTGATAATGCCCCCCCCACCCGATAAGGGAGGCGTCCGTCGTCACCGTGGCGATTGGGGGGGGGAATGAAGGGTCTGCCCTGGAGAACTTGAGGTGATGTGATCCACCAAGACAGGTGATTCTTGCATGATTGAGTTAGTAGGATGATGTGAGACATCGGGAGCTGTTGGAAGGACCATTGAGAAAACAGCATCCACTGGAGGATCCGCATGTGAAAACGAGCTAAGGGGAGAAGTGTAATAGTAGCTGCCATGAGTCCTAATACCTTCAAGACTACCCTGGCTTTGATCTTGTTGCATTGAAGTAGAAGGTAAACTTGTTTGCGGATATCTAATACTCTTTGCTCTGTTAGTCTGGCGGAAAGATGAACTGTATCTAAGGTGGCGCCTATAAAGGTAATAGATTGACAAGGCAGATTTTTTGAAATTTATTGAAATGCCTAGAGCTTGGCAAGTTTGGATGGTGAAGTCTCTGGATAGAAGCAGTTGATGCCTGGTGGTGGCGGTAAGGAGCCAGTCGTCCAAATATGGAAACACCTGGAATCCTTGACGTCTCAAGTGAGCCGCGACCACTGCCATACATTTGGTAAACACTCGGGGGGCTGTAGTGAGACCAAAGGGCAGGGCTCTGAACTGGTAGTGACTGGCTCCCAGCCTGAAGCGGAGAAACCTCCTGGAGCGTCTGTGCATTTTGATATGGTACTACGCATCCTGAAGGTCTATCGAGCACATCCAATTGTCCTGACCCAAGAAGGGTAGTATGGACTGTAGCGTGACCATCTGGAATTTTGTTTTTTTGACATAATTGTTTAGCTTGCTGAGATCCAGTATTGGTCTCCAGTCCCCTGTTTTTTTTCGGATGCTTGCTGGTCTGCTGGGACTGGTTGGATAGCTCTTTTTGACAGCAGCTTTGATATTTCTAATGCTGCTTGTTCCCTTAGACAAGGTGGAACGTCTGGAAGGGATCCTTTGGGTTGGGATGGGATGTGAATAAAGGGGATTTTGTAACCCTCGGATATGATCGACTGTACCCATTTGTCTTGAGTGAGGGAAAGCCAGGCTTTTGGGTACAGTGATAATCTTCCCCCGACTGCATCTGAAGGTGGACAGCCGGGCAGCTCCTCAGGGATGCTGAAAGGGTTTATCAGAGAAAGTTTCTCTGCTACCCTGGTTTTGTGGACCACCTCTGCCCCTAGGGCGGCGTCAACTGTTGTTCCCCCCTCTGCCTCTAGAGGGGAATTGACTTTGTGCGTCAGACGAGACTCCTTGTGGTTTATGGAACCACACCCCCCCCCCTCTGACCTTTGGGATAAGGTCTGGAAGGGGTAGAAAAACGGGCTCCCACGGCAGAGAGAGTCTTACCTTCCTGCTCGCACCTAGTCAATGTATCCTTCACCTGAGGTCCAAACAACGTTGAGCCATCAAAGGGGGAATTGGTGAAGGACACCTTGAAAGGGTCTGCAAAATTGCAAAGCCGCATCCAGGCGTGGCGTCGTAAAGCTACACCTGTGCCTGCGGACCTACTCGCCCGATCAGCCGCATATCAGATAAGCCGCATGGAGGAGTTTACAATCGAATTCAGGGTTGCCAACTGGGAGTTCATTTTGTCTTGGAACCCCTCAGCTGTTGGATCCTGCATGGCCTCACCCATATCCTTGAGTAAATCCCTCTGGAGACGGGTGAAGTGACACAAGTAGTTCAGTGACCACATGGCAAAGGTCGCTGAAGAAAACATCCACTTACCGTACCTGTCCATGGTCCTAGACTCCTTATTAGGAGGATGGACAGGTACCGAAGGACCGGCTAATTCCTTCTTAGTGGCTGCAGCCACCACCATGGCATCAACAGAGACACCTTTGGATAGGAACTATTTCTCTTTTGGGGCAGTAATAAATTTTGACGGCCTCCTTGGGGTAGGTTCCACCGAATCAGGGGCCGTCCAAGCCTTCCTTGCCACCACTTCCATAAGGGGGTCAAAGGGAGGAGACACCCAGGAGGTGGAAGGGCGAGAGCCAAACGCCTCAAGGTAAACTGACTCATCCTCTGAAGGGTTAAGGGCGGGCCAGTTCCCCCTCTGTTTAAGGATTTCAAGGATGTCAGCAAAAGAGACATCCTCAGAGGGGGACCGAGGGGAACCTTCAGATTCCTCCGAGTCGGTGTCAGAGGTGATAGACTCAGGGGAGTCAATGTGCTTCCTCTTGCACCGTCTCTTCCGAGGGGGTTCTCCTACCGGATCAGGAGAAGCCTCGGAAGAGGAGGATATTCCCAATGGGGAAACCTGATGAGCTGGCTCTCTACGGTCTGTTACGAGGGGGTGGGTAGAAACCACCGCAGGCACTGAAGAGGGAGGAGCTGACGGAGCCGACTGTGGGGTAAACACTGGGTCTAGCACGCTCTGCAGGACCTCGAAGGCGCCCCGATAAGCCAAGGCCAACTAAATAGAAAGGATAAGGGTAGAAAATTGAAGTTTTTGACAAGAAAAACTCACTAACCTGCCAGAGTCGGTAGAAGAAAGCACCTCGTCAGCTAAGCAGCAAACGAGATCTGAGTAGTTACCGCCTAGCATTGTGGGATATAGGGGAGCCTCGAGCCGGTGGAATAAGCTCTGGAACTTTAGTATTGGCCGAGTCAGAGCCGAGGATCGGCTCCGAACCCATCCAGCAAGAATGAAGGCGAGATTGACAACTTAACATTACCACTTTTATTGGGAGATCTTGATGAAGAAAAGCATTTGACAGAGTGGACTGGGACTTCATGAGCAGGGCAATGGAAGCATTTGCTTTCCCTGATACAATTATAAGGTTGATTACAAGTATATATGAGGGATCAGAGGCAAAAATTAAAGTGGGTGGGGTCCTCTCTGATAACTTCGGCTTGAGTAGAGGAACCAGGTAGGGTTGTCCACTTTCCTCTTTGTTGTTTGCATTACATTTAGAACCACTGGCAAAGAAAATAAGGGACTTAGAAATTCAAGGATATAATTGGTATGGTAGTCAGGAAAAGCTGGCTCTGTTTCCAGATGATATTATACATGACAAAACCAGAAAGGGACATTACACTGTTGTGGAACATTTTAAGACAGTTTCAAATCTTCTTGGGATACAAAATTAATGAAGCTAAAACAAAGGCAATAGAGGTAAATTATGTACCCACAAATTAATTGGTCCAACAATATTCATATTTATGGGGACATGATAAAATAACGTATTTAGGAGTATGGATTAGAAATAACTCTGTTGTGGCAGCTAAGGATATGTGGGAAGAGACTAAATAGAAGACAATACAAAACTTAAAGTGAAAACCGAAAACAGGTATTGTAGGAATGAGAATAACAGCTTAAGATAAAAAGTGTGTAGACAATATGAGAGATAGTATTGTACCAATCCTCATAACCATGGATGTGAAGAATTTATTCACCGTGATACCCAATGAATATGGAATCAAAGCAGTTTGTAGTTTTTTAACATTGGATAATACTATTGCTACTAACATCATAGAGCTACTTTGCTCCTTAATAAACATCATCGTGGAAAATAATATTTTTGTTTTTGTGAACTGATACTATTGGCATACACGGGGACTGGCCATGAGCACTCCCTGCACCAATAGTTATTCCAACATAGTGATGGCATACTGAGAAAATGAATATGTTTTCAATTATATGAATCCATGGAAAAAAGACATAATATTCTCTAAGAGCTTTGTTGGTATTTTTCTATTGTGAGCCAACAATGAAGACGAACTAAATGCCTTTACTGCATATCTCAAGAAGACTACTACTTTCCTTAGTTTTGACATGAAGCATTCAAGAACCAGTATCGATTTCCTGGATGTTAAACTAGCTCAGTCCTGCACATGGTATTAACACACAGGTTCATTAGATGAAATATTGGAAAAACCATATGCATAGATCAAGCATGCATCCCAGTTATATTTACTCACAAATTATAATGGGACAGATGCTTAGGGTTTCAAGACTATGTACTAATGACATATACTATGAGAATGAGGTTGAGTCTCTGAAGAATAATTTCACAGAACAAGGGTATACCAAGAGAGAACTGGAAGAAATTGCTGGCAAGAACAGGGAGCTGAGAAGGTCGAACGGATGTCCATATTATTCAGCTCATAATACTGAAGTGACTTCAAAACAGACACAGAGTTGATACAAGTAAAATTGGGATTAGATTTACTTTAACTTATAGTAATGATGTGAGAGACATACGTCAAGTCATTAGGAATAACTGAAAAATATTACAGACTGATCCAGACCATAAAAGGATTGCTGGAGACCAGCCAAGATTGTGTTTTAAAAATAAGAAGAATCTAAAAAGAGCTTTATGAGATAATACTCCCTCCAGAATCCAGAAAAACATACTTGACATCTGGGAACATATCCTTGCAAGAGATGTAAGGTGTGCAATTATATCAACAGTTCTGGCTCGTTTTAGCATCCGACTGCAAAAAGGGTTTATAACTTTGAACTCTATGCAGACTGTACTTCTTGCAATCTAGTTTATTTGGCACTATTTGAGCTATGTATTTGTTTCTACACTGGAAAAACTAAATAAGCATTTAAAGTACGTATTCTTCATCACTTAAGCAATATACATCTAAAGAGGAGACAAAATGCATTAGCCCGCCATGTTATACGTAATCCAACACATAAATTTTGCTTCATGGCAATCCAACTTGTCACAGATAATTTTAGGGGAGGGAATACATTCAATCACACTGAGTACATGGAAATGGAATGGATAGCCATGTCCTTTTAAAACCAGCACTCTGGTGGCAGAGACTGATGAGATAATATTTTTCAATTGATGATTACCCTTTAAAAGGTACCCAAGGAACAGGAATCTGCAGGATCTGAAGAAGGCTGATTAAGTTGAAAGTGCTTGTCAGCTGTTTTGTTTTGCATTTCTTGGATTTACTTGCAAGTTTTTACTTTGTTATCCTTGGGATTTAAACTTTGAGCTTAGATTTTAGTTTTTTAATTAAAGTGTTTGATTTTAACAGTTCTGCCTGGTAACAAGACATTTTTATCCTAAGCTATAATACAAAAATTGAGAAACTGGAAGCTTTGTTATATGGATATGGATACTAAGTACAAGCCATTAAAATGTTTTAGTACCTTTAGTCTTAGACACAGGTCAGGCATATTTTTATCAACCAGAGGTGTAGCTCTGGATAACAATTAAAAAAGAGTTGAAGGACTTTATCTGGAAGGGGAAGACAGCAAGAGTCAAGTGGGATAAGCTGATTCTTTCAGTAGAACAAGGCGGACTAGGATTACCCAGTTTGGGGGGGTATTTTAGAGCAACACAGTTAAGGTTCTTATACATAGCATACATAACAAACAGAAAACATCAATTCAAAGTGGAAAGGGATGATGATGATGATGATGATTTTATTTATTTATTTATTTATTTGCAGTTGGTTTACCAGGATAGTCCATTGGGCCAAGAAGAACCCGTTTTCAATGGAGTCCTGGGGAGAAAAGCTCCAAAACAAAGACTACAGTTTACAATTTCAATCATTTGTAGGTTAAAGACTAAACTACATAACAATTGTGACAAAAGTTTACAATTTCAGTCATTTGTACCTTCAAGACCAAACAAAGATTAAAAAGTTTACAGTTTACAATTTCAGTTATTTGTAGCTTCTAGACATAGCAAAGATTAAGCAGTTACAATGCCATGATAGGTTTCATTTGTTGAAAGCTAAGAATTAAGCAGGTGCATGAAAAAAATTGTTTGGTTAAATCTTGTAAGAAAAAAACAAAGAATTGCTGCAGTGAATATATCGTTTCTCGAATGGAGTTGTACGCTTAGAGAATTATAAGATGTTATTACAGTTGGCTTATTATTTACTGTCTCTTAATATATGGAGTAGTTGCTTGTAGGAAAATATCAGTCCTTGATAGGGTAGGCAATCTCTAACCAGCAGTCCAAATAAATTCTTGCCCTCTTCCCATTCTATTACCTTTCCCTTTCATGATACATGGAGGAAGCTCAAGAAATAAGGAGAGGCTGGGATTTTGGATGCAGACTCTTAATGAGAACAACAAAAATCATACAAAGCACTATATTCATAAAATAGCAGGGACTATTCTAAGAACTAAACAAGCACAAGAATGAAGAAAATAGATTCTGCCGATAGGGATGACTGTGGTTAAGGATATGGATAATAGGCAAGAGGGGGCTAGAATTTATTGGAGAAAACTGACAATGGAACCAAGGTATTGGGAGCAAATAACTAGAAAGGGAAAGGTAATAGAATGGGAATAGGGCAAGAATTTATTTGGACTACTGGTTAGAGATTGCCTACCCTATCAAGGATTGATATCAGAGTATAGGCAAAGATAAAGAAATAGGGGGGTCCTAAATGAAAGACCAGCACTGGCAGTGTTTTTAATAGAATATAGAACAGTAGCAGCCATTAAAAAAGGAATAATTAGTAAAGCGTATAAAATATTGCACGTTAATTATAAGAATTAACCAGAGGAACTTAGAAAGGACTGGGAACAGAGACTGGATAAGCAATTCACAAAGAGACAATGGGGGGATATAAGTACATCTCCCAAATATGCAACAAAGTCTAGAATATTTAGGATCTTTGCCCAGAAGTCTTCACATAGGTAATTTTAAACCCCAAGTAGACACCAAAGAATTTTTCCTCAGGTGGATAGCAAATGTTGGAGGTGCGATGGGCAAGAAAAAGGTGGCTGGAACATATTTTTTGGGAGTGTAATGAGCTGGCAGACTTTAGAAATTCCCTGCAGACCACTCTGTCAGAGATGTTGGGTGAGTGGATTGGACTGACTGGGGAGATGATCTTTTTGAGCTATGATACAGAATCGGAATTTCCTAGACATAGTAAAGCCTTGCTGAGTTTAATTATGGTGGCTGTCAAAAAAGCAATTACTAGAAAATGGAAATCAAAGTCTAGACCATCTTAACTAAAAGTAGGGAATATAGTAACAGAAATAAAACAACTGGAATTGGGATCTTTAGAAAAGGGAAGGACCAAACTACATAGGAAAAAATGGGAATTGTGGGAACAATATATGCAGAGAAGGAACGAGGTTTAAGAGGCAGGATTTGAATGAGCCATATAATGTTTAACTTACAATGACTGGCTAGATTATAAATGATGTATAATGTTTGCAACTACAGTTGTTTAAGTGGTGTCTGTGATGTATAATGTTTGCAACTAAAGTGGTGTCATTTTGTTTTTCATTTATATAAATGTAAGGTTGCTTATGTCATATGTGATAATTTAATAAAGATGTTTGTTGAAAAAAAAACAATTAACAAAATAACATTTTGCATTAGTTGGATTACCACAATTACATCTTCAATGTAATTTTCTTCATATTTCACTATTCTTCTTCTTCTTCTCCTTTCGGTTTTTCCCGGTTAGGAGTCGCCACAGCGGATCACCTGTCCGCTCATGATTGGGAGTGGAGTTTTACGGTGCCAAGTTGCCAGCCAGGCACCCAACCTTCCACAGAAGGCACACACATGGATTCCAAAATGGTGGAGAGCCTGTAAGCACACTGACAGTGCAGCTCCTGAATTCATATACTATAATCTGATTCAAACCAGCGCATCACTTAGGAAAAGTATACCAAACATCAATGGATTAAAGCAGAAATGCGAGTACTTACTTGTTTCATCTTTATTTTTCAAAGATTCTCTCATTCTGAAGGAAAAATAATTACTTGTTGGAAACAGAGCCCTGAACCACATGGTGTGGATTCTTCAAGACTAACAGGCCTAATAAGAGGAAAGTAACAAGAAAAACAACTTTCATAACAAGACTTATCATTTAAAATTCTGCACTACTACTAGGAATCTAACTATACAAGATTAATGGAGAATCAGCCAGATAGGATGGAAACTGTAATCACAAAAACCAAACTGTCTGCAATTACTACTCCTGAGAAAGAAACCACTTCTAAATGGCAAAAAATTAACAAGCAACAACAAGAAGCTGATAAAATGTCTCAAAGATTAAAACAGGAACAACCTTTAACACTGGAGAATCTGAAAACTGCTTTACAACCTTTACAAACAGAAGTGCAGGGTTTATCTCATAAGCTAACTACATTTGGCTCTACTCTGGACCAAATTGTGCTTAGGCTTGAACAAAATGAAGCTAAAATTATGGACAATGAGCTGAAAATAAATGAACTGCAACAAAAAGCACAAACCAATGACACCATAATTAAAGAAGTACTGCAAAAAATGTTAGACTTGGAAGCTAGAAGCCGGAGAAATAATTTTATCATAAGAGGTATTCCAGAGAGCTTTCATAATTCACAACTTATTCCAATAATAAAAGAAATACTAAGCTCTCTTCTGGCTAATAAAAATCTCCTGGATGAGATAGTGATCGAAAGAGCTCACAGAGCTATAAAGCATACACAAACAAGTGATCTTCCTAGACAAATCTATATCAGACTGTTTAATTCAGCACATGTTCAACAGATACTGTCAGCTTATAAGATTAAAAAGAATGTTACATGGAGAGCGCATAAAATTATGATTACTCAAGATCTCCCTTTACAAATTAAACAAAATCGATAGAAACTCAGCAAATACTGCAATTACCTCATTGAAAACAAGATTAATTTCCAAATGAGATATCCTGCAACTTTAACATTTTATTACAAAGAAGAAAAAATATCCTTGGAAACACCTGATCAGGCAAAATCCACTTTTCTCGTCTCTTCAAAGTAAATCCTGCCTGAGACAACTCTTTTCATATCTTTTGATCCAAAAACAACATTTGGAAGGCTAAACAAGTGCTACAACTCCAATGAACTACAGGACAGAAGAATATACCACTTTTATGGGAAATTTTAAATAAATGGATGTGGAATGTGTTCTAAATAACTCTCTGCTTACTTGCCTGTAAAGAAAACCTCTTTGCTACACTGTAATACTTAAGGTACTGTCTTTTAGTAACTGCCTTTACATTTAAAAGTTACAAAGCTAAGCTACCTAACACTGTCTGCATAGATAAATTACTTTAAAGTGCATTTACAGCTTACAAAAAAGAAGTGTTAAATTACATTTAAAAAAATGGGATAAAACCTTTGATATAATAGTTTAAGTAGTGTAAATATTAGACATAAGTAGTTTCAGTTAAAATGTATGCTCATTATTCTACTGGCATAATCATTGAGTTGCTTTTAAGTATGTCTATGAGCAAGGTACAAAAACATTTCTCTTTTTTTTTCTTCTTCCTCTCTGTTTGTTCAGTTGATGGCACTGGTTAATTATTAACATATGAGTTCACAATGATGTGTTTATATGGCTTTTGACAGTGCAGTGTTAAATGAAGATTCCAATACATTTAAAGAACCACAGTTAGTTGCTGTTACTAAGAATAAGGTAAATGTTGTTGAATTTTAAAGTGCTGCCTTCTTTAAATGTTTAAAATGTATAATCATTATTCTACTGGCATAACCACTGAGTTACCTTTAAAGGTGTCTATGAGCAAGGTACAAAAACATTTTCCTTTTTTTTTCCCCTGTTTGTCCAGTAGATGGCACTGGTTAATTAATAATATGAGTTCACAATGATTGCTTGTATGGTTTCCAATACATTTTAAAGAACCACAGTTAGTTGCTGTTAGCAAGAATAATGCAAATGTTGCTGAATTTTAAAAATGATGCCTTCTTTAAATATACATATATTGTACTTGGTTTTTGAAAATATTGTTTGGTTAACTCTTTAATAACTCTTGAAATGTTAAGAATTATAACATGTTGCTGTTACTACAAAACTTTTTATAAAAGCTACTTTTCCTTTTCTCTCTATATAATATCTAAGGGTACAATTAATATATTTTAAGAAGTCTGAAAATGAATATGCAGTATATAAATAATAAAAGGAGCGGGATGGGCACAGTCTGTTAGCTGATGACTGTTCGCATTTGGAACAGTATGGGTATTATTGACATCCCTCTGATATATATCTACTCCTTGTTGTTAAAAATAGTAGTTTATTTTAGTTTCTTAACTCATGCACATTTACAAATACAGAGGGATGGCACCTATTTAGAGTTTAGGAGTATAGAAGTCACAACATTTATTCGATAAATACACTAACAGAAAAAAGTTTATAACTGTATTTTTGTGTATCAACTAATGAGAAACTTCAACAATATTAATAAAAAATGATAACCATAGACTCTTGTAATGTTAAGGGGATGGTAGATAAAAAGAAAAGAAATTTAATCATGCACCTCACATACCAAACTAAGACTGATATAACTTTCTTGCAAGAAACTCACTTAGATAACCAACTTTGGGTTAGGGAAAGGAAAAGAAAATGGGTTAAAACAATAGTTGCTGTAAATTATAGTTCTTTGTCCATGGGAGTGGCCATTATAGTAAATAAATCCTTCCAAGAATAGATTACTTCCTATGAAGCTGACTCAAAGGGAAGATGGGCATTATTTACTACTGAATATCATACTTTAAACAAACCATTACTCTTTCTTAATATATATAGCCCCTTCTCAAATCAACAGCTCTTCATTTATGAAATCTTTAATATATTAGCCAAATACCCAAATCATCTGTTTATTGTAGGTGGGGACTGGAATGCTTTACTAAATCTAGATAAGGATACATCGCATAATAAAAACACACAGTCACAATCTACCACTACAGCACTTGAAGAATTATAAAATACATTTGAACTAGTTGACCCTTATGTTAAATTTCAGTATGATAAAACAATATCAAGATTCACTTTCTTTTCAGCCACTCATAAAACTTGGTCCAGGATAGATGCTTCACTAATTTCCCTTGCTTTCCTAACAAATTAAATTATGCTGAATCACCTAGAACTCTTTCAGATAATTCCAAAATTAGACTTTTAATAAACTTTCAAGCTCATAAACAAAATATTTCCTATTTCAATACCTGGACGTTAAATCCTAAAATTATACAAAACCAAGAAATACACAAGAAATTTAGAATGCGCTAGCCCAACTTCAAAATTATTTTATATCCGATCAAATTCCATATGACATACAATGGGGCAGCTACCAAGGCGGTCATCAGGGGTATTATTATTCAAAAATCTGCATGGCTGAAAAAAAAGTATAACAATCTTAAGAATGAACTAGAGTGTCAAATAAACACTGTTGAACTAGAATGTCAGGAAAAGTATTCTAAAGAACTTGAGGAAAAAATAATTGATTGGCAAAAACAATTACACAAACACTATTTAGAAAATATCTCCTTCTTAGAATTAAGGTCAATATATCAATATTCAGAATGGGCTCAAACACCATCAAAATTCCTAGCTAGACTAGTCTTCTTTCGGCTTTTCCCGGTTAGGGGTTGCCACAGCGGAACTCCGGTCCGCTAATGATTGGCAGTAGAGTTTTACATGCTGGCTTGCCGGGCCTAACGCACAACCTTCAATGAAGGAACGCCCGTTCACGCATGTCGCCACACAGAAGACACTCTCACTGAGAATCGAATGGGCAACGTCTAACTGTGAGGCGACAACGCTACCGCAGTACCACCACCGCAGTTAAAATTCCTAGCCAGACTAATAAACATAAAAAGTGGACCTCCTAGGATCAAAGAAATAAAATATGAAGGACAGGTGAAATATAAAGATCAAGATACAGTGGACGCTTTTGAAGATATTTATAAGAAATTATACAATATACCCTTATCATCATCTACAG
Organism: Protopterus annectens; assembly: GCF_019279795.1. NCBI lineage: Eukaryota > Metazoa > Chordata > Ceratodontiformes > Protopteridae > Protopterus > Protopterus annectens. Next base: position 1,371,184,257 of record NC_056745.1, on the reverse strand, counting down.
ATAGATTTGAGGATTTTATACATAATATAAACTTTCCACAAATTACAGAAGATCAAAGGAAACTCTTAAAATCACTGTTACATTTAAAAGAGATAAAAGCTGCAATAAACAAACTAAAATTAGGTAAATCCCCTGGGCCTGATGGATACACATCGGATTTTTATAAGCTATTCATGGAACCTATCTCCAAAGTGTTATTAAAAGTTTTCAACTATATAATACAATATGGTATAACAGACAAATACTTAAATAACTCCAAGACAGTGTTGATTCCTAAACCGCATTCTGACCCAACAGATCCAGCAAATTATAGACCAATAGCCCTCATAAACACTGATCTTAAGATATTAGCCCATGATATAGCAAATAAACTTAAGAATATACTCCCCTCTATTATTTCCCAACAACAAATGGGCTTTATGACAAACAGGCAAACAAGTGACAACACCCTCCTTTTAGATACCATTGTAAGACTACTTAATAGGGATAAATGCCCCAGATAAACCCTTACAGTAACTACAACTAAAGCTTTTGATAGAGTAAACTTACACTTTCTCTTTAATATACTGCCTTTATATGGTTTTCTTCAATAATTCATTAAAATGATCCAGGTTCTGTATCAGAAAGCTTCTACCACTATACAGGTAAATAAACGTATAACTAACCCTATACTCTTATCCAATGGTACAAGACAAGGATGTCCTCTTTCGCCATACCTATTTAATCTTTATCTAGAACCCCTCCTTCTGTTTATTTCACAAAAAAACTTTCATCATATTCCCAGAATCCACAATACAAATCTTATATACTCGGCCTTTGCTGATGACTTAAATATATACTTCCAAATCCCCATTACTGACCTCCCAAAAATACTTAAAGTTATTGATGAGTTTTCGGTAGTTTCAAATTATAATTTAAATTTAAACAAGTCACACATATTTCCCCTCAATCCTATAGGTTATAAGGAATTGTACTTTCCTATGAGTGAGATCAAAATAAACTACCAGATAAAATATCTAGGAATAATATTTACTTCAGACTTCAAAGATGATATAAACAATAACCTACTAACTACATGGACTAGTATTCAAAACTATATGGATAGATGGAAGAACATTAATATGTCTCTACTGTCAAAAGGTAATGTTGTCAAGATGAATTTTCTACCAAGAATACTCTTTCAATTAAATGCTACCTTTTCAAATATTCCCCAAAACTTCTTCCTTGCCATGGAAAAAGCTATATCAAGATTCTTATGGTATCCCAAATCTACCAGAATTAAATATGCAAAACTTGTACTCGCCAAAGATAAAGGGGGATTGGGGTTACCTGATTTTAAGCTTTACTATAGTATAATTACTGTATACAGACTAATACAAATAATAAACTATGACTCGTATATAAATACTTGGACACCCCAGTGGACCAAAATCTGGTATGAACAGTTGAAATCCCTTGGCTGTAATATCAAATCATTACCATTCTTGAATTTAAACCAGGCTAGCATATACACAAAGAATTTACACCCACTAATTAAAAACATGATTCTTACAACATAGAAACTATTTAAATCATTGCAATTAGCTGACGCTTTTGCCCTTATACAACCGTTACACCTAAATCCTAATTTGCTAATAAATAATAAACCAGTAAATCTAACAAACTCCCCCCTGATAAAAGACTAATGGGATATATACCAATGGAAAGACTCTAACACGGGGCACGTGAGACTTGAACTCAAACTTCCTATGAAATATAGTATTATCCTTAACCAACTTCATCATCTTATAAATGCTAAATTCTCACAAATACACACTGGGCAGGATTCACGAAGCCTCCGTGTAAGAGATACATGGCTTACACGGAAGCTGCAGTTAAACGGAGTGACGTCAGCATGTCATGCATATGCATGAGGGCATGCTGAATAACACCTAAGGCTAACACAGTCCGTGTAAGACAGTAGGGGGCGTGTCCGTAGGCCGAGCCCTGCAAGCGGACACGCCCCCAGAAGAGTAAAAGTGCCCAAAGTAAACACCCAAGACAGAGTCCATGGAAATGTGAATAAACACAACACAACACATGCCCCCACAGACTATGAACATAAAATATATAACTGAATATGTTATATATTTTTTTTAAATCGTAAAGATGTTTGCCCGTGAGTGCACTCGTTTGCGCGGGCGTGCCCGTAGCTTAGCCACAGTTAGCAGTCAGTGGAAAAGGATATAAGAACTAAATATGCAAAGTAAGCCAAGAAGCAATAGCGTAGCAGTAGAGACGTCGGCTGAAGAGCAGACATCCATGGTTCGAGCCCCCACAACATCAATTTTTATTTTTAGTAAAATAAACATGAAACAAGTCCCTGACAAATGCGTACACATATAAAATCATATTTTATGTAAAATGTAATGAAATAGTCCATTGTATTTTGAAGAAATGTGAGATAACAAAACAATAAAAAATGCGAGATGTGCCTATAGCTGAGCTACAGTTTAACAAGGTGAGTGCATCTGCCCGTAGGTGAGCAGTGGTTTAACAGGTGCAAAATGAGTGCCCGTAGGTGAGCAGTGGTTTAACACGCTGAAACTGTGTGCCCCTAGCTGAGCTGAGCGTAATATGCATGCTGACAGCCAAATGAGGCATAAATCAGCGTAACCCGTTTGCGCGGAGCAGCGCACAGTGCTAACAAGCTAACCGGCGGGCAACGTTGATCAAGCTGTAACAAAACCGCCTTTACACAGACACACCCCCTAGCCTGTCTAGACAGTCATAACATATAAAAAGCAGTGGCCAGGGTCGATCCCAGGATACCATGCACCATAGTCAAGGTACTGAACCACTAAGCCACGACAGCTGTACTTAGAAATGCAGTAATAGCAAATATATAGGAATGAATAGAAAGTGGAGCATGACAAAGCAGGTTTTGAGAAGTTGATACAATTCCAAAATGGCCAATCACAGATAAGTGTGGGAAAAACGGCATATATAAGCCCCATAGGTGGGAATACACAGCATAAACGATTGTAGAACTGACTTGCAGCCAGAATGTCAGGAGTAGGTGAGGGTAGTTGCTTTCGAGCACAGAGGTGGGGCATTGAGTCCAGATACATGGTCTGGCTCCTAGTCCACAATCATGAGACCCAACTCATGCAGGGCCAGGTCCTGTGGGGAGCATATAGGGCTGAGGCATGGGACCGGTTTGGCTCATGATCTCACCAGTGCCACAGGGATTCCAAGGACTGGTGAGCAGGTCCGTCACCACCATGCGGACCTGAAGAGACGCAAGCAGGACCAATTGAACATTTGGATCCAGGAAGCCCGGCAAATGCCCAATGCCCCACTACTGAGTAAGTTACATTTAATTATGTATGTAAGAAATTAAATTAGCTGATATTATGGAGATGTGTATTCCAATATTACTTCATTTATATTACTGCTGCAGGTGTCCGTTCTGCGAACCGCAGAGCCTATGGCGATAGGCTGGTGCGGTTGCGCCACCAGGCAGGTCAGTAATCCACTCCCAGTAACTGTAAAGAAATATAAAAGTATGACAGTTAGCAAAAGAGTGCAGTCTAGTCACTAAGTAATAAAATGCGCAAGTAACAGTGTAAAAGTGTTTGCAAGTATTGCTTGATTACAAAAGTGTGTTGCAGTCAGTAATCCAAACAGAAAAATGAAAATGTCTGAAATAAAGTCTGAAATAAAGATGCCCCACCTGTAATATAATAGTACACAACCTGCAGCAGGCTGAAAAGTACAGCTGCAGAAGATAAGCAAATCACATGTGTGAAATATATCCTTGTTGAAATACTGAAACATGACAGAAGTGAGACTGCTGGAAAGGATTGTAATAACTACAGGTAAAACATGTCAATAAAGCCTAGAAGTAAGTACCATCCTGAATAGTAAAATGAAAACAAGTGAGAGAGTGTGAGAAAGAGTTATGAATCCACCAATAAAGTAGTAATAACCCCTGAATAAAGTATACTGCAGTCAGTACAGAATGAAATGAATGTGACAAGTAGAACCAAACTGCAAAATGTGTTCAAAGTGTTGCTGCAGCTGGAATGTGTATCCCAAAATCTGGATATGTTGCTCTCAGTCTGCAATATGCAGATAGTATGATTGTATGAAATGTCAAACATCCACAGTTGTCTATAGCTATATAAAGCAAATGTAGCAGGATGATGTAGCTGAACAGAGCCAGATATGAACGTGTATGAATAACAATAAAATGTATATTGATGTAGCAGTAACAGTCCTATCACCAAATTGAAGTAGTTATCATATAGGAAACTGTAGTTAGAACAGTTGTGTGTATATATCTGTAGCTATTAGAAATGTACAGCATATGTATTAGTATTCGAAGGTGTTAATAATATTTTCTTCACCCCACCCTAAAACCACATATAATCCATTCCACGTGAAATTGGTATGTGCAATCACAATTAACACCCCTGGACATTTGTCCTGTTGGGTCATAAATATTTGCATGTACGTTGATGCATCTGCCCTGTTCATACATCCAAACCTGATGGCCTGTTGCCATTAATCAACCCTACATGTTGTTGGACTGCGTATTGCTGTTCAAATTATGCATGTGTTATGCTCGCTGTTCAATGGTGTGAATATCTTGGTGTTTGGTTAATGGGAATACTAATGCATGCTGTTACAACTAATTGCGAATGGTATTGTATGTTACTAACCCAAACTGTCATGACATAATGCAAAACATAGGACGACAGGGAAGGCGGGTTCCAGCGGACCCACCTCTCCCACCTCAGCTGGCGAGTGCACCTGGCACTAGTGCCCAGTCTGGACCCTCCTCCAGTGGCCCTGTGCCACCTGCAGGTGGAAGCGCTGCAGGGGATGTGGCCCGTCCCTCCTCTGCAAGTGTGGCCGGAGGAGAACCACCACTCACCCTCCGTAGCGTCCAGACTGTGGTGCGTAGGGAGATCCGGGACTCTGTTCTTGGGCCCCTACGCCAGCTTGAGGCACAGGTGGCACAACTTATGGGCATGCCTGTTGCCCGGCCTACACAGCCCCCAGCACAGCCCTGTCCTGGGCAGTGAAGGAACAGTGGCAACTGCCCATGGGTGGGGATATCAGTTCCACTGTTGCCATCTGTGGGCTCATGGGCTCTGGATATCCAAACATCTGTCCCCGTCAATTGTGCAACCCCCCAAACGTGTCATACACCGCCCCTGTATGCATCTTGTTTGTCTTGTCTGTTGACCTACCCAACCTACCTCCCCAGCTATACCGACTTCCTTCACCTGACATACCACTCTCACCTGGAAAAAAAAAAAAAAAAAAAAGGGCACTCTGTACCCACAAAAAAATTACGCCCCATACATAGCTGCCCATTCCGCACATATGTCTGCTGGACATGGAAACTATCAATTACAATTGGCTGTACAAGTATTATTGTTGTCCTGACAACTCTCTCAGGGGTGGAAGGTTTCAAATGTCACACCAAATTACATACATATGCACAGCTGTTGCTGATGAAGAAATGGGCAGCTATGGGCCTTACCTACATCCCTCCTGCAAAACCCGAGCTTGTTTCCCTACTGTCTTACCCTCTTTGTGACCCCTTTTTCACCACTTTCCTGTCTCCCCATTTTCATTTCTTTCAAAGAAAATAGCGCGGGTGTGCGCAAGAGTAAGCACGTTTAAGCGGTTGTAAGTGGGTGTGCGCGGAGTTGAATGCCAGTGCGCATGCGTGAGCTCTGCGCAAACCAGCGCTAACCCGGTTACAACTGCTTAAAAGTGCTTTAGTCACTCTGATTGACAGGTCCTGTAGTCAGTTCAAAAGCAAAATAAAATCCCACTGTCAGTCCCGAACCCAGGACCTTGGAAACAGTAGGCTGCATGACTTACCACTAAGCCATGACTGTTATACAAGAACATTGTGCTAAAATAAATATATCATGAAATAGTAGGAATGAATGTAAAGGGAATATAGGATGTGTAGTACACAAAGCATGTCATGTATATTTACTGTCAAATCTAGTGGATATCTATGATAGTAGTGTGTGAACAGAAACAGCCATGCTAGTTGGTAGCTAGTAGGTAATAATGTCACTGTAGCACCATGCAAGCCACACACATACTCACAGCAGGATAATCACTGCCCATACCCCACAACCTCTTACAGGAACACATCTGGACCAAGTAATAAAATATGTGGAGCAAAGGGCCAAAACCAGGGACACATTACAAATAATGTTTCAACAAACTTAGACAGTTCAGAGAGTAACAGGTTCTGCATTTTGTGGGATGTTTGGAAGGGTATGAAGTCTGAAACTTAAATGTTTGTCACTATATTCTGACATGAGCCCAGAGTGATTTGCCAGAAAAAGCTGTGCAGGAGATATTGACCAAAATATGAGGTAGAAATGTGGACAACCTGCAAATATTTGTACACATGAGAGGTCTGACACCACCATATTTCAATAGTTAAGAGCCTAGACATAGCAACAGTGACTGAGTTACAAGGATGCCCCACAGACTCCATGTGAAATGTACAAACAGTAGGCAGAAAGGTGTTACAACACATGCAATGGTAACTATGAAGTCCTGAAAGTATGCACCACTTGCATGGCAGAAAAAGTGTAGTAATACATATGCTCATGCTATCCCCCAGTCACAACTGCAGCATACCAGACAATTTAATGGGTGTACCCCACTGATATGTACCATTCCATGAGGCAGATAACAGATGCACCTGAGAGTCTCTGGGGCTTGCTCAGCAGCATACTAAAATACCCTAATAGATGTCAAGGCCCACACCATGGCCAGACCACACTGCATGCTGTAACACCCTAGCAGATATAGCAAGCATTCCAAGGTGTGAATGTACATGGAAAATAGGAAAGCCACAGCAGCACACTACAGTCAGGACACCTAGCAGGCATACAAGTAGTGACTGTAAATGGGCAAATATTGAAGCCATAGCAACAAAGTGCAAGAGCCACTGCTATACACCAGTTACACCACATGTCCCACAGGAAAGCACACACACACACATTAACAGTAGTAGTAGTCGTAGGTGTCAGTGTACATACACAGTTAGTACAGGAAACTGGAGAAATGAATGGAGAAATGTTAATCTACAACACAGCTGGAAATATGAGAGAGATACCAACCTTTACACTCACAGAACATTGTCCACAGCATACCAGCATGGTCCCTGCCCTTAATATCTGAAAGGGCTACGCCTATCTCACATACCTTTTTATAGCACTGTTCTGAAATCACAGTGAGAACTGCAATCAGTACACAACTGGCTGCATGCAATTAGCAAATGCTGACTAACAATTGGTGCAGAGGCCATCACATGGACATATTCAGACACCTACAAAAGTATGCTGTACTCCCAGACCACACATGCAATACTTTCATTGCACCCTGAGGAGGAAGTGAGAGACAGAGAGAGAGAGAGAGAGAGAGAGAGAGAGAGAGAGAGACAGAGAAAAACAAAATTAAACATACACAAACAAAACTGTTCAGCAACAGCCACCTGAAAGCTGACAACTGGCAAGTGGAGCAGCAGGACACAAAACCAGATGGCAACACAAGCAGCTGTGACAAACACAGGTAATGTAAAGTAATACTATAAAGGTCTACATACTGTAAACCCTCCATATGTGTCATTGGTCTGTATCCATATGTATATGAAGATGTGCAAAGGGCAGGGGACATACAGCAACTATCAGTGAAGGCTGTACATACATTTGTATGTGAGAGCATCTATGTGCACATATCAATGTAGGTTGCGGTGCAATGTACAAAGTAGGTTTCACAGTTATGTATGTTTAGCAGTATGTTAGTGTGTATACAGTATGGTAAACACTATCATATGGATACGTATGTATGTCAAAATATGTATGTATATATCTATATATATCTATATATATATATATATATATATATATATATATATATATATATATATATAATATGCATATATGTATACATACATAGAGAGAGATGTAGGAATACATAGACAGATGTAGATAGATAGAATATGTACAAACATATATATGTAATACACACATACAGATATAGATATATGTAGATACATATACATAGACAGATCTGACTATCTACAGGTATGACTGTATATGACGACCTCAACACCCCCTGTCCCACCCCCTCTGTCACTCTCACCCCCTCTCTGTCACACACCCCTCTCCATATCTATAGCAATATATGTACATCAATATATATATGTGTATATGTATACAGACATATATATATATATATATATATATATATATATATATATACATATATATATATATATATATATATATATATATATATATATATATATATATGTATATATGTATATATATATATATATAGAGAGAGAGAGAGAGAGATGTATATATATTCTGAGTGAGGCACATGTGTACAGATGTATTGCAACAGGTGCCTGGTGACAAAGGCATGGAGTGAACACCAGTGTCAAAACTGGAGTACCATACCCCATTTCAAATCACCTATACCAGTAACCACCAGATATGTGATTGGCTGCCCACCACTGCATGTGTCAAGGGTGAATAGGGTCATAAATGAGTACAATAGTCCCCCCAATGATATTCACAGTGGCACACTATTCCTGGAATACCTGCACATGGTATGTGTCAGCAGACATGGTGTGTCAGCTATGGACATGTAGGTCAGTGTACCCCTCCACACCACATAATGGCTGCCATGGTATGTACCTCACATGACAGCTACAGATATGGAGAAGAACACAGTGACATGTACAACATTGTGATAATGCACTCAAACACATTACCAATGCACAGTGACTGACAACACCACAGAGTACACACATACTACCCACATAGAGGTTACCACTCCTGGATTTACATACTTAAGTCACACCCATGACAGATGTCCAACAACCATAGTAACACCTCACACCATCCACAACCTAAATGACTGCTGTGTGTCGTCCGTGCCACTGCAATAGAGAGCACATGTGAAGGTAAAGGTTCCTACCCACAGATAAGACATACCCTGCAATAAACCATACAGTGTTAAGAAGCAAGACTCCCCATGAGTACATGTCACACATACCCCTGCTGAATGTTAGTCAGATAGGTAATATGCCATATGAGTCACCCTGTGTAACTGTTTGACAGCAGCAGGTACCATCACACCACATGTGTCACAATGGTCAGGGTAGCAGAACAGTATGCTGCTGTAGTCCCAGGGGCAATAGCATATTGTATAGTATTGTACTGTAATGTATTGTATTGTGTTGTATTGTATTGGTATGTTGAGGTGCCTCCTTCGTGGAGTGGAACCATAGCTGCTGTGCGCCAGTGTACAGGTACATATCCTGTAGTCAGGCTAGTGTTACATAGCACTTCTATATGTGTGTTTAGCTCCTGTCGGAGTTCATGTAGCATGCAACCGGGGATACCATCAGGTCCCATTCATGTTGTGTATTCTGCTTTCCTGAGGGCGGCTCTCACCTCGACATCTGTGATGACAGGGAGGTTACAGTCAGCTGGGATAACTATGTCTTATTTTGGGGGAGAGGGAGGGGTGAAACCTGCACTGAACCTGTCTGCCACAATGTTGTCAATATCTGTGGTTTCAATGAATTATTTGTTGTTGTGTACTAACTATGAGCATAGTGGAGGGATTCTGACCAGGTTGCTAACATAACTGAAGAAGGCCTTGTGGTTATCTGTAGTGTCCCTCTTGATTTCCCTCTCAAAGTTGCCCATGGATGTTTGCATGAGGGAAAATAGATCCTTACTAGTGCTGCTCAGACATGCCTTCCCTTTATGGAATTATGGTCTGTCTTGCAGTAGCTTCCATCTTTTGTAATACAATCTGTCTATGGCTGGGGTCCACCAGACAGGATGCTGTCCCTTTGTGGAGAGTGTCTTGGTCATATATGGGATTGCATGATCCATGCATTCTCGGAGATGTCCGTAGAAAGCATTTGTGAAGGGGTCGGCATTGTGGGTTGTGTCTTCCACTGGTCCAGTGGGCTGAAAGGATACCATGTCACTGTTACAAAGTGTAAAGTTTGCATTTGCAATGTTATTCACTATAGTCATTTGTGCTGGTGGTGGAGATGGGATATGTATATCCAGGGCAATTAGTTTGTGGTCAGCTCACAGTAGTTGATGATGTAGCCCATACAGTATCTGGATACAAACCCCCAGAGTGAGGAGGTGCTCTGGACCTGAATCAGTGTTCTGACTGCAGGAGTTTGGTAGTATGTCGTATGGAGTGTGCCAGGTACTGTTGCACAGTTGCTGGCTGAGCATTGATACCTGGCCATTTACATGTGTATCCACCAATAGACAGACAGATGCTATATATGTGAGATATGTCGTATCATAACAGTCGAGTAGCATGTGTAGTATGTGTGCCAAATTCTGCTGACATATATTGCTGATATCAGGTTATTTCCTTTTTCAGGAACATGGCTCACCCGTGAAATCCAGCTTACTCCGCAGCTGAGGATGTGGAGATACACCAGAGCCTGGTGCGGGATTATGCAATACTCTTTTCCCGCACCAGCCAGAATCAGCAGGAGAGGGCTGCACTGTGGCAAAACCTGGTCCGTCGGGTAAATGACATAGGCACGCATAATAGGACATATGAGCAGGTACGACATCACTGCAGTGATTTAATCAGAAATGTCCATCAGCGTGCATCGGATATCCACAGGCAACAGGTCGCCACAGGTGGTGGGGTGGCTACACATCCCCTACTCACCAGACTGGAGGGACTACTCATGAGTGTAGTGGCTCCAGTCTGCCAACAACAACAACAGCAGCAGACATGCATTATGATGGAGGCTGGAGCCACGCAGCAGGAAGACTATGAGCGTGCAGGTAATATGCCATATGTATAGTTGACTGTTGTGTACACTGGTAGTTAATGCATGTGTGAGGTGTGTCCTTGGTTTGTAGCTGTCATCATAGTATTTAATGTGCAAGTGTGATATCCTCAATATCAGCAGCTGACCTGTGAAAGGCGACTGTTGTACTACTGACCTGCATCATACTCAGTAACAATGGCACAGTTGTGCCCACTGACATTAGTTTCCTCACTTATGCAGGTCTCTCCGGTGTAACATCAATGCAGCCTATCCATGCTGGTGAGTGTGTATTAACAACACCTTTAATAGTCTTGATAGTAATAGTAATATTAGGCTCACTTAGTAGTGCTCTGTGTATGCATGCAGGTGTGTCTGTGTCTGTGTGTTGATATCTCGCATACTGAGTAGTGTACAATTGTGTGCAACTGTGTGCAACTGTGTGCATGTGTACATGTGCACGTGTGCATGTGTGCACGCGTGCACATGTGCACCTGTGCATGTGTACACGTGCACATGTGTGCATGTGTGCATGTGCGCATGTGTGCACCTGTGCATGTGTGCACGTGCGAATGTGTGCACCTGTGCATGTGTGCACATGTGCATGTCTGGACCTGTGCATGTGTGGATGTGTGCATCACTGGTAATATTGTGTAGACATTGTAAATTGTGTTTCCTGTTTCCCTCCTACAGGTTCTGGTGCTGCTCTGGTGTCATGCAGCAGGGAACCTGAATCAGGTGCCATGGGTACTGATAATGATGACATCTGTGTAATGGCACAGGAAGGTATGCCAGGGTCCATCATTGGTCAGCCGATTGACAGTACACAGCTGTCAACCCCATCAATGCGCACAGTTATCCTGCCAATACACCCTTTGTCACCAATGTCCCTAGGTGATGGACAGCATACAGTGGGCATTGACCAAGGTAATGTGGTATCTGTGGCACATGCCTCCCCACACAGCAGCCATGGGCATGGCCCTGAGATGGTACCACACAGACAGATGTCCAGGGGTTCTCGTGGGAGCATCCTTGGGCGTACTGCCCCTGTCAGACATGCCCACAGAGGTCTTACAACCTCAGCTATGTTTTGGGCTGTCATGCAGGCACAGTCACGTATGGAATGGTACACCAGACAGGGTCTGAGGGAGCTGACAGCATGTCGCACAGCCATGACTGACAGTATGCGTGACATTGCGGCTGCCATCCGTAATTTCACCGATGTCATAGACAGACGTTGTGGGGACATATTAGACCGGTTCCACAACTACATGTCCATGAGCCAGGGCGATGGTGGACGGTTGAGGCGTCAATGTGGGCATATGCCAGCAACAGCAGCAGCTGGCAGTCGTCGTGGACGACAACAGGGCCGCGGCCACCCCCATAGTGCCAGTAGCAGCCCCAGCAATGCTGGGTCTGTGCTGTCATCAGACTGCCCCAGGAGACCACGTGCACGTGGCTCTGGCCAGGCCCGACAGGGATCTGTGTCCAGTCAACGAACACCTGCTTCTGATGACAGTACCCAGTCTGGGTTGGTACCGGATATGGTCCGTAGCACCCCTGCAAGGCACAGGTACCGTGTCCGTGGCCAGAGACACTGATCTGTATGACCTGGCAGGTACAGTCTGTGGCTGTCCACAAACACCAGTATATGGCAGCCATGAGGTGGAACTGTGTGCATCCATACACACATGCGAATTGACAACACCTAGGGCTACCACATACACGCACTCACTGCATCAACATTGCCCCACCTTATACTGCTGTCCCTCACCAACACACATACACATACATGTCAATTCGTGGTATCGGTGGCTGACTCAGGCATACCAAGTTCACACCCTGTGCATATGATGAAACTGTGCCACCTCCTGCAATCTCTAACATCAGTGCAGGTACAGGTTAACATGTTGCTGATGCACAGGGTGACTACATAGACGTGTAGTAATAGTATCATGTTGTTAACAGTACTGTGTGCTGAAATAATTGTGGGTATATCACAGCATGCCTGATGCAGTAAGGGTATGATTGTCATGTACTGTTGTCTACACCCATGGTAAGTACCATAGTGTATCATCTGCACATGTTGGCATACTGGTGGTAAGGATGTCAACAGAAGGCTACATACATAGGTAGCACAGGGGATAAGGTAATGAAAGTATTAATACGCAATGATGGACATGTAAACTGCAAGTGGCATGTTGCCCACACTGGACTCTGCAATGCGGATGTTTGAGGATGTTGATATGTGTGCAGTACTACACGACTGGTACAGGACACACAGGAGCACCCTAGCACTGCAAGCTCACATCTCATACCATGCTAGACAGCCCCAACACACAAAACTAACTGTCACAGGAGGGAGAGTCCCCATACATGTCAGGGATACTGTGGTGGCAGGCCAGGTAGCATACATCCTACTAAGTATGGAACCACTGAGTGAAGGCTCAGTGTCTGTTATTTGACATGTGTATTACTGCAGGTATGAGCACATGGGTTTCCATCCAGTTATTGTACATCCTGACGGTACATGGTCTGTACACTTGTGTGTGCTGAGACTGGACCCTAGCCATCTGACCTGTGTATTTCCATGTACATGTGCATAGTGCCTGCATATTTGCAGTGTTACCTACTGGAAGTGGTACAGCTTGTTTGTTGTACAATGTACTACATGCAGCCCTGCTTACTGTAGCTTTGTTTGCATGCATGTTTGCTTGCAATTACCCTGGAAAACTGATCCCACCTGCAATGCATAGTTACAGAGCTTCTGTGGACTCCTAGTGACATCTGCATAGCTTACTATATGTATGTCCATGTCTCACTTGACAGAACGTCACTGTTTGTCCTGTTCACATGTACGTTGCCTGTGACACATTGCATACGACTTACCTGGCATTTGTCCACGTGAGCAGTCATATATGCCACTGCTAACTAATCACAGGCACTACACCCTCACATACTCATCTTCTGTTGAACCACCTGCTTTGCTAGGGACAGCTTGCACCTGTCACCCCTGGGATTTCGGATATTGGCAAAGGCTCTTGTTACCCCCATAGTGCCTTTGTTAGGCAAGGCTCAAATGACAAACCCACCTTCATAGGTATCACAAGGGATAAGACACTAAGTGTAATGCTACTCAACGCCAGAAGTCTAAACCTCAAGATGCATGCACTCGAAACTCTCCTTAGCATGGAGAACATCGATATCTGTGCAGTAACAGATACCTGGTTCAGGGCTACTGAGAGCACCCCAGCACTACCAGGTTATACCTCATACCATGCTTTTCAGCCCCAAAACATGGACCAAACCACAAAAGGAGGGGGAGTATTGATATTCATCAAAGATACCCACACCTCCAGGTTGGTGGCAAAGCACCAAGCATCAGAGACTATCCATGTGCAACTAACAATAGGTAAAACTGCCTTCCAGGTTATAGCCTGCTACAGACCACCCTCCCAAACCCAAAAAAACCTCGGCCTTCCTGAGAACAGTGGAAAATATGAAGGTCTCTCCAAACACCATTATACTGGGTGACTTCAACTACCCAAACATAGACTGGGAGCATGACTCTAGCTCCAACACCCTAGCCCAAAGATTCCTAGAATATATGAACTCAAATGCTATGGAACAACTTGTTACCACTCCCACAAGAAGGGAAAACATACTGGACCTGATCATCACCAACATGGGGACTCTATGCTCCAGACCAGAAGTGTATCCCTCACTGGTAAGATCAGACCATAAACTAATCTCACTGGATATTCACATCCCGACCCCACCCCCTGCCCAGAAAACCACAATGAACAACTTCTCTAAAGCAAATTCACACTCCTCAAAACTGAGGTGGAAACCTTCAAAGCCCCCGGGCCTGTGGAAAATACAGACCAGACCGCAGATTCCTCTATAAACGCATTCTATGGACACCTTCAGGAATGCATGGATCATGCGATCCCGAATAAAACCAAGACCCAATCCTCCAAAGGCAGATGTCCAACCATAAACAAACTATACAATAGAAGGAGGAAGCTACTAAATGATACAGCTAAATCCCAAAAAGGGAAGGCATCACTGATCAGTATTAGCAAAAAACTACGGGCACTCATAAGATTGTCTAAGGCCAGCTTCGAGAGAAAATTGCACAGGACACTAAGGATAATCACAAGGCTTTCTTTAGTTATGTTAGGAACCTGGGTGGTAATTCCCAGATCTGCTCAGAGGTAGTCCAAAATGTCAATAGAAACACCAAACCCACAGACATTGCCAACATCCTAGCTGACAGGTTCAGCGCAAACTCCCCCCCCCTCCACACCGAAAGGGCAAATATTTATCCCAGCAGAGTGCTGCCCCCCTGACATCTCAGATGCTCAGGTAAGAGCCGCCCTCTGCAAAGCAATAAACACTGCATCAATGGGACCAGACAGTGTCCCGGGCTGTGTCCTACATGAACTCCAAGGAGAGCTACACCCAAACATAACACTACTGTTCAATCCCAGCCTTACTACAGGATATGTGGCCAAAGAGTGGCGTACAGCAACAGTGGTCCCTCTACAGAAAGGTGGTGCCTCAACGGATCCTGGACACTATCGCCCCATAAGCCTGACTAGCTTGGTCTGCAAAGCTATGGAAAGGATCATCATGGACCTCATAAATAAAGATATTGGCGACCTACAGACACTGGATCATACCCAGTTTGGCTTTGTTAAGGGCAGATCCTGCCTCTCAAACCTGGTTGATTTCATTGAAACAGTCACCAAGGCCATTGACGAGGGGAAGGTGGTCCACACAGCCTACCTGGACCTCGCAAAAGCCTTCGATACAATACCCCACTCGGGCATTATAGAGAAGCTCACCAGCTTAAATATAAACCCCTATGTCACTAGATGGATTGCACACTGGCTCAAGGACAGAACCCACATGGTTAGAATTGCTGGAGCCATGCCAGACTCCAAACCAGTTACAAGTGGTGTCCCACAAGGCTCAGTCCTGGGACCTCTCTTGTTCGGTATATATTTATCGGAGGTACAGGTCAACACGGAAGGACTGTGGCTGACCAAATTCGCAGATGACTGCAAACTGGCCGCCATAATCGACTCTCCAGCCGACACAAGCATCCTCCAAAAGGGCCTCATAGAAACAGACAACTTGTGCCAGAGCCATGGCCTCAAGCTGAATGCCAAAAAGTGTATAGTCATCCCCTTTGGCAAAAACAAAGTGCCCACAAAGTACCACATAGGTGGTAATCCATGAAGTACAGAAGAAGTAATTAGGGACCTGGGGACCCAAGTTGATAGCAATCTCTCATTTGACAACCACGTGGCCAAAGTGGTTAGAAAAACATTTTATACAGCCCACCTCATCATGAAGGGATTCACATCTAGATCAGGGGAGGACATTGTGCCTCTTTACTCATCCCTCATCAGGCCCATAATTGAGTACAATGCCCCTGTTGGGATGTACCTTACCAGACACCTGCAGCAACTGGAAAGACCCCAAAAGTACCTCACCAAGAGGATCAAAGGGCTCAAACAGATGCCATATGCTGACCGGTTAAAGAAACTCCAGCTCTACTCAGTGGCATACCGCCTGCTCAGAGGTGATCTGTATCTGTGCCTGACATATAAAGCCATGTCAAGCCCGGAATTAATGGTCATGCTGCACCTCAGAATATCCAAATCCCATCGAGCTACACGCTTGAGAGACTTGAACCTCTGCACTGAAATAAATAGGACATGCTGGAGGGACAGATTCATAACCCAGAGGCTCACTTCACTCTGGAATAAAATCCCAGTCCAGGTTAGGCAGAGTCCCTCATTGACTCTCTTCAAGAGGAATCTTGATGAGTGGATGGGACATCGTAGGTTTACCCTGGGTATCACTTCTGTGTCACTGTTAGACAGAGGCACAGTATACTAACCTCGAAAAATGGCATAGCAAGATAAATTTACAATGGATGGCGACAGCCAAACGCATTCTGGCTAGGTTTATAAATGCCCTAGGGCAGATAGCCTAGTATGAACCTATGAACCTATGTACCTTGTTCCCCATTGGCCCTATGTGCTGTTAATCACCATGGCAATCACAATACTATGGTAGCATGTGCAAAGGTCAGTTGTCAGTCACCTCTATGGTACAGTTGTGGAATATGTGGATCATGTGGTGGACGTACAACACATGTATGAGATGGAACCACATAGCCAAACTGGGGACTAAGCACTCTGAACCCAGTACTGGCATAACCTGTCAGGTGGCATGAAATACTACAGTGACTACAATACCAGTCTGATGTAGACCTACACTGACAGCAATACAAGCACGTGAACACACTGGGTCATTCGTGGAGCCTAAGAATAGCATCCTGCCTGAGCGGCAGACACCTCTGCAGCTGGCACACAGGCATACGTTATGCCAGAACACATCACGCATAACACATAGCACACAAATCCTGTGTGCCAAACAGTCACAGCCTGTACGGCTAGACAACACACCTGCTACAGTTGTGTTAGGTACCTTTATTGTCCGGTACAGTGAGGTCACGCTCACCAGGCTGGACAAGGTGAAGGTCACAGTGATATGCCCGTGGGGCACTATGGTCCACCACATAACACAAGCATACAGGTCAGTCAGAGGCATGGACACATATGACTCAGTTATTGTCCATGCCACTATGGCTGACCTGTGATGTACCTCCCTGGACTACATGATAGGGAACATGGAAGGGCTCTCTGAGCATGTGGCACAGGCTGGTATGACCCTGACCTTGGTTGGCATCGTACCCTCACCAGGAGTGCTGACGTATTACTGAATGCTGATGAATTACTGTAGCTACAATACCCTAGCTGAAAGGTTCCTAGCATGTAGTCACTGCATTGCTATGGAACAACTTGTTACCACTCCCACAACAGGTGAAAACATGCAGCACCTGTTCATCAACAACATGTAGACTATATGCCGCAGACCAGATGTGTATCCCTCGCTGTTAGGTTGATACCATCTACATATCACACTGTATATATACATACCACATGGAGCACCCGCACAGAAGACCACAGTCATAATGTTATCCAGTGCAAATACCATGTATTCACATGTGGCAGGCGTCAGACATGGTAACTATAGAAGGTCACAGGTACATATGTGTATTTGACACACACATACATCATCTGTGTCCATTGCCATTACTGGTTTAATCGATGTCATGCATTATTGTGAACAACAACCCACACACATGGGCATTCTGTGTGACAAAAACACATGTGGCATGTCTGGAATCTAATGCCATAACTAACTGTGCTATGACAGTAGTGAGAGACACAGTAGCAGAGCATGCTATTTGCATTACTGGGAGATTTGCCCTCTTTCGCTGTACTTGTAGGGTGCTGACAACATCTCTGTGTAGGGATTGGAATATGCAGCAGCTGGTGTGTTGTACTGGTTGGCAAAAGGGTCAGTTCTCTCACACATGTAATTGCACACACACTACTTTCACCCTCTCCCACACACACTTGCTATTTGCAGGATTCAAACCCCTACCTAACTATGTTATGACACTCAAGACGGACGCATTAGCAGTGCGCGCTATTCGCATTACTGGGAGGTTTCCCTTCTCCTGCTGTACTTATAGGGTGGGTGCTGACATCATCAGTGTTTAGAAAGGGGAATGTGCATCCTGTAGTGTGTTCTCCTAGTTGCCAAAAGGGACATTTCTTTCATACAGACTTGCACACACACTAACCCCCTCCACACACACACTGAGCATTTGCAGGATTCAAACCCCTACCTAACTATGTTATGACACTCGAGACGGACGCATTAGCAGAGTGCGCTATTCGCATTACTGGGAGGTTTCCCTTCTCCTGCTGTACTTATAGGGTGCTGACATCATCAGTGTTTAGACTGTTTGCAGGTCTTTATTGCCATAGCATTCCCTGTTTGTATGAACAACTTGTGTATCTGTGAAAGATGTTTGCATATGGGAGGGATCCACTATATCACGTATGTCTCTGTAGTCATTTAACTGTGTGCACTGGGCAGATTGCTGTAATGTGGTTGGTTCCTGGAATAACACGTACAAATACCAGATATGTGTGGCCAACTGCTAAACTGAGATTTGTCCTAAGTGTGTGAGCATGCCCAGTTCAGCCTTCCCATGGCATGTTGTCTGACATATGTCTCATTTATCAAAGTGTGCGAGCATGCCCAGTGTGAGCTTTCCATATGTTGAACTCTGCAGCCCACCACATTTGTGGATGAGTGTGAACTTCAACAAATATCTCCCGTTTATGGTTGTGTGTTATGTGTCATGTTGTGTAGTTACTGTCCAACTGCTTTGTGTGTGAACACAACAGGGATTATACTGTGCCTGCAGGGTTTGCATGGGATACTTTGCATACAGTTGTCAACATCCTTTCATACTGACCTAACACTGTAGTACCGTGTAGTGTACTGGTTCAGTACTTTCACTGTGGTGGACAGTATCCTGGGCTTTAGTCCTATCACTGCTTTACATTTCCATAGTGAGCACAACAGCCTGGTTAGGGGCCAGTTGTGCACATCTGACCATGTTGCATTATGTTCAGATATGAACTACTTAAACCAGGCTTGTCCAACATTGGTAGTGTATTCCACAACATAGGTGTACATTTTGCAAACACTAGCGATGTGCCCTAGGCCATTTCTAATGCTAGTCGGAGAGTGTGTTTGTCCTTCGACACACATTGTAAGTGGAGTTTGCCATGACATATGTCATGGTTAGTATACTGTGCCTCCGTCTACCTGTGACATAACAGTGATACTCATGAGTGGGGGTGGCTTCTGTGTTATGGATCATGAAGTACAGCTTGTCCTATGTATGTCAGTGCTGGGGTTCAGGTCTCTCATGTGCATAGCTCACTGCCATTCAGATTGTACAAGGTGCAGCATGTTTATTGATTCCATCTTGGACATGGCTTTATACATCAGGCACAGCTTGCCTCTGGGTGGGCAGTATGGCAGTGTGTGTAGCTGCAGTTTGTTTAATCAGGAAACACATGGCATCTGTTCAAGTTCTTTGATACTCCTGGTGAGGTACTGTTGGGGACTTTACAGTTGATGGAGATGTCTGCTGAGGTACATCCCACAGGGGCTATTGTAGTCAATTGTAACGCTGATGAAGGATGACTGCAGAGCCACAATGACCTCCCCTTATCTAGATCTGACAACCTTCATGATTAGGTGGGTATATGGTATGTTTCTGTAAACACTACAGCCACATGTTTGTCCAATGCAGGATATCTATCACCTTGTGTCCCCAGGTCTCTCATTACATGTTAAGTACGTAATGGGTTAACACCGATGTGGTAATTGGTGGGCACTTACTGTATATCCACGGGGGTTGACTATACACTTTTCTGCAATTAGCTTGCTGACATGGCTATGGCACCAGTTGTCTGTTTCTATGTGGCCCTTTTGTGGGATGCTTGTGTCAGCTGGAGGGTCAGATATGGTGGGCAGTTTGTAGTCCTCTGCAAACATGTTCAGACACAGTCCTTCCATGTTGGCCTGTACCTATGGGACATATATACCAAACGAGGGAGGTCCCAGGACCAAGCCTTGTGGGATGCCAGTTATATCTGGTTTGTAGTCTGACATGGCTGCAGCATGTCTGACCATGTCAGTTCTGTCCTTGGTCTGGTTTGCAACCCCTCTACTGACATAGGGGTTTATATTTAAGCTGGTGAGAATATCTATAATGAACACGTAGGGTATTGTATGGAAGCCTTTGCAAGGTCCAGCTACGCTGTGTGGACCACATTGCCCTCATCAATGACGTTAATGACTGTTTCAAATAAGTCAAACATGTTTAGGGACAGGATCTGCACTTAAGAAAGCCACACTGGGTAGGGTCCGGTGTCAGTAGGTCCCCAATATCTTTATGTCTGCGGTACATGCTGATCCTTTCCATAGCTGTGCAGACCAAGCTTCTCAGGATTCTGGGGTGGTAGTTTTCAGTACCCATTCAGGCAACACCTTTGTTGAGAATGACCACTGTTGTTGTACACTGCTCTTTGGGTACATATCCTGTGGTAAGGCTGACATTGAGCAGTAGTGTGATTTGGCATTCCATTCTTCTTGGAGTCCATGTTGGACTCAGCCCAGGACACCATCTCATACCATTGCTGCTGTGTGTTTTGCTTTGTAGATGCTGGCTGTTACCTCAGCATCTGCAATGCCAACCTCAACACATAATGAAATAGGATGTGCTGGAGGGACAGATACATAACCCAGAGGCGCCCCACACCCTGGAACAGACTCCCACTCCCAGTCTATTGGGATAGATATTTTGCATTCGGGGAGGGGGGGTTTGCACTGCACCTGTCAGGATGTATGTTGGCAATATGTGTGTGTGTTTGGTATGTTGTGTGTAATATTTGTGTGATTCAGAGCATATCTGTGAATTCCCAACACGGTTCCTACCATCAGTTGAGGAAGCCTTGGGATTATCCTTAGTGTCCTGTACAATTTGTATCTTCATAGGTTCATAGGTTCATACTAGGCTATCCACCCTAGGGCATTTGTAAGCCTAGCCAGAGTGTGTGTGGCTTTCGCCACCCCTTGCTATGTGAATATTATGGCCATTTATGATTTGCTTTGCTGTGCCTCTGTCTGGACGTGACACAGTGAAGACCCGCAGTGTAAATCTACGATCATCCATCCACTTGGCAAGATTCCTGTTGAAGAGTGTCAGTGAGAGGCTCTGCCTAACATGGAGTGGGAGTCTGTTCCAGGGTGTGGGGAGCCTCTGGGTTATGTATCTGTCCCTCCAGCACACCCTATTTCATTATGTGTTGAGGTTGACATCTCTCACTCTCACAGCTCTGATGGCTTTGAGTTTTCTGGGGTGGAGCATGTCTATTACTCCTGTGTTGGACATGGCCTTGTACAACAGACATACAATGCCTCTGTGTAGGCAGTATGTGACTGCATTCAGCTGGGGTGTCTACAGCCAGGCAGCATATGACATATAAATAAAAAATACAATAATGCGACAACAATTCTCCGTACTAAGCGCTTTCACCCACAATCATATAGGGCATCTTCAGAGTACAAATTCTTCACTAAAAAGCCATCCACACTGGGAGACAGAGTATGTTTATTTCATTAAAAAGTGGAACCAACAAACCAGTTTTCTAACAGGTTACTGAATGACTTGTCAGCTTACTAGTTGTTCCAATATATATCTGAGCATATGACATATATTTAAGACCCTTTAACCTCTTGGTGAGGTACCTTTGAGGTCTTTCTAACTGCTGCAGGTGTCAGGTAAGGTACATCCCAAATGAGGCATTGTACTAGATTATGGGTCTGATAAGAGAACAGTATAGGGGCACAATGACCTCTGTTGACATAGATGTGAATCCTTTCATGATACGGTGTCCAATATAGACAGTCTTCCTAGCCACATTGGCAATGTGAGTGTCACATAACAGGTTACTGTCCACTTGTGTCCCTAGGTCCCTGATTACTCCTTCCATACATAATGGTTTACCACCTATGTGGTAATTTGTGAGTACCTTGTTTGGTATTTGGTGGGACATTCATACTGTCCAGTGTCTTCAGGATGGCTGGGTGGGGTTCCTGTGTGTGAGAGTGTGTTCTGTAGCATGCTACAGACTGTACAGCAGTCTTGCCTACGGTTAGTTGCACATGGGTGGACTCCAATGTCTTGTGCATTGTCAGTTACCTGGACGTATGGGTGTCTGTGCTGAATATGGATACTCACCCTCCTTTTATGTTTTGTTCCAGGTTTTGGGGCCATAACGCATGATATGTGGTATAACCTGGTAGTGCTGGTGTGCTGTCAGGAGGCTTGCAGCAGGTTTCTGTCACTGCACAGACATCGATGTTCTCCATACTGTGGAGGGCCTCGGGAGCATGCATATTGAGGTTTACACATCTGGCATTGGTCAGCATTACCTTTATGTTTCTTTCCACTTATGTTTTCTAGGGTGGTGGGTTAGTCTTTTCAGCCTTGCCTACGAAAGGCTCTATGGAGGTGGCAAAAGCCTTATCCAATATCCAGACGCCCAGGGGTAACAGGTGCAAGCCATCACTGGAACAGCTGCGTGGCTTGTCAAGCATGACATCCCAAGCAGACAGACATTGGATTCCCTTGGAATGACACCAGTAATTGTGCCACTTGTTATAACTGATCATTCTGTGTTTGTACTGTGGCATCATTCTTGGTGAGGGTAGGATGCTGCAAACAGTCAGTGTCATACCGGCCTGGACTACATAATCGGAGAGCTCATCTATGTCTCTTTTCATGTAGTCCGGGGAGGTACATCTCAGGTCATTCACACCAGCATGGACTATGACTGCATCATATTTCTACTTGCTTTGGGGTGACCTGCATACTTGTGTTATGTGGCGTTATTGTAGCTGCCTACAGGCAGCTTACTGTACCCTTTCCCTTGTTCAGTCTGGTGTGCGGGACAGCAGAGTGTCTCACTATGGAGTCACCTTTTACAACTGTATCAGGCATGTTGTTTCTCCTTCTGGCCTGTGACTGTTTGGCACACCAGCTTTGTGTACTATGTTTTGCATGTGCTATGTTTGGAGGTTGTTTGATTGGGTGTCTGCTTTGGAGGCATCTGTTGGTGTGGTGTGTTTGTAATTCGGGCCTCCGGGAATGTTTTTCTCTGTTTATGTCTTTGGTTTGCAGTTGTGATACGTCTATGTGGGACTGGGTTTGTGGTGTGTGTGGTTACCTTCTCCTCCTGACTAGTTTTGGGAGTACTGAGTTGAGGGAGCTCAGCCTCCAGTTTGGATAAATGGTTGCATCTCTCACATATATTTGTATTTTTTGGGGGGAGTTGAGGGTTGTCTGTGTACTTGGGGCAGGTGCAACATTGCCTCAAGATTCACAGATTCAACTTGTAGCTGGCCTTAGTGGATTGTATGTGTGGACATATTTTATTGCCATACTACTGATCAGTGATTACTTCTCTTTTTATGTTTGCTCTATCATGTAGTAGCTTCCTCATTCTCTTGCATGGTTTGGTAATGGCTGGAGTCCACCATGCCATATGCCTGCGTGTATGGCATTGTGTCTTGTTTTAATTTAGGATTGCATAATCCAAGCATTCCTGGCAGTGTTCATGGAATGCCTGTATAACAGGTTCTGAGGTGTGGCCCATATTTTGCACCTGCACAGGGCCTTTAATTGATTCCACATCAGTTTGGAGGAGTGCAAATATTGCTTTACACATGTTTTTCACTGTGGTTTTCTGGCCAGGGACTGTGGTCAGGATGTGTATATCCTGTGTGATTACTCTATGGTCTGGTCTTACCAGTGAGCAATACACTTCTCATCTTGCCATCCAGTACCCATGTTGCTGATTATCACATCCAGTATGCTTACCCCTCTTGTGGAAGTGGTACGTTGTTCCTGGGCATTTTGGTTTATGGATTCTATGAACTTTTGTCCTACAGTGTTGGGGCTAGTATAATGCTCCCAGTCTATGTCTGGGTATTTTCAGTCACCCAATATAATGTGGTTTGGAGAACTTGATATATTCATGTATTCCAACATAGGCCAGGTGCAGTTCCTGGTGTTGGGACGGTAGTCTGTAGCAGGCTATAAACTGGGAGGCAGTTTTAGCCACTGTTACTTGACCATGGCTAGTCCATGCTGCTTCTTGTTGTGGTACCAACATGAGGGTGTGGTTATCCTTGACAATTATTGCTAGTCACCCTCCTTTTGTAGCTTGTTCCATGTTTTGAGGATATACAGCACAGTATGAGGTGTAACCTGGTAGTGTTAGGGTGCTGTTGTGAGCCTTGACCCAGTTTTCTGTTACAGCACAGATATCATCATTCTCCATACTGGGTGAGTTTAGACTGCATGCATCTTGCTGTTTAGACTTCTGGCATTGGGTAGCATTACATCTAGGTTCTTATCCCTTCTGATACCTATGGAGGTAGGTTTGTGTTTTGAGCCTTACCTATTCAGGGCACGCTGTGGGTAACAACAGCCTTTGCCAGTATCCATATGGCCTGCACTGATAGGTGCACGCCAGTCCTAGCAGGTGGAGCATCATGTCATGCTCAGCATGTCATCCCAGGCTGGCACACATTGGATCCCCTTTGACTAACTGCAATACTTCAGCCAATTATTGCAATTGATCATCTCATTGTCATATTGTGGCATGATGCTTGGTGAGGGTAGGATGTTAGTCAGGGTCCTCAGGTGTGCATATAGTACATGGTGTTACATTACTTAACACATGGCATTCATGCCTCAGGTGGTGCTGCAGGGCTGCCTCTGTCGGATGCACATATTACACTCCCTGTACATGTTTGTGAGCAGGTCATGTCATTTTAGGCATCCCTGTTATTATTTGAGTGAGTCAGAGGAGGTATCATTCCCAGGGTTCCTACTGAGCCAGTGTATGTGCTATGCGTTGCCTCTTTGCCAAGGCCAGGGCATACTGGGCACGCCTCCTTCTGCCTACTGGGGCAGGCTCAGGTTGTTCCTCCTCCGAGTCACGTTCTGCCTGTGATGGCCTTGGCAATGGTGGGGGGCTGTTTGGCCCAGCCCTATGCTGGTCCTGCTGAAGCTGTTTTTGCAAGATCATATTATGTAGCATAGCACATACCATGACAATTTGGGTACATGTAGTTGGTGTGTACTGCAAGGCTCCACCAGATGTGTCCAGACACCGGAACCGTGACTTGAGCAGCCCAAACACACGCTCTATTACATTACGTGTTTGTGCGTGTGCCTCATTATGGCGTTCCTGTTCAGGTGTGTGTGTGTTTCTGATGGGTGTCATCAGCCACGGCTCCAGTGCATAACCTGCATCCCCCACTAGGTGTCCGTGTGGGATGTCCCCATTGGCAAATGTCTGGTACAGCTGCGTCAAATGCCAGATGTGGGAATCATGGTAGCTCCCAGGGCAGCCAGCACATGCATTCATTATTATGCCCTGGGCATCACACACGACCTGGCAGTTGATGGAGGGGAAGCCCTTGCGGTTAATGTAGGCCCTACCCCGCTCACCGGCTGGTGCTTTGATGCGTATGTGCGTGCAGTCTATTGCACCCACTACCTCAGGGTATTCCGCTATTTGCTGGAAGAGACGCATATTGCTGGCCAATACCTCACGGGCATTGGGAAATATACATGATCACCGACATGTGCTGACATGGTATCCAGGAACTGGTGCAGTACCCTGAAGGCTGATGCCTGTGATATTCCCATCATATCACCAGTTGGTCTTTGGAAGGTACCTGTTGCTAGTATTCTTAGGCCAACACATACCTTGGTTTCCACTGGGATGGGTTCCCCTCTGTTGGTTCTGTGTGTGAGGCGTGGCCTGCACAGCTCAACTATTTGCTGCAGGAGCTCTCTGTCCACTCTATAACGCTCTACTATCTCCAGCTCATGTAACCTGTGGTAGGTGACCCTGGGCCTGTACACTCTTCTCCGTCTCCTCACTGTGGGTTGTCTGGCACCATCTGCATTGTCACCACCCTCAGCAAGTCGCCTATGTCTCATTATGACAGCTATGGCATACTCTAACATTTCTGTTCTGAGTTCAGCTTTTTCAGTTTTCACTTCTAATAGCTTACTCCTGTCTTGCAGTGTCTCTTGAGAGAAACATCCTGCACTGCTGCTTGCAGAGTTTTAAGTGCTGGGCTACTATTCTGCCTGTGTAATTGCCTGCTTCTAATTGTTTTCACCTGCTAGCTCCAGCAGTATTCCCTGCTAGCTTCCTACGAATTCTGTTGCTTCCTTTTTCCTTTCTGTTTCCTCAGGGGGGAGCAGCGTGCATACCAGCAGAAACGCGCTCACAGTGGCTTACACGCGCGCACACATGCTTACACGGTTCAGAATCTGCTTATTCAGGTTAAAATGCGCGCAAACAGTGTTAAACATCTACCAACAGGCTCCCACATGCTCAGTCTGCCTTACACGCACGCACACTGTCCTACTCGCGTGTCATGGCGCGCGCACGTGCGCATGCACGCCCAGCAAGAAACTTTGGTGTAGGCAACAGTGTACACCTTCCATTTCTTGACTTTCCCATGCTTATCTTGTGGCACTCCTCTTTCCATGATATGTGTCTGACATCTGTCATGTAACACTGACCTCCAATGAACTGCATTTCTTTCTGCCATTCCCCCCTGTGATGTCACCTATCTCCTACTCTGTTCCTCCCCCTTATGTAACTCTTACACTACTCAGAATGTGCTCATTTGCTATGTGACAGTGGAATTCAGTATCCTAACACTCATTTGCATCAGATTGCCTACTGATGCTTAGTTACATGTCTTAGACTCAGCTTCCCCCCTTAGCAACCACTAAATGGTGGCCATGTTGTTTTTGGTCTGCTGGTCCCTGCATTGTAAATCCATGTATTGCATAAAACCCACATTTGTGGGTTTATAACCTTCATTTTTATGTTTTATATAGCGCAGCCCGTTTGCGCGGGGCTGCGCTGCGTTTAAACACCGGCGATCGCCGAAAAAAAAAAATATTTCTCATATTTGCATCGGGGTACCTTGCCAATGGCCACATATTTGGCCATTGGCATGCTGCCTGACACATATGCACCCATTATTTGGAGCTGACATGGCTCCATTGTGTTTTTTGCAGAAACGTACTCAGTTGTCAACTGAGTACATTTCTGCAGCTAAAACGGCTCTTACACGGGCTGCTTTGGGCTTCCTGGATTGCTAATCTACCTCATTTGCATGCTATTTGGCTACAAGTGAGGTGATTAGCATATCCACGCCCACTCCGTGTAAGAGACGTTTTTAGCTGGTCTCTTACACGGACTTTAGGGCTGTTCCTGGATTGCGAAGGCTGCATGGAGTCTTACACTACTCTTAGACTCCGTGCAAGCCTTCGTGTATCCTGCCCACTGACTTACAGAAGATAGATTTAGTTAAATTAATACTTGAAAATCTTGCGATTAAAGGGAAAACAATTTCTAGGACTTATAAAATCGTAATGAGTGCAAAACATCAGAATTCTTTATTATTTTCAAACTACTGGCAAACGAAAAATCAATCACTGACTGAAGAAAATAAGAAACTAGCCATTGAAAATACAATCAAATTCATTCCTTTCAAGAAGCTGTTATATACACAAATTATGGTAAATAACAATCTATATTATACCTTATCTACATCAAACAGCTGATATTTTACATGTCATGTGGAACTGTACTAAGATACACAACTTATGGTGTTCCTTGAGAGTAAGATTAGAGAAGATGGGATATGAAAAATCAACCCTTACTTGGGAGACAGCTATATTGTACATTAATATCAATCAACTCCCAAAAATATTAAAACATGTCTATTACGATGTGTGCCCTTATTAAATTCTTTATTACAAAGAATTGGAATGTCATGTCACCAATTACATGGAAAAATTTTAGCAATCTTGCTATCAAATATATCTCATCTCACAAATTAATTTATTCAAAAACAAAAAACAAACGCTATTACCAAAAATATTGGGGTTACTTGCTAGATATAATTCTTGACAAATAAAATTTGCCTACAAATTGTCATGAAAAGCTAACCTTAAATAAGAAATGAATGTAGTATAACCAGTCTTTCTTGCATCTTCTCCCTTTTCTTAGTATATGTGTAACTAGATATTTTCCCTAAACATACCAATAAATGGCTAAATTTCTATTTTTACTTTATATATATAGACTATCCCCATTCTAACTATCCCTTATGAGACCAAATGAACATAAGAATTCTCATACTTTACTTGACGATGTAGTGACTGCTTGTATATATATATATATATATATATATATATATATATATATATATATATGTGTGTGTGTGTGTGTATAATTTTCTCAGAACAAGATTGTTGTCTGTTTTCTTTAGATAGGTATTTGTATTGTTTATTTGTGCTTTTGAGTTACTGTATTGTTGTTATTATTTGAAAAAAGAAAATTGAAATAAAGAGATTTTGGAAAAAAAAAGAAGGCACACACACGCACACACTCACACCTAGGGCCAGTTTAGAGTGCCCAATCCACCTACAGCATGTCTTTGGGATGTGGGAGGAAATCGAAGCACCCAGAGGAAACCCACGCAACCACAGGGAGGACATGCAGACTCCACACAGAAGACACCCCAGCCAAGGATTGAACCAGAAATTATCCCAGAAACTTTACTTCTTAGCATTAGTTACAGATCTTAGTCCTACTGTTTCCTTTTCAGTATCACATAAAATTGTGACTATATTTAGGAATTTCTTAAACAAATGTATTGAATTTTGCTTACATGTCTAAGTAATAACTTTTTAACAGCCACTAGAAGACTTTGCTAATTACTAACACTAGAATAGGAACATTTGGTAGAATTGATACTCTTGTTAATACACAGCTGTCCGACAATAATCCTTAAAAAGGATCACTTCCTTTTTCCAGTGCCTTCAGAAATGTAACCCTTGCCATACCTAAACATTTTCAATTCTGTTGGTAATTTCACTTAGGTCAAGGAATACAGAAATGAAAAATAAATAGAATAAAAATAAAAAATAACACACAAAACTTCAAGAAACTATGATAACAAACTTATACATCACGAAAAATATATAGAATAAAAATAAAAAATAACACACAAAACGTCAAGAAACTATGATAACAAACTTATACATCAATTATTTATACTGTTATAGCTCAGTCTTATAGAACTAACAAGATCATAATAAACAGTATTTCTAAAAACTGTAGTTCTATAGTACTCACATGCATGTCCTAAACCTAACACAGTTTCCTCTTTTGTTTTAACACACTGGTGGTGCTGCGGTAGCGTTGTCGCCTCATAGTAAGACGTTGTCCCGTTCGATTCTCAGCTAGAGCGTCTTCTGTGTGGAGGCATACGTGAATGGGGCGTGCCTTCGTTGAAGGTTGTGCGTCAGGGCTGGTAACCCGGTACGTAAAAATCCACTACCATTCATTAGCGGACCGGAGTTCTGCTGTGGCGACCCCTAACCGGGAAAAGCCAAAAGACACAAACAAACAAACACTGGCTATAGAAATATATCCATTAATTCCAGGTTCCACCTTGGCATTCAGTCTAAGTTGCCATTTAGTTTCCTTGATTTCTATGTCTAACTTGGGGTCACCCCTCCCCCATCTTCTCTGCAGGACCTGTCAATTACAAAAAACAAAAATCTTTTGTAATTTGAACATATAGATGAGTGTAGGAAAAGTGAACCGGATGTTTTCTTGTTTTTGATGTCGTCCGTGTGCTCAGCAATCCTGTCTCTCAGTCGCCTAGTGGTTTTTCCCACATAGAATGCCTGACAGGAAATGCTCGTGGCCACAAAAACCACCATCTTGTTGTTGAATTACACCTTCCGGGGCATTCTAGGTTCCTATAAAAACCTGCAATTTCTACATACGGCCCATTGTTGATGTACTTACACCAGTTACAGGCCCCACATTTACTCATTCTTGAATTGTAATTTCCCTTTGCACTTCTGTCATCCGATTCCAACCATTCCCAATTGCCCACCAGAAAAGAAGTGTTGTTAAGGGCCAGATGGTTCAGATCTCAAGGTTAATTAGTGATGACATGAGATGAACATCCTTATTGACTGTAGGGCAACTACTTTGAAAGATGAGGTATTTGTTGTACTCTACAATCAATTAATGCCCCAATTGATCCCCAAGTTCAATGTTATTTGGGAGAATGTTTTTGATGCTGAGCTTAGGGGTAAGCTGGTGCAAAGGCCCAGAATGGTATACAGCAAAGGTAGGAACATTAAGGAATGGTTGGAATTGGATGACAGAAGTACAAAGGGAAATTACAATTCAAGAATGAGTAAATGTGGGGCCTGTAACTGGTGTAAGTACATCAACGATGGGCTGTATGTAGAAATTGCAGGTTTTTATAAGAACCTGCAATGCCCCGGAAGGTGTAATTTCAACACCGAGATGGTGGTCTATATGGCCATGTGCATTTCCTGTCAGGCATTCTATGTGGGAAAAACCACTAGGCTATTGAGAGACAGGATTGCTGAGCACACCAAAGCAATCAAAAATATGAAAACATCCAGTTCACTTTTCCTACACTCATCTGTATGTTCAAATTACAAAAGATTTTTGTTTTTTGTAATCGATAGGTCCTACAGAGAAGATGGGGGGGTGACCCCAAGTTAGACAAAGAAATCAAGGAAACTAAATGACAACTTAGACTGAATGCCAAGATGGAACCTGGAATTAATGAATATATTTCTATAGCCAGCATGTTAAAACAAAAGAGGAAATTGTGTTAGGTTTAGGACATGCATGTGAGTACTATAGAAAAATAAATTATGTACTTACCATAACATTCCATGTTTGTAGTCCATCTCGCCCTTCATTCTTGCACATGGGTTCAGAGCTGATCCTCAGCTCTGACTCGGCCGATTACAAAGCTGAAAGTCTCTCAGTTGGCTTGTGGCAAGGTAGGTATCCCATAGTGCAGTAGTAAGAATCCCCAGATCTTGTTTGCTGCTGTCTAACAAAGTGATAGAAGGTATTTGCACAAGGAACAACAAAGATGAAAGGTCTCCACCCTATGGAAGATAGACACCATCTTGTCTCCTGATCCTCCAAGGATACATGGGTGGGGGTAGGTGGATGGGATCGTAAGAATGAAGGGCAAGATGGACTACAAACATGGAACATTATGGTAAGTACATAACTTCTTTATGTTCTGTAGTCCTATCTTGCCTTCATTCTTACATATGGGATAGCGTCCCTAGCACTTTTTTCTCGGGTGGCTCACAGGAATATACTCCTAAGAACCATGGAACCAAAGGATGCTCTACCCCTTGAGGCCAAATCCAATTTTTAATGAGTAATACAGGTATGAGGAGTAGCCCAAGTTGCTGCTGCTCATATACTGTCAATTGGGATTCTGGCTTGAAAGGCAGCCGATGTGGATACGGATCTGGTAGAATGAGCCTTAATTTTAAAAAGGAGTTCTTTGCCGTTGGAAGAGTAAATAAACGATATACAATTTGAAATCCAATTTGATAATGTTACCTTAGAGACTGGCATCCCTTTTCTTGTCTCAGAAAAGGACATAAACAATTGGTCTGATCTCCTAAGCTCCTTGGTTCTGTGAAGATAGAACCTTAACTGTCTGTGAACATCAAGTTGATGAAACTTATACTCCGCTCTGTTTGAATAATTAGGAAAAAAAATACTGGCAGTTCAATAGTTTGATTCATATTAGATTGAGAGCAAACCTTGGGGATGAAGGACGGGTTTGTATGAAGGGAAATTCTGTCTCTATGAAAGATCAAGTAAGGAGGTTTGACTGACAGTGTTTGTAACTCTGATACTCTTCTGGCAGATGTAATGGCTACTAGAAAAATGGTCTTCCATGAAAGGAACTTTAATTTACAAGTATGTGCAGGTTCAAAAGGCGGGGAAGTAAGTTTAGGTAGAATAAAATTTAGATCCCAGGGAGAGACAGGTTCCTGAAAGGGAGGTCCCAGCAAAGTAGTGCCTTTTAAAAATGATTTATACAATCTGTGAGCCATAAGATTAGGCTCATGTCATCCTAAATTAAAATTGTAGATAGCTGCCAATTGAACTTTGACTGTAGTAGTAGCTGATCCCTGATGAAAAAGTTTGGTTAGGAATTCCAACACCAAGGGAATGGAGGCTGTGTAAGGATCCATGTTTTTTTCTCATGCCCAGATAGAAGATCTTTTCCATTTGCTAGCATATAATTTTCTCGTAGAAGGCTTGTGAGAAGACGTGAGGATATGTGTCACTGCAGGAGAGAAATCATGAAGCCTGACTAGGGATGGAAGTGGAGTAGCCATGCTGTCAAGTTGAGGGTGTGGAGACGGGGTGGAAGGTGCCTGACATGTGTGTCAGAAGGTCTGGTACTGGGTCCAGTCCATGGATCATCCAGAAGGTGAGGCCTGAGAAAGGGGAACCAAATCTGATGAGGCCAGTAAGGAGTGATAAGAATCATTCTGCTTCCCAAGGTCTTTGCTTTCTGGATCACTTTCAATATTAGTGGAAAGGGGGAATGCATAAAGATGTCCCGAGGGCCAATTGTGGACAAGTGCGTCTCTCTGTGTCCCCCCAGAGGGAGGGGGATAAGGGAGAAGTAGCTGCTGCATTTGGCATTGATTGGGATGGCAAACAGATCGCAGCAAGGCTGTCCCCATTTGCAGAAAATCTGTTCTTTCTGCGACTTTCTGATTCAGAGAAAACTCATGAGGCATCAAGATTGCCCTGCTGAGCTTGTCGGCTATCACACTGGTTGTCCCCGGGATATGCGTTGCAACTAGAAAGCATTGGGAAGATGTTGCCCACTGCCAAACATGAAGAGCCTCTCGACATAGGGGGTAGGATCTGGTACCTCCCTGTTTGTTTATATACCATACTACTGACATATTGTCTGACTGGATTGCTATTGTCCCTAGAAGAAGAAAGTTGTGAAGTGTCTGCAATGCTAGTACCACTGCTCTCATCTCTAGGACATTGATATGCAAGTAAGCCTTGTGTTCTTGCCATGTGCCTTGGACTGTCCTGCCTAGATAATGCCTCCCCACCCTATCTGGGAGGCATCCATGTTCACAGTGGCAACGGGTTGGCAAGGAATGAATGGTGTCCCTATCGTTAGTTGATTGGACTGAATCCACCAATGAAGGTCCTTTTTGCAAGATTCCGTTATCAAAATAGGATGAGACAGAGGCAGTTGTTGAAGAGACTACTGGGAAAAGAGCAGCCAGTGAAGGATTATCATATGTAGTCTGGCCAGTGGAACTAGAGTTATAATAGAGGCCATGGTTCCTATAAGTTTGAGCACTGTCTTGGCTTTGACTCTGTGTTGGGGAAGTAGACTGTAAATCTGTTGTCTCAGATTTTGTATTCTGTCTGCAGGAAGATGAGCCATCATGGTGACTGTGTCTATTTCACCATCTATAAAAGTCACATACTGAGAGGACGACAAGGCAGACTTTTCCCAATTTATAGTAATCCCTAGCTGAGTGCAAACTTGTATGGTTAAATCCCTGCCTTGTAGAAGTAGGTGATTGGTGGTGGCAGCCAGTCGTCCAGGTATGGAAACATTTGGAATTCAAGACGTCTCAAGTGAGCTGTCACTACCATAATGCATTTGGTAAACACCCTGGGGGCTGTGGTGAGACCAAAGTGCAGAACACGAAATTGGTAATGACTGGCTCCCAGCTGGAAGGGTAAATGACTCCTCGATGCTGTCCATTTTTATGTGGTAGTATGCATCTTGAACGTCTATGGAGCACATCCAATTGTCTTTCCCTAACAAAGGGATTATAGACTGCAGTGTTACCATTCGGAACTTAGACTTCTTCACTGATTCATTTAATTTGCTGAGATCCAAAATGGGCTTCCAGTCCCCTGTTCGTTTTGGCACTAAAAAGAATCTGGAGTAAGTTCCGAATCCTATCTGGTCTGCAGATACAGTTTGGATGACTCTCTTCTGAAGCAACTTTTGGACTTCTATAGTTGCTTGATCCCTGTGATTGGGTGGAACATCTGGGATTCTCTTGGTGGGATGAGGTGGAAAAGAGAAGGGTATGGAGTAACCTCTGGAAATTATTCTTTGTACCCACTTGTCTTGGGTGATGTTGTGCCAGGCTTCTGGATACAAAGATAAGCAACCCCCGACTGGCTCCAGAGATGCACAGTCAGGCCCCACTTCAGGAACGCTGATAGGGATGTCCACAAAAAGAATTTCAGCCACCCTGGTTTTGCGGACCCCCCCTGTCTCTAGGGCGACATCTACCATTACTTCTGCCTCCTCTGTCTCTGAAGGAGGAATCACCTTGTGCGTCCGGGAAAAATCTTTGAGATTTCTTGAACCACATTTTCCCGCCTCTCTGACCTTTAGAAGTGACGGAAAAACGTACTCCCACAGCAGAGAGAGTTTTCCCTTCCTGCTCACACCTGGTGAGTGTATCTTTTATCTTTGGTCCAAACAAAGAGGAACCATCAACGGGGGCATTGATAAATGTAAACTTGAAGGGCTCCGCAAAGTTATATAAATGCATCCAGGAGTGTCTCCTAAGGGAAATTCCTGAACCCGCTGCCCTGTTCGCTCCATCTGCTGCATAAGATGTCAGCCTCATGGAGGAGTTAACAATGGAGTTTAAGGTGGACAAATGAGCAGTAACCTTCTCAGGGACTCATTCAGCTAATGTACCTTGCAGAGTATCTCCTAGCTCCTTTAGGAGATCTCTTTGAAGCCTAGTAAAATGGGTGAGGTAATTTAGTGATCTGAGTATAAATGGCTCTGAAGAGAAGATACGCTTCCCATATCTATCCATCGTTTGAGACTACTTGTTTAGTGGATAGATTGATGAGGAAGTTTCCGCTAATTCTTTCTTTGTGGCTACTGCCACCACCATGGCATCTACAGGCATACCTTTTGTCAAAAACTCTTTCTATTTGGGGGCTGAAAGAAATTTGTTGGGCCTTCTGGGGACTGGTTCCACGGCATCAGGTGTGTCCCACACCTTTTGATTGACTAGATCCAACAGCTCATCGAAAGGTGGAGACACCCAAGAGGCTGAAGGTTAAGACCCGAAAGCCTTCAGGTACACTGACTCCACATCAGAAGGGGTGACAGTGGGCCAGTCGCCTCTCTGTTTCAGGATCTCTAGGATCTCTACGAAGTTGATATCATCAGAGGACGACTTAGGGGATCCTTCTGACTCCTCGACGTCAGTGTCAGAGGTGACGGACTCATCAGGGGAGTCTACATGCTTCCTCTTGCAAGTTCTCTTCTGAGGGGGCTCCTCAGAAGGGTATTCTGGGAGGGTCTTGGAAGACTGGGGGCCAACCAATGGGGGCTCCTGGGGCTGCGGGTCCCTGCTGTCAAGAAAGAGAGATTGTGCTGAGACAGAGGTCTGAGCTTGAGGGGAAAGAGCATTGGTACCCTTATGTGGAGCTGAAGACCTAGACAGCACGCTCCTCATCTCTCGAAAGCAGAACTCTCTGGCTCCGAGGACACCCCTGGTTCCGCGGAAGTGGAAGTAGCCTTCGGCTCCAAAGCAATTGGCTCGAGATAGATGTAGGATCCAAGATCAACATAGGCGATGCACCGAGATGTAGGCTTGGAACCGAAGAAGTCTGGGTCCAAGTGCCCCTGTCGGGGCAGGCTGGTGAGCTTCGACTCCTAGCCATCAGGACAGTGCCGACAGTGTCGGAGTGGAACTCGGCTCTGAGACAGACACAAGAGGTGCTGGAACTGAAGGTTCCACAATACGTGGCACCAACAGCTCTGGCTCTGAAGGACCAAGATGGCTTGGAGGAGGAACAGAAGTAGGGAGTATGGTCTTAGACAGCTCTGGGGCCAATTGGATCGGAGCCAGCAACAAACTACCTAGCACCGATGACTTCAAGAGTCTAAGCACAACTCTCTCTACATCCTCTTCAGAAAGACTCTTGGAGGATCTGGAAGACAAGGTAGGTGACCTAGATCTCTGTAAAATTGGAGATCTGAGAGTTAGAGAGACCGGTAATAATTCTCTAGATAAGCTCCGAGGTAAATGTTAAGTAGTCGGCTCCGAAAAACTTGGGGCCCAACACTGGAGTGTCGATATCGATAACCTCGACCGACTCCGAGGACAGTGGACCCGAAGAGGTAGAAGGTTTGTCTAATTTTGAGATTTTCTGTGGAGGTCCAGATAAAATAGTCGGTGTAGGAGAATGTCTCTTGGCCAACTTGGCCTTCTCTTTTTTAGAAGAGATAGACAGTACAGTCATGTACACTTATCATAAATGTAGATTTCGAGTGTATTCACTGTTGCAGTCATCACATTTGGGTTATCTGCTTGCAGTAGCCCTCAATCGGCCTGATTATCAAAGTCTTGGGTCCTGCGTCGGTTGCTGTCTCATCTTCCATGACGTCAGGTAGTCAGCAATTATATATACAAGGTTACACCTCCAACAAAAAAGCAAATACACCAAAAAGCTTTAAGCATAGTAAACAAGAATAGTGGTACAGCCAAAAGAAGTCAGGGGGCTGGAGGGAGGGTAACTAGGACTGCAACAGTGAATACACTTGAACATCTACATTTATGGTAAGTGTACACAACTGTACTGTTCGTGTTTCACTGTTGCAGTCATCACATTTGGGTAGATTCCCAAAGCTAAGGATGGGAGGAGGAAATTAGATAGAATTAGGTACAGCTATAAGGCCCTGCAAGACTGCAGTGGCAAAGCCAGCTTTGGATTTAGAGAAAATTGGCAAATGGTAATGCTTGGTGAAGGTATGTACAGAACTCCAGGTAGCAGCTTCTAGGATGTTCCTGGTAGGGACACCTCTGAGGAAGGCTGTAGAGGTAGATGCAGTCCTGGTTGAATGTGGTCTTATCCCCCGAGGGGTAGGTTTTCCATGGTGCTTACAGCAGAAATGAATGCAATGGCCTATCCATTTAGAAATGGTTTGCTTTGAAATGGCCTTCCCCTCTGCCCCTACCGCAAATGCAACCAGCAGCTGTTCAGATTTCCTGAGAGGTTTAGTCCTGTCCAAGTAAAATCTAAGTTGTCCGTGCACATCTAAGGAGTGCAGTATTTGTTCCCCTTTGTTCTGTGGATTAGAAAAGAAGGTTGGCAAATGAATGGACTGATTTAAGAGCCACACTGGATACCACCTTGGGCATGAAGGAGGGATTTGTTCTGAGGGACACCCTGTCCACATGAAAGATGATGAAAGGCTCCCCTGCCATAAGGACTGTAATTCAGACACCCTTCTTGCTGAAGTGATGGCCAAAAGGAAGGCTGTTTTCCAAGAAAGGAATTTCAACTCTGCATTTGCAGCTGGCTCAAAGGAGGAAAAGTGAGTTTTTCCAATACAAAGTTAAGGTCCCAGGCTGGAGTAGGGGCTCTCCTGAGTGGTCTTAAGTTTTTGGCCCCTCTGAGGAACTGCTTCAGCAGTGAATGGGAGAAGAGGGGTGGTTCTGTGTTGTAATGAGCTGAAATGGCTGAGGCATGAATTTTGATGGAGGAAAAGGAAAGGCCCTTGTGAAGCATCTCAGTTAAGTATTGAAGAATCTGAGGTAAATTGGACGCTGCTGTGCCCGTCCCCTGAGTTTGGTTTCAGGAACAGAATCTTTCCATTTTTCAGCATAAGACTTTCTAGTACTAGGCCTCCTTGCCTCCAGAATGACATCCAACACTTGCTTACTGAGGGATGGTAATGGAGAGATCAGGTAATTAGCCATGCTGCCAGGTTCAGGGTTTGAAGCTGAGGGGTGCAGAATCTGTCCCTCCCTGCTGGGACAGCAGGGCAGGGGTCTGAGGCAGGTGCCATGGTGCCAGCAGTGACACACTGCGCAAAAGGGGGTACCAGTGTTGGCGTGGCCAGTCTGGTGCGATCAGTATTGTCCTTGGTTTGTCCTGTTTGATCTTTAGTAGTACCTTGGAGAGGAGAGGCAGAGGTGGAAAGGCATAAACTGATAGGTTTTTCCAGGTGAAGGACAGGGCATCCACTTTCCAAGCTTGTTTGTGGGGAGTCCTTGTGCAGAATTTGTCCAATTGGTAGTTCTGGTGGGAGGCAAACAGGTCAATCTTTCGGCTCACCCATTTGTTTCACAACATGTTGAATATCTTTGGTTCCAGTTTCCACTCGTGTTGGTCCATGAGATTTCTGCTTAGTTCGTCTGCCAATGTATTTAGCTTTCCTGGCAGGAATTGAGCCTGTAGGTGCACTTGGTAGCTCAAGGCTGTGTTCCACAGAGCCATGGCTAGTCTGCAGAGAGGGTATGAGTGGGTTCCCCCCTGCTTGTTTATGTACCACATAACGGTGGTGTTGTCTGTCTTTACCATTAATTGTCCTGGAAGAATGTGGTCCTTGAAGGCTGTCAAAGCATTCTGTACAGCTAACATTTCTTTTTGATTGATATGCAGGTGCATTTGACTTGGGTTCCATTTACCCTGAATGCACTTCCCTGCCAAGTGCGCCCCCCATGCATAGTCTGATGCATCTGTTGTTAAGGTTTGGGCGGCAGGGGGTAGAGTGAATGGCATTCCCTGGTTTTGGTGGCAGGCCTCTGCCCACCAAAGGAACTCTATCTGTAGGCAAGGTATGATAGGAATCATTGCTTCTAGATCCTGAGAATGTTGACACCATAGGCTTTTTAGATACCACTGTAGTTTCCTCATATGCAGTCTTGCATATGGAATTAGGAGAATGCAAGAGGCCATGAACCCCAAGGCTTGCAGTATTTCCCTTGCAGATAGCTGGGTCTTTGTGGCCAGTAGTTTGAAGTAGGCAGTCAAATGAACTTGTTTCTCTGGCATGGGGAATGCCATCTGGGAAGTAGTGTTCAAGCTTTGCCCCCAGGAATACAATTTGTTGGCAGGGTACAAGATGTGATTTCTTTTCGTTTATGGTGTACCCCAGAGAAGTTAGCAATTTTTGTACAAAAGCCAGATGACTCAATAATATGTCCTTGCTTTTTGCCTGAATTAGACAATCGTCCAGGTATGGGTGCTGCTGGCTTTTTGGTCGTGGTGGTACAATAATTTTCTTCGTAAGTGGTTACCAGGTATGGGTATATTTGAATATTTCTTTGCCTGCAAAATGCAATGACAGGAGCTAGGCACTTTGTGAATACCATGGGCGCAGTAGATAAGCCAAAGGGCAGTGCAGAGAACTGATAGTGCATGTAGCCTGCTTTGAAGCGTACATATCTTCAGCAAGATTCCCTGATTGGGATGTGCAGGTAGGCTTCCTTTAAATCCAGCGTTACCAACCAGGCATCTTTGCCTAGCATAGGAAGCAACTGGTGAAGAGTTAGCATCTTGAATTTTGGGATCACCAAAAATGTGTTTAGGATAGAGCGGTCCAGGACAGGATGCCAGTTGTTATCTTTTCTGGGCACCAGGAAAAGTCTTGAGTAGAAACCTTGTCCCCTTTCCTCTTCTGGGACAGTTTGAAAAGCCCTGATACTTAAAAGAGAGAGAACTTGCTTTTGAGCCTCTGCCCACTGATTTGAGGGTAGATCTGGCCAACCGTTTGGGATTGGTAAGGTGTGGAAGTGGAATCTGTATCCTTTGGAAACTATATTTAAAACCCATTTGTCCTGGGTAATGAGTTTCCAATTTTTTGCCTGCAGGGCAATTTTTCCCCCTAAAGGAGCAGTCAGTTGTGCAGGGCTTAGAAGTTTTAAAGTTAAGTCATTGAGACAGTTTACCACGGGGGGAGTCTTACTTCTCCCAGCTTTGGAAGTGGGAGCCCCACACTGCTTAGTCCTGTGAGTACATTGTGACTGGAACCTGGGTGTTCTGCTGGTTCTGGGTTTGGACTGAGAAGGCCTGGAAAAGGCAGTAAAGGACCAATTCTTAGACGGCCAATGACTACTAAATCTGGGAGGCTGTACTTGCAGGAAATCTTTAACAGTTTGCATAGATTTAGCTTTTTCCTCCAACTTTTCTAAGTACTTCTTTTGCTTTGTTGCCAAACAGGTGGTCCTGGTTTAAGGGAGCATCCAGCAATTTAGCTTTAACATGATCTGGCAAAGATTGCTCCTTAAGCCAAGCATACCTTCTAAGTACAGACCCAGTGACAGCAGCCCTGCAAGATGCCTCTAGTGAATCAAAAACACATTGCAAAGTATGTTTTCCAACTTGCTCAGCAGAATGCATTAAATGCTGTAAATCTTTATTTCAGCACAGTCAGGAATCAACATCATTTTCTGTTGAAGCAATCCAATAATATGCTGCTGATACTTTAACATATGAAACTGGCAGTTTAAGGCCCTAATGGCCAAGGTTGCAGAAGTGTATACCTTCTTACCACATCTATCCAGCGCCCTGGAATCTCTATCAGGGAGGGTAAGATTTTTGGCTGTAGTAGCCTTAATCCCCTTGGGTCCCTGTGAAATGGTCTCAGGATCCGCAGTAAGATTTTTAAAGAGGAACTGGTGAGAGTCAGGAACCCTGTAATATCTATCTGGTTTTCTGGGAGTAGGAGGTAGAGAGTCAGGAGCCAGGCTAGATTCCAAAAAGTCATCATCAACAATGTCCAGTACAGGGGGGATAGCGAAAGGCTTGTGTTGGGGCAGGAGTAAGAAATCCCTAAGCCTCTTTTTAGAGTCAGAGTAATCCTGGCTTTTCCAGTGAAAATATCCCCTAAGAGTATGCAAGGTTTCACCAAAAGAGAAATCTTCTGGAGGGGAAGCAGAGGGAATGGAGTCCTCTGCATCAGAATCCTCAGAGGTAGATAAGGGTAAATCCTGGTCATCAGAGGAAACAGAAATTTCAGAAGCCTGATCAGAAGAATCATAAGCAAATTCAAACCTAGGTCTCAGAGGGGGAAGGTTGGCTTCCCCTGATTAAAGTAATAAGGTCTTCAGCCATTCTTTTCATTTGTTTTTTAGGCATAGAGGCCTGACCATGCAGTATGGGTGTTGGTTTTCAAGGCATGGATCGAGTTTTAGGCCTTGAAGAAGAAAATGGCATCAGTTTAATATGCAAGTCAGTAGGCCTGAATACACCCTCAGAAGCCGGTGCCTGCACAGTGGCTCCGGACCCATCCGCAGGTTCCACAATTGAAGCATCTCGTGGCATACC
The DNA here is from genome assembly GCF_019279795.1 of Protopterus annectens. Lineage (NCBI taxonomy): Eukaryota > Metazoa > Chordata > Ceratodontiformes > Protopteridae > Protopterus > Protopterus annectens. The sequence goes on along the minus strand of NC_056745.1, from coordinate 1,371,142,797 downwards.
GGACTCCGAATGGGTCTCAGTAGAGGCCTACGAATCTGAAGTAGGGGTATCAGGGGCTGCAAAAGTGCCTCAATGAGTACCGACGAACTGGCGACTAGCTTAAAAGAAGTGTCGTTGGCAGCTATGGACCTATGCGGTCTGTCTCTGTCTTTATCTTTGCGTTTCTTCGGAATGTTGGTTGTTGGGTGGCTTACCGAAGCCATATCTGGGTAATTGAACCGAGTACCAAAATATTTAGAAGCGTAAATATACCGACGACGAATAGTTCGTTGTTTAAATAAGGCACAAAACCGACAGCGAGGTACTTCATGGACAAGGCCTAGGTAAGGAATACAGTACGAATGAAAATCTTTATGAGGCATTTGCTTACCACAAGAAATACAATTACTGACTTTTACTGACATCGGTTTAGAGCAAGAAAAAGTTTCCCCAATGGGGTACTTAGCTTAGTTGAAGACTTCGGTTCTGAAACTCAAAAACGAAAATTTCAGGAGTCGGCCGACTGGCACTTGCGAACTGCTTCTGCTTCGGGTACCGCACGGCAAGAAAGACTGATGTAATGGCGTCGGCTGCATGCTTTATACCCCTGACTACCTGACGTCATGGAAGATGAGACAGCAACCGAAGCAGGACCCAAGACTTTAATAATCAGGCCGACTGAGGGCTACTGCAAGCAGATAACCCAAATGTGATGACTGCAACAGTGAAACACGAAGAGCATCTGGAATGTGATGATGATGAGCTGGCTAAATCCTCCTCAAAGGAAGGCTTAAGGAGACCTTTCAGGATCAATTTGTTCTTCCCTTCCTGGAGAACCCAAGAACTGAAGGAGTGACAAAAGGAACACGTCTCCTGAAGATGTATGGCACCAAGGCAGTAAACACAATTATTATGTCTGTCAGTTAGTGACACTTTTTGAGAGCATTTGAGGCACTTTTTAAAACCCGAAGGTTTATGATCCTTAGATATATTGTCCCAAACACAAACACCGGAGGGAAAGCAGGAAGAGAGGAAAAGATCCTCTAACTTAAATGGGCCTAGCCCTGCAAGAAGCACTGCACACAAGGAAAAAACAACAGAGGACTAGGTCCTCTAACTTAAACGGGCCTAGCCCTGCTCGAGAACAACACACAAAACTAGCAAAGAACAGAGGACTAGGTCCTCTAACTTAAACGGGTCTAGCTCTACTGAGGAAACAACACTAGAAAAGGGTAAATAGAGTACTAGGTCCTCTAACTTAAATGGACCTAGCCGTAAGCAGAGGAGAAGCTACATCAATAATTTGCTACAGGGATTGCAAAAATTTCATCAACACGCTAACTAACTAGTTAATAATAATAAAAGAGCACTGCACACAGTTAACAATTGCATACTACTTTTTCTAGACAAAAATACAAGATTAGAACAGGTCCTAACCCAAAAATAGACCTACGCTAACATAGGTAAATATAGCAAAAAACTAGCACAAAAGGAAAGGGATACCACTCAGACAGAAAAAAGGGCCTGTGGAAGCGACGGCCAACAAGTTATCAATAATAACTATGCAATATTTCAAAAACACACTACTAATTTACTACCTATAATAACGACTAAGCTATACTATTATGAAAAAATGATCACTATAACAAGAATAATTAAGAAAAGTCCAACTTAACCACTGCCAAGAAATAGAGCACTTCTGAACTCGTAGACGCGGCAAACAAGATCTGGGGATTCTTACTAGTGCACTATGGGATACCTACCTTGCCACGAGCCAACTGAGAGACTTCAAGTTTTGTAATCGGCCAAGTCAGAGCTGAGGATCGGCTCCGAAGCCATATGTAAAAATGGAGGTGAGATAGGACTACAGAACATCTACAGTTTTTAGAAATACTGTTTATTGTGATCTTGTTAGTTCTATAAGACTGAGCTATAACAGTATAAATAATTGATGTATAAGTTTGTTATCATCACAGTTTCTTTAAGTTTTACGAGTTATTTTTTTATATTTTTTATTTTTATTTTATTTATTTTTCATGTCTGTATTCCTTGACCTAAGTGAAATTACCAACAGAATTGAAAATGTTTAGGTATGGCAAGGGATACATTTCTGAAGGCACTGGAAAAAGGAAGTGATGCATAGTATTTAAGGTGTGTTTGAATGAAAGCACATGATTCTGATGATGCCTTTTGAGGTGAAAATGCTCAGTCATAGTGTTTTACTGTGTCTTGTGTATTAACAATTAATAAATAAGCGTTTTTAGCATGAAGCTCCTGTATGCCAGTCGAATTCTTTTTGTTTTGTTTTGTTGATGTGAAATAGCTATTTTACTAAATTTGATGACTTTGTATGGCATAATAAAAAAGCTACATACTTCCACATACATTTTTTTCTTTTTTTTTAAATTTTTCCAAATCTTTTTGATTTCTAATACCATGACAGTTGTGGACCCCATTCCTAAGTCAAAGTATGATAAAGGTTCATGAAATTAGTATTGTTTCAATCTTTGATGTCAGCCAAAAATGCTCTACGCAGCACCCGCAATGTGCTCAGTAAAATGACTCCTTCTGCGATTCATACGGAGTTACATGTATTGGTAATATATCTAAATACGACTATAGATTCTTTTTTTATAAGACCTGTTGCTCCTACTACTATTAGAACTAACAGTCTGGGTATCGTTCTTCTACACTCCTCTTGCTTCTGCCTGCAAATTCTAATATTTTGTGACTTTGTGCCTCTCTGTACACTGTAGTGACTGGGTGTGGCAATTTTAATGATCAATGTTACTTTTGTCTTCTTTTCATGGACCACTATATCCAGTTTTCTTGCATCTATCTTTTGAACTGTTGGTAATGGATGATCCCATATGATGCAGACCATCATTTTCTATGATGTTTTGTAGCTCATGTTTCCAGTGTTTTTCAGCCACTTCAATGCCATAATGTTTACACAATTCCCAGTGCAACAGTCTTGCCACATTATTATGCCTTTCAGTATACATTCCTTCTGCCATTAGTATGTCACAACCAGCAAAACTGTGTGCAATCGTTTCCAATTCTGTTTTACAAAACCTCCATTTGTCTGTTTCTCCCACATGTTCAATTGACTTTGAAAACCAGCATGTATGTAGCCCACTATCTTGGGCTGCCAATATTAACTTTTCATCTCTCGGTTTGAATTCGCTTCTCCTTAACCATTCCTGTGTTCGATCCAGATCAACATGAGGTTCTTCCAGAAGTTCTCTATACTTGCAAGTATATTTATGCATTTTCCACATTTCTTTCCTTCTCATCTGATCCTTCACCTTATATTCTTTCTTTTGTTTTTTGGTACATTCATTTGCTGCCTGATTTTTATCTACTTCTGGTTTGATTTCTATTTCTGCTTGATGCCGATATGCTTCTGCTAGACTAAGCAGGGAAGTCATTTTAGATTTATTCTTTGCATGTTTCAAAACATTCAGTACGGTTGGGTTTTGGGAGGTCAGCAGATATGTGTGCAGTCCCACAACTGCAGACCTATACATGTAATCAGTTTCAAGGAGTCCCATACTTACTTTGGAATGGGGAATATAAAATCTTGGTATGCACTGATTTTTATAAATCATATGGTGTGCATGAAGCATCCTTCTTGTTTTCCTGTATAATCTATCCAACATGTTTTGGGACCAATCAATCACTCCAAAAGTGTAAGTTAGGACAGGAAGAGCAAATTGGTTTATAGTTTGAATTTTGTTCCTAGATGTCAACGCTGTTTTCATGATTAATTTATGTCTTCTAAAATATTCCTTACTAAGTTTTATTCATATTTGTTCATGTTTTATTGTGTCCCTTCATCCATTCCCCAATATTTACACACTCCCTCTTACTCAAGTTCTTTTATAAGACATTCTTGTCCCAAACTGATGTTTTCTTGGTGCTGCAGTTTTTCTGCTTAAAGGATGCTTTTGCACATTTATCAAGACCACATGACATTCTTATATGATCTGAAAAAGTTCTGACAACTTGCAGTTGTGCTTTCAATTCCTCATCTGATGAGCTATACAGTTTTAAATCATTGACAAAAAGACGATAAGAAGTCTTTACACTTTGTTGTTTTCTAGGAGCCAAATTATAGCCATGGCCTAAGCTGTTAAGTAGACAGCTTAATGGGTTAAGGGCAAGACAGAATAGCAGCAGTGAAAAAGAGACACCCTGGAATATACCCCTTTGAATTTTTATCCCTGGAATAATAATTTGTCCTTTATCATGGCTTAACTGCAAAGTGGTCTGCCACTGTTTCTGGTCACTGGAATATAATCAATCAGTGTAGGGTATATAATATGCATTTTTAAGCACTCTTTTATCCATAAATGTGGGCTACTATGAAATGCTTTTTTGCAGTCACTCCATGCTTTACTTAAATTCTTCCCCTTTTTACACTTCTCCACAATGACTTTATTTAACAAGAAATGATCTTTTGTTTATATATATATATATATATATATATATATGGTTCTAGGTTATAACACCGACAGCACACAACATCGACAACGACATCACCGACACCACATCATCGACAGCTCACAAACACGACACCACACACACTCAACACATCATCACAACAACCAATAAACAAAACAAATTCCCTGACCAAAAACCACACACACAACACAAGCACACCTAAATCCGAACAAACAAACACTAAACCTTACATACACAACTATCCACTACCCTAACCGAAACCCTAACCCTAAGGTCCGTCACTATCGCACACTAACCTAACCCGCCTGAACCTAACTCACTTAACCCGCTAACCCAAACAAATTCACTACTGCACCCTTACCTAACCCGGCCCTAACCCTAACTCACTTAACCCGCCTAATGCAAAACATTCACTACTGCACGCTTACCTAACTCGCGCCCTAACCCTAACTCACTTAACCCGCCCTAACCCAAAACATTCACTACTGCACCCTTACCTAACTCGCGCCCTAACCCTAACTCACTTAACCCACCCCTACCTCTACAGACCGCCAACATCGCACACTTACCTTACTCGCACCCTAACGTCCGTCACTACCGCATACTTACACATCCTTTCCCCATCTCGGTGTTCTCCGCGTCGGTGTTTTCATCCGTCGATCTTCTCGCGTCGGTGATTTCGCTGTCGGTCTTCTCATCTGTCGACGTTGTAACCTAGACCCATATATATATATATATATATATATATATATATATACACACACACATATACGGTGGTGCTGCGGTAGCGTTGTCGCCTTACAGTAAGACGTTGTCCTGTTTGATTCTCAGCTAAAGTGTCTTCTGTGTGGAGGCATGCATGAATGGACATGTGCGTCAGGGCTGGCAACTCGGCACGTAAAAATCCACTGCCAATCATTAGCGGACCGGAGTTCCGCTGTGGCGACCCCTAACTGGGAAAAGCTGAAAGACACAACAACATAGAATACATATATTCTTATACATACAAGTCTATCTCCTCGTGCATGACCCTCTCGAAAGGCCTAAATCTAATATGCAACATCAACAAAACCTGCTGGAGAGAGAGGTTTGTCTCCCAGAGTCTGCCCAATTTCTGGAACAGACTTCCCATACATGTCAAACAGAGTACCTCACTGACCTTCTTCAAGTACAACCTTAATGAGTGGATGGGAAACCATACATTGGTCCCAGAGGAACCACCTGTGCCCCTCACTGAAAGGGGCAACTGGTGCTGACTGAGGTTTCTTTTTTTTGGATAAACTCTTGGCTAAGCTTGTTAAGAGCCTCAGGGCCATTAGCCTAGAAACCTCCTATGATCCTATATGACTTACCTTTATTGCCCTTTTGTTCTATTGCTATAATTTAGTTTTCTTCCAAGTGACTATAAGCTTTGTCAGTGTCAATTCCAGTGTATAGTTTATACATTGTCGGAAGGTAAATTATTGGTCTATAATTTTCAGGGTAGCTTGCAGGTTCTCAAGTCAGAGCATTGTTTTTTTCCAGTATAACCTAGATGTTAGACCAGTAGACATCAGTAATAAAATCTTATTATTTTTATCTATCAAATCTTGTAGTCCCTTAGTTTTTAAGAACTTCCAATAACTTCTTTCAAGGTTATTAATATTATTCAATAGCAGCTTATATAATTTAGAGATGCTCCCTTTGTGTGACATTTCACATTTAATCACAGAAATCATCTGCTCATATAATTTTGGTACAAGCTTATTTTCATTTAAAAATCATGTAGCTATTTAATTTCTCTCTAACAAAATGTGTCTCTAACAAAATGTGTTAATACTGTATGGGTATGGGTTATAGCTAGACTATAGTTTCTCAATATTTTTGTTGACATTGGTACTCCCCTATCTAAGCAAGTACACCACAAAATGTGTTATTATTCTTTAGTATTTCCATAGATGTAATTTTCACTTTCTAGACATCCTGAGGTATAAACTATAGGAAGGATGAGAAATTTCCATTCTATAAATGTAGTTTATAAAAATCTTCAAACATATTTTTATGGATGTAAAATCTAACTTTATAACTGAATTTATTTTATAAAAATGTTGACAGCCATATAAAATTATTTACAATTCAAAGTTTATTAATATAATTGGACTTATACAAGTTTAAAACTATCTCTTCTTGAATACTGTTCCATGGACCAGCATAAACAGGATCTAGCCAAAATATAACCATATTAAAGACTGCTGCTAAAGAATATGATTCCAGATCTGGAAAACCTTTCCACCATACTCCCAATGTCTGAGGTCATAAGAAGGAAATTCATTTATCTATTTTGTTAAACTTTTCTGTGGTAGTAATGCTGCTGGTTGCAATAAGTATAACATTTTGGCAAGCTCTCATGAAAGGTAAAGAAGTTTCCACTCCATTGATTGCTTAACAAAAATATATATTCAATAAGTTGTGAAAAATTATTAATTATTTGGTTAATGCCTAGATGAATTCTTAAACATAAGTATTAAATTTCCATTTTTTCTCAGTTGCATTCATATTTATTTTCAATATAGGATTCAGCTGTTGATTTATTAGAACAGTTTCTTGATTTATTGTTATTAAATTTACTTAATGACATTTGTTTAAATAATTAAATTTCCCTGTTTACTTCATTAACTGAATCATTCATATCTCCTATATAATAAGATATCATCAGCAAAAAGTATTTTTGTTTGAAATTTTTACTTACACTAAAACTTTCATCACTTTTATTCAATCTAATACTGTTAGCTAAGGGTTCAATGACTAAGGCAAACATTAATGGAGATAATGAACAATCCCTGTTTTGTTGTTTATTAAGCTTAAGTATTTGAGAAATGTATATGCTATTTTAAAATAAGCTTTGGAGTCCGTCTATAAGTTTCATATTATACCAATAAAATCTTCTAGAAATCCAAAGATCATTAAGATTTTATACAGGAGGTGCTAGACAGCCAAATTAGATGCTCTGTAATGTCTAAACTAACTAATTCTAATTTTTATTCTGCTTATTTTATCTTAATCCAAGATGGAAATAACTCTTTTAATGTTATCACACCAGTCTTTTACAATAAGTCTTGTCTAGTCTTATTAATAACACTATCCATAATATTCATAAATCTAGCACATAAGATGGATGTAATTTTTTTATAATCCACATTAAACAATTAGATCAATGTCTTTGTTTTTCCTTGATTATATATGGGAGATACCAGGGAGTATTTCCATAAAGGGGAAACTTAGTTTGAATTTTGGATTAAGAGAAATGCTTCAGTCAATAACACAATTACATTAGGTGGCAAAAATGTATATAAGTCTACATTCAAACCATCTATGCTGGAGTCTTCCCAATCTTACTTTTCTTTACTGACTCATTAATTTCTTTTAAAAATATTGGTTTGGTTATTTCTGATATTTGTCTACTTATTCATCTTAGTGGTATTTTTCCAGGTATTTAATAAATGAATATGTCATACTACATGTGTTTCCTGTAAAAGTAGAATGTCTCCTTTGTTACCATTCTTTTCTTGAAAGAAATAGAGGATACAATATCAGTCTTCTATTGATGCATTTTTATTCCAATTCAACTCTTCGTGATAGTTCTAAAAATGCACAGCATTTTTTCAAGGATCTATATTAGATGATCAAACTTTTAAAAGTTCGAACGTCATATATGATCGAACTTTTAAAAGTTCAAAAATCTAATAAAAAAAAAACTACTCAAAAATCCTACCTGAACATTTTAAGAAGGAAGGCAAGCCTCCCTGCAACCCCCCCACTCTTTAAATATACCAACTCTGAGATCGCACTACAGTGCAGAAAAGGGAAATCTTTCCATTCCAAGCAGTATGGAGATCTCCATTAAAACATTCAAACTTTCAGAAGTTTGATCATATGGTGTTGAACATATGCTGTTAGAACTTTTGAAAGTTCGACTGTCTGATATAGACCCTTTTTTCAATACCTACAGTTTCTTTGTGAGCGAATTCATAATATTATTAATTTGGTATTTTATTATTTTACTTTAGTTAGCTAAACTATGTAAAATTTTGGGGGGTAATTGCAAAACTATGTAACTGAAGCCTTTCTTGGGCTACTTCAGTCTTGGAAGTTAATATATTCTGATAGTGCACTATTAAAGCTTTTATAACATCTGAAGTGTCAGCTCTCTTTTTCTGCTTGTTTATATTTCTGTACTTCTTCTTTGATATTTAATATTCCTTATCCCATTGCCTAAACTTATCATGAAACCATTTTCCCATTTTCTCACTATTATGCATTTTAAGAAGTCACACAATATAACTTTATTTACTGTTTCGTTTTCATTGAATGAGAGATACTCTTCAATTTGCTCCATTAGATACTTTTTTTAAATCTTAATTTTATCATATGCACACACCAGATGAATGCTTCTTGGGTCTCTTGCTAGGTCTGTATATTGTACATTATGATCAGATAAGGAACAGGGGATAGTTCTGAAACAATTAACTACTCAACAAATCTAATGAAATATACAGTCTATCAATTTATGTCTTCCATGCACATAGGAATAACGAGTGAAAAAAGGCACCATTTTTCTGCAGTCACTACTAAGTCTTTTAGATTACTGATTATCCACCTGTTTAATGTTTTTTGTTGAAACAGCTACTCTAATATTCTTAATGATACGTGTATCAGTTTTATCTATAATATAAATAAAGTCACCAACTAAAATAAGACTAGCCTTCCAGTGGCTTTGCAAAATTTCAAGGTGATTCCTAGCTACACCTGTTCCTGTGCTTGGGGTCCAATAAATGTTTGCCAAGGTGTACAGCTTATTATTCAATTGGATAGTTGCCAACAGAGTATCTGGGCATAATTTGTGGTTTCTTCCATAATATGGCTGTAACTGTTCTTTTATTTCCAAAGGAAGATGAAGCAATATACTCATAACCAGTATTGTTTAATAAATCACTATCTTCTTCCACTAAATGTGTTTCCACTAAAAATAGGACATCTCCTTTATTATCAGTGTTGTTTTGAAAGAAAGAGAAGATACAAAGTCAGTATGACAATGCACTTCAATGTAATACAATTTGTAATGATTCATGGTCTCTAGCTATCAGCCACACCTTTCTTAAGAAATTATACAATACACTACACAATTTTTCATAATAAACATTTAACATAAGAAATACAACAGTTTCCACGTTTACTAGACCCTGGCAAGTTTGTAATGCAACAGATGCAGACATTTGGCATATTTTTGGTTTTACCCTTCTGTGTATTAACTAGGTCAGATTTTAATTCTAAATTCAAGAATTGTAATCTAAATCTATTTTGAGTCAAGCTGGCTTTTTACAGCTCTTTATTAGAACACTAATTTATTTTTACATTTGTTAACTGGGTAAGTGCAGTAGTTCAGGGACCCTTTTCACTTAACTTTCAACGTAACTTGTAAACATTTCCAAACTTAATTTAAAATACCTTAAACTTTATAAGTCGTAACCAAAATTCCACATACATTTTACTGACTGACATACCTTAGGAAATGCTTGTTTTTACTGGTTTACTATAACTGGTCCTTTTTAATATTGTTTTTCATTCCTGGTTATAGCTTTAATTCTTCACTGTGTAATACCTTAAACTTCCTGTAGTGGGGTGTGACCAAGATGGTAAGCAGTTAACAGCACAGTTTTTTTTTTAGCTCTGCTTCATTTTATCATCTCTGACAGGATTTTTACTAAAAACTCAAATAGAACGTTTCAAAACTTGATGGAATTATAGTTGAACATCTGCTGAAAGATTTACTACAAAAAATAACAAGTTTGAAACTCTTTTAGTTGCCTTTTCCTGTCAAGAAAACTAAAAATAACTAACCGTCTCAGAATGAGCCACTGTAAGCCCAATGTACAGGACAGTACAATAAAAAAGACATACAGGCTATACTAAGTAACATCAATGAGTTATCTTTAAAGACGGATAAATTAGAAAGCAAAATGTACAACGTTAATGAGGAATGTAAAAAACAAGTTGAAGTGCCAAGTGAATCTCTTAAACAATAATCATCACAAATCTCAAGTATAGAAGAGGCAATGTCTGATTTTGATGGAAGATTACTTGAAAATGAAAACAGCACTGAATTTCTTCTGAAACAAAACAACTTATTCCGGGAAAAAAATAGAAGACTTAGAGAACAGCTCTAGAAGGAATAACATCAGGATTTATGGGATTCCTGAAAAAGAATGAGACAGTATGATTTAATTCCTTAATACCTGGCTGCCTAAAACTTTGAACCTGCCTGAAACTTTTTCTTTTGGCATCAAAAGGGCACATAGATCAATTTCCAACTCATCTTTAAAAACCCACTTTCACCAAGGTCAGTGATCATAAGATCTTTCTCATGTCAAGATATGGATTTAGTCTTAAAAGCTGCATAGACTAATTATCCAGTTAAAATGAAAGAAAATGCTATAAGATTCGACTATGATTATTCAACATTAGTGATGTCAAAGAAAAAAGCATGTGTGCCACTTGTTAAAAATTTAAAGAAAAAAACAATATTAAAGCACAAATCTTGTTTCCAGCAAAAATAAGGATTTACCTTCCAGAAGGAAATATTTTTAACACCTTAGAAAATGCAATGGACTTTATACACAAAAACAAAATCCTAGAAAAATACAGAAGAAATGGACTGGAATCTATCAGCTTCTTTGAAGAGAAATGCAACAAGAGCTGGCTGGTTAATAAAAGACAAAAACATTAAAAAATGAAGGACAAATGAAAACCAATGCATGTCATGGTTATGAACGCTTATTAATTTAAAATGCTTGAATACTTATGAACAGGTGCTAAATATTAATTTTTTAAAAGGTAAATCATTTATTTCCCTACTTCAAATGGTTATTATTTCCCTTTCTAAAATGTTAGAGTTTTATTCTTTTAGCTATATATGAAATTAAAGCCACTTATTTTCATTTAGAGGTTAAAAGGTTAAGATATTAATTTCATTAAAAGTTAATCATTATTATGATGAAACTTATGTTAGGTGGCACACTTTCTAATATCTTGGCATAGTTGAGTGATGTACTATTAAATATAATACAAGATACAACAAGTGACACTAAAGAGGCATGTTAAGTTACATTCTGTGTTCTTAAAATGGCCACAGTAGTGTGCTACTGATAATATACTTCACATGCAATAGCACCCAGGAAAGACATGCTATGTGCAAAGTATAAAAAATATAGCTTTTTACATATATAAAACTTATTGCTTGAATGATATCAAACAATTACAGCAATATTCACACTTTTACAAGTTAAACCTGGATCACATATATCTTTCATTCTTTTAGTGTAAGTTTATATGCTATGTCTCCTTTAAAAAAATGACAGTCTGCTTTACATTAAACATCTCGTACAAATAGTGCTTACTGAATCTTTAAATACTTTTACTTTAAATACAACAGCTTTTTAGTGGTTAAAATACTTTGAAATGTTCTTTTTAGGGGTTTGAGGGATTGATGTGAAATATTGAGGTGGTTTGGATTCACTTGCAAACATTTTTAAGTGAATTGTAACTGATGGACTGTTCATTTTCAAGCCCTTATCATAAAAACCAGCTTGAAACAATTTAGAGTCATGAGCACTTTTGTGATGCTGTGGGAATTTTGAAAATTCTAATAACTGTCCACGAGCCTATATATATATATATATAGAGAGAGAGAGAGAGAGGGAGACAATGAGACCAAGTACCAAGGAGGTATCATTTAAAGTGGTGGGAGGTTGGCAGAATGGTTAAGGTGCTTACCTTACAGACATAAGGTGCAGAGTTTGATTCTTACATGGGGTAATTGGCTAGGCTTAAAATTGCCCACAAGTGCAGTTAGCCTAGTACTAACTTATGAGCCTATGGGTATTCTTCCCGTCTAAAAGTAAATAATTATAATATTTTGAATCACATGCTAAAATGTCAAAGAATACAAGTTAGATAATAAGCAAAAGACAGTTAATTGCATTCTAAACCACTGTCAGTTATTACATAGTTCTTACTTAATGCTTGCCACTGATAGTATACTTATTGCACCCAAGAAAGTTATGTTATGTTACATACAAAGTATAAAAAAAAGAAGTTATGTACTCACCATAACATTCCATCTGAGTAGTTATACTTCATTTTCTGCAACCTATGGGTATTCGGATCCATATCGGATCCAAGCCGGCAACATTTTATCAAGCATCTGTGCCAAACTCCTCCCCTTACCCATAATCCCTCACCTCTCCTACCTTCCCTCAGATCGAGTTTGCCACTAACCAAACTATTAGCAACTCAATAACGTTAACCTAGAACAGGTTCGGGGGAAGGAGGGAGGGACGGTTGCAGAAAATGAAGTATAACTACTCAGATGGAGTGTTATGCTGAGTACATAACTTCTTTATCTTAAGTAGTTAACTTAATTTATCTGCAACCTGTGGGACAGAGTCCCCAGCTACCAAAACTCCTGGGAGGCCCTCATGGAAGGATATTCCTGAGCACCGCAAAGCCAAAGGATGCTCTCCCTCTAGAGATCAAATCCAACTTATAACGAGAGATGAATGTATGTGACCTTGCCCAGGTCACTGCTGCTCAGATATCATCCAGAGAAACCCTAGACCAAAAAGCAGCAGAAGTTGCCATAGATCTGGTGGATTGGGCTTTAACAGGACCAGGTGGGGATAGGCCTTTATCCCTACAGATTTGCAGTATACAATGTGTAATCCACCTGGCTAAGGCAACCTTGTAAATGGCCTTGCCCAAAAACGGTCTAGAAAATGACACGGATAATTGGTCAGACTTACGAAATTGCTTAGTCCTGTGTAGAAAGAAGCAAAGCTGTCTATGAACATCTAGCAAGTGCAGCTTATATTCACCCTTGTTCTGGAAATTTGGAAAGAACACAGGCAGATTAATCATCTGGTTAATGTTAGATTCAGAAGCCACTTTTGGTAAGAAAGAAGGGTTCATGCGAAGCAAAACCCTGTCTTTATGAAAAATCAAGTAGGGGGGGACACGGCAGACAAAGCTTGGATCTCATAAACCCTTTTAGCCAAAGTAATGGCCACTAAAAAATCTGTCTTCCAGGACAAAAATTTTAAGTCGACTGATGCTGCTGGTTCAAAAGGAGGTGCCACCAATGACTGCAGAACTAGAGTAAGGTCCCAAGGGAGGACGGAATTTTTAACCAGGGACGCAAGAGAAAATATCTTTTAGAAAGGCCTTGCACAATCTCAAGGAGGCCAGAGCATTCAAATTTTCACCAATATGAAAATTATATATGGCTGCCAGTTGTACTCTCACTGTGGAGGAACTAGACCCTTGTTGAAAAATATATGACAAAAACTCCAAGACTGCAGGAACTGGGGCAGTAAATGGAGCTATGTTTCTCTGAGAAACCCAAATAGAGAAGTGTTTCCATTTGCTGCGGTAAACCTCCCTAGTGGAAGCTTTGAGGGATGCCACCAGAATACTCTTTACCGAAGATGATAAACCGGGACTCCTAGCGATCAGGGGAACTGGAGCAACCAAGCAGCCAGAGGCTGTCCAGGTCGGGCGGACTGATTCCCGAGGGATGGAATATGAGATCCAGGCAGGGATCTAGAATCTGTGGAGGAGTTAGAGCATGAGACCAGAGGAAGGGGAACCACACTTGATGCGGCCAGAATGGGGCAATGAGGATCACTTTGCACCCCAGTTGGTATGCTTTCTGAAGAAACTTCAGAATTAGAGGTATCAGGGGATAGGCATACTGTAACCCGGGAGGCCAAGCATGGACTAGAGCGTCTCTGGGGAGTCCCCTGAGGAGGGGATTAGAGAGAAGAACTCACTGCACTTCGCGCTGGAAGGAGATGCGAAGAGATCGCAGCAAGGGTGACCCCACACTAGGAAGATCTCCTCCGCTAAAGACTGTTTCAGAGACCACTCTTATGGCATTAGAATAGCCCGACTCAATCTGTCCGCTAAAATGTTTGAGTGTCCCGGGATGTGCGTTGTGCGATTAGATGGCCTGATTGTAAAGCAGCTTTGAAATCTCGTGCGCTGCGGCCTCCCTTTGAGCATGTGGGACATCCGGGAGGCACTTTGATTGTATACATGGGGTGATGAACGGGATGGAGTATCCTCTGGATATTAGTTGGAGCACCCAATGGTCCATCATGATGGACTCCCAAGTCGTTAGGTGCAATGACAATCTTCCCCAGACTGTCTCCAGAGTAGGACAGTCGGGCAACCCCTCAGGGTTGCTGCGTGGGTCGGTCCGAGAAGGTCTCCCTCGACCCAAAGTTCCTTGGACCCCCTCTGCCTCTCAGGCGGCGTCTGTCTTATCCCCCTCTGCCTCTAGGGGATGAGTTATCCTGAGTGTTGCAGGAAAAATGATTTTCTGAACCACATCTTCTTCTGCCCTCTCTGATTCCTAGAAAAGGATCTTTGAGGGCTAGAGAAGCGGAATCCAATGGCAGACGGAGTCTTCCCGTCCTTTTCGCTCTAGACTAAGGTGTCACAAACTGTCTACACAAAAAGGGAGGAACCGTCAAAGGGAGCTTTCATGAAAGATGCCTTGAAGGGATCCGTGAATTGACAGAGTCTGAGCCAGGTGTGCCACCTCATAGCTAAGCCAGTCCCAGCCACCCTAGCCGTTCCTTCCATGGCATGGGAAAGAAGATGCATGGACATGTTAGAAATGGATTTCAGAGTCGACATTTTTGCCAAGAACAGCCGCTTGTCCTCTGGCGATAAGGACTCTGGGAGTGACACAGCGAATTCCGTGACCAGGTCTCACTGGAGTCGAATGACGTGTGCCAAATAATTCAGCGCTCGTATGGAAATCGTCGCTGAAGAAAAAACTCGCTTCCCAAAGTGGTCCACCGCCCTAGACTCTTTGTCCGGAGGGTGGACCAAAGAACTTTCCTGAGCCAATTCTCTATTGGTGGCAGCCACCACCATAGCATCCACAGGGGATCCCTTGTACCAAGCCTGTCTGTCTGTGGGAGGAGAAAGGATCCTGTCTGGGTGTTTGGTATTGGCTCTATGGTGTCAGGTTCCTTCCATGCCTGTGTGGTGATAAGATCCACTAATGGATCTGCAGGAGGGGACACCCAGGATGTAGATGAGCCCATGTCAAAGGCCACTAAGAATACTGATTCGTCCATTGAGAGTTTTGGGGCTGACCAACCTCCCCTCTGGCAGTGGATTTCCATGATGTCTCCAAAGGAGACATCCTCGGGAGGTGAACTGGGGGAACCCTCACCCTCATCCAAGTCTGTATCTTCTGTGAGGGACTCAGGGAAGTCCATGTGTCTCCTCTTACATGAATGCTTATGTGGGGCCTCCTCAGTGGGATTCTCTGAAGTGGGCTCATAAGTCATGGGGCTTCCACAATGGGATCCACCTGGGGGTCCTCTGGCACGGGCTGTCCTTGGGACAAGCTGATGGGAGTCGTGACCAAATCCAAGGTAGCCTGGGCAGAGTCCAAGGCAATGGGCTGAAGTCTCAATCCCTGGGAGAGAAACCTCTCCACCACGCCAAAGGCCAAAGGAGAGCGCACCTCCTTGGCAACCAACAAGGAAGAAGTTCTCCCCGGCTCCGTCGTGAGGATCAGGGCCGAGACCAAGGTAGCCAGGGTTCCGAAGGAACGTCTCGGATCTGACAAAGTCAGAGCCAAAGACATCTCCATTCCCTCGGATCCGTCTCCCTGTTCTTGGCCCCAAGAGTTGCTCGGATCCGAACAAGTCTGATCTGAGGAACTCAAGGTAATGGCCGGCATCGAGGTTGGAGGAACCGTCGACACCGAACCCCCAGCTCCGAGGATCCATAAACTCCGAGACTGATGGTCAGATTAGGGAAGGAGAGATAGGATGGAAGAAGGGCATAGATGTCCCCCTCTCCGGCCGGAGAGGGGCCTGACAAGACTCCCATTTGGATTTGGATCGAATGAATCTATGCATCATCCTGTCCACGTCAAGCTCCGATAGACTCAGAGTTGACCGCGAGGAGGTGACCGACTCGGATCTGACCCAATGAGACGACCTCGAAGAAGGCCTCCAATCCAAGGGCTCCATCGGCTCTGGGGAGAACCTCGGGGAATGGAGCCGAGGAGAAGTGGTCCTAACAACTTTCACAGGTGGACTTGGAAAAGGCTCCCACTCAGGAGATCGCTTGCGGTGCCTCTCTACCCTTTTCTCTCTCTCTTTTTTGTCCTTATCTGCAGCTTTTGTCCCTACCGCAGCAGGCTTAGAGGGAGGTTGAGTCCCAGCCTGAGGGAGCCGATGTCGAGGCCGTCATCTCTAAGGCACAAACTGGTAGCAGGCCCTTGGCTACCAGTTTCGCCTTCCTTTCTTTAAGGGCTCTGGGATTGAACCCTGTACACACAGCACATGGCAAACTAAGATGGGGAACGCCAAGGCAAATAACACACAGAGTGTGGCTATCAGCCGGTGAAAGCTTGTGGCCACACTCTTTGCATTTCTTGAACATTGGCTTAGGCTGGTTAGCCATAATACACTCCAGTGAGCCAAATGCTAAATTAGACACACGCACACACTGGGGTTGGCTAGGCCTACTATATTCAAGAAAGAAACACAAACTTACTATATTCAAGAAAGAAACACAAACTTTCTAACTACTTTTTTCTTTTTGTTTAACAAATTGACGACAAGACGAAAGGGAGGAAGGGCTATCACAAACAACTACTCTCACACACTAACTAAAGAATCAAAAGTTCCACTTACACTACCCAACATGGAGCTATAGAGACCAAGATGCATATGCATGAAGCGGCAAACGAGATCAGAGGGAAGGTAGGAGAGGTGAAGGATTATGGGTAAGGAGAGGAGCTTGGAGCAGATGCTTGATAAAATGTTGCCGGCTCGGATCCAATATGGATCCGAATACCTACAGGTTGCAGATAAATTAAGTTAACTACTTCAAATATATAGTTTCTTACATATATAAAAGTTATTATTGGAATGTTATCAGAGTAGCATTCACACTTTTAGAAGTTAAACCTGGATCATACATAACTGTCATTCTTTTAATGCAAGTTTATATGCATGTCTCCTTTAAAAAATGACAGTGTGCTTTATATTAAACATCTTGCACACAGTGCTTACTGAATCATTAAGTGTCACTTCTTTAAATACAACAGCTAACTGTGCAGGTTACTTCTTCCTGTCTAAAAGTAAATAATCATAATATTTTGAATCATAAGCTAAGATGTCAATGAATACAAGTTAGATAATGAGCAGGAGACAGTAAATTGCATTCTAAAGCATTGCCAGTTATTAAATAGTTCTGAATGCCTGCAGTATACCAAAAGGATAGTTTATATACTAGCCTATAGAAAGACACTTCTGATAAAAAATTTAGGACTGTGTTTCTCTGTTATTGTCTTTTTTTATGGATAACAAAACGTAATATCTCAGAATAATTTATTATGGAAAGTTTGAATCTTAAAAGGGAAGATGTTTCAGATAAAAACTGTTTATTGTCCTGGTACTGCGGCCTTTAACTTTTGAAATTCCTGCACACATTTCTAATGTTAATATGTGGGAGTCTATGTTTTGGGTTTTGGTGGGATTTTTGTATTTTTTGGTCAATGCACTGTCACTTTAAATGTGTGTGGGAATTTTAAAAGTTAATTAAGTAACTGAAGCTAATTTATTTGGTGATATTTTAATGTGTTGGCAATTTGAATTCTTCATCATTTTAAGGCAAAAAGCCAAGATACCAGGATAATAAATGGTTTTACCTGTGTGTGGCTTTGTTTTTGTTGTTTTGTAGTATTTGGCAGTTTTGTACTTTGAATAAGATTTTTTAGATGTTTATTCAGATGGTATTAGACACAACACTTAGGGGAAAAATAGGACTGATTCTAACAGCAGTACTAGATTAAAGAGTATCAAATATACAAGGGTAAATATAAATGTTCTATTATATGATATTCTACAGTACGATTATAGCTAAAATATAAAACCTAAGAATACAGTAATAGTACAAGACACATTATACAAATAGAAAGATCAGAATAAGTAAACATGTATACAATCAAAGAATATAATATGTCTACAAGAATGGGAGGTTGGCATTGTGGTTAAGGTGTTCATCTTTTAGGCACAAGGTGCAGGGTTTGATTCTCACATGGGGTAATTGTCTGGGCCTGGAATGGCTCACAAGAGCAGTTAGCCTGGTACTAATTTATGAACTTATGATCCTATGAACAACTTTACACATACTAAATAAAATAGAAAAAATTTAATTCATTTGACCCACAAATTAATAAATATGAAAATTACAACTGTCTTCCTCCCTATAGTAGACCAGGGAGATAAGGTGAGATACAGGGAAAGATGACTGTAGAGATATTCAGTTTGGTCAACTTATAATAAAGGTTCTAAACAACTGCTTAACTTTTATTATTCATAATAACTCACTGACAAGCTTTTTTAAGATGATGCATACTAAAAATATAAGACATAGTAATATGAATCAGAAGCATGAGCTAAACGTTGTTAGTCTAATGGAGAGTTTGAGAGGTAGTTTGCCTTTTTCAACAAACTAGTAACACTTTACTCCATGGTACAATTATTTAGGGTTATATCATTAGGTGATTTTTTTATTTGTTTCAAAAGTTTTGTCTACAGGTTAAGATTTCACATCATTAGATATAAAGTACAGAATAAGTTCTATAAATAAATGTGATTTCGTTATACCTGTGTTTTTTTTTCTTCTTATATAAACATCTGATTTTAAATGCATATCTATTAATATTAATAGACTGAATAATCCGGTACAGGGGGGGGGTCTGTTCCAATACTTGCAATTACATAAAGCACAAATTTTATTTCTGCAGGAGACACATTACTTAATAAAGATGTAAATAAACTTTTATTAAAGAATTATTTGGTTTTAGCAGGTTCTGGCTTTCAAGCTAAAAGGAGAGGCACCCTCATTTTATGGAAGAGCTCACCAGTAATGCGTAAAGTAAAAGATACCGATGTTGATAAAAACGGTATGTTAAGCACTGTTATAACTGAGTGAAACAGAAAACTATATAGATTGGTGAAGTGTTACAGGATTCCAGGGGTTGTAGCTAAAGATGCAAAAAAATGACTTTTTCACGATAGCCTGTTACATGAAAGGTGAGGTCATAATGGCTGGTGATTTTAATTGTATTTCATCAGACAAAGATTTCACTGCAGATAGAAATCTGAGAATCACATCTTCAGCCAAACATTTAACAATTTTGCAAATCTAATGAACTTAAAGAATATATATGAGCTAATGAAAACAAACTCACTTCAGTTTACTCAATATTCATATAAATATGGAACATGAACAAATATTGATAATTTTTTCTCAAACAATCTGTTATCACATATCAGAGGAGTTTTAATAGTGTCATGTCCCTTATTAGACCATAATGCTATAATCTTAGTATTATTTTAAAAACTGACAATTTAATACATCACAGGAGATTACCAGCAAGCAGTATTAAAATAAAAGGATTCAAGGATTGGTATGTTAAAGAGATCAAAAATTTCCTAGAAATAAACAAGAATGGTGAAGTATCTGACATTTCCTGTGAGATTCACTAAAGGCTTACTTAAATGGAAGAGTTACAAGCTGGTATATTAGTAAAACAAGACAATAGGACAAAGAATTGAATACACTACAGGCCAAAATAGATACACTAAAGTTAAATCTAAAATCAAATGACAGCACTAGTCTGTCTGAACTTAAAAACCTAAGTACAAAATATGTTGAAATTCTAAATCATAAAGTTTCAATAAACCTGGAAAAACCTAAACTTCAGGCATATTTAGCAAACCCTTTAATCTTGCATAAATTTGCTTTTAGATCAAAGAAAACAAATAAACTAAATTGTATCAAAGAACGTAGAACACATACAAATAATAAAAAAAGAAAGCAGAACAGATATTAAAAGTATTGTTGAGGGCTTTAAAATATTTTATGAAAATATAAATAATAATACAAATAACCTAGATGATGATATAGTTGAAACTTTTCTAAAGGAAAATATAAATAATACAATAACAAGTAAACAAATAAAAAAATGATAGACTGCTCACTTTAACAGAAATAAACAATCAAATAAAAAATCTAAAAAATAGTAAGGCTCCAGGTTTAGATGATTCTATACCAGAACTATTTAAAATGCTACTGGGTGATGCAGTTAAAATATTAGATAAGGTCTACAGATAAATAAAAGCAACTTCTGAAGTCTCCACATCATGGAAATATTCCCTTATATCACCTATTTTAAAACAAGATAAGGATCCTACAAAGTGCTCATCATACAGACCCATTTCACTTTAAAATGTGGACTATAATATGTTCATGTCCATTTCAGCTAATGGATTTAATCTACTTATACCTAACCTAATTAATAATGATCAAACTGGGTTTATATTAAATAGACAAGTATAGGATAATATAATAAGAATACATACATTAATAAACTATGCAAATAAAAATAAAAAAAAACTTTATATCATTAATCTCAATTAAGATAAGGCTTTTGACTCAGTTAATTGATCATACTTGTTTAAAACACTTAAAGTGTATAATTTCTCACCTGAGCTAATTGCATTAATTTCTGAGTTATACAATAACTCTTGTGCTTATGTTAAAATAGGTTCTTTTCATTCTAATACTTTTAAATTACAAAAAGGCACAAAACAAGACTGTCCATTATCACCTTTAACATTTGTATTAGCTATACAGCCCTCTCCTAATAGTATTAGATCTAATAAGAAAATTAATGGTATCAAAATAAAAGAAAAATTTGAACTAAAGATTCAACTCTTTGCTGATATTTTACTAACAATAGGAAATATAGAGAATTCATTAGAACATATTAGTTTGATGAGTCAGTTTAAAGAAATCTCAAAACTAAGATTTAATCATAATAAAACAAGTACATTATTAATTAACAAAATAATAATAAAAAATTCATACAAACATATTCTAACTTCAATTGGAATAGCAATCAAATGAAATACCTTGGTATAACCATTATGTCTAATAGTAAATAAATGATACAAACAAACTTTCAACAGGTTGTTGATAAAATTTTATGTTTAGTCACAAACTGGAACAAATTCTTCTTTATCATGGAAGAACAATTAATGCTTATTAAGATGGTAATTTTCCCTAAAATATTTTTGTCTTACAATGTTTAGTACTATCTCCACCAAAAATAATGAGGATGAAGACAAGTAATATACTTATACTTTTTGGCAACCTAATAAATCAAAAGTTTCCTTAGATTGGCATAGAAAAGGTTGGGATAATGATGAAATATTATTCCCTGATATTCAATTGCATGCTACTTCAACAATTGTAAAAGGTATAATGTTGTGGATAAATTCATCTTATGATTCAAACTGGAAACAAATGCATCAAGAAATATTATTAGTAAATAATAAGTAAATCACAACCAGCCATAAACAAGTAGTCCCTAATATCTTTATCTGGTTATTAAAAGAATTTTGTGTAAATGGAATTACACCCTCTTCTCATACTCCCTATTCAAATAACATCATTTCCTCTTTCCAAAAGTTCACATATTCTAACCATTCTACTAAAGACTTAATATTTTTTTTATGTTTCCAAATGCATATAGAAATGGCTGCTTAGAAACTTAGAACTTCAACAAAATGCTAGTATTGAAAAAACAAAGTAATTTAATTTATTGGCATCAATTCTTAAATGGTACTGATGTACATACATAATGTTGCAATTTTAAGGTCCATATACAATCAAGATTTTGAGAATTGGTTAATTTTACAAATATTTAGAGATTTTGTGAAAACACAGATTAATAAGATATTTAACCTAGATAAGAAATAATTCCCAAAATAATTGGATTCTTAATAAATATCAATAATAATACAATGAAAAATAAATATTTGTCACAAATGTATAAAGTTCTTAAGTTAGATTTCACATATTTAGACAATTCCTACCGGAACTACTCCTAAAAAAATAGTAAAGAAGACTACTCTGAAGAATACTAAAAACATAGATAAAACTGCATCTTCATTATACTGGAAAATTTTCACTTGGATATTCTTACAAAGAGCTTTTGTCACTCCTAACAAAATTACAATTATGTATAAATCAAACAGAATTAAATGCGGGAGATGTGATTCTGAAATAATAGCTGATTGGATGCATATAGTATATGAATGTGAAGTAATCTCCCCTGTTTGG
Organism: Protopterus annectens; assembly: GCF_019279795.1. Classification (NCBI taxonomy): domain Eukaryota; kingdom Metazoa; phylum Chordata; order Ceratodontiformes; family Protopteridae; genus Protopterus; species Protopterus annectens. The sequence goes on along the minus strand of NC_056745.1, from coordinate 1,371,120,084 downwards.
AAAGAAATGAATAACTTCATTCAAGTTCTATAGCCAGACAGATGTAATATTTCTAAATCTTTAGTTTTATTTAACACTCTGATTCCTGAGATAATTCCAAAAGCCCAAGTGCCTCTTATATGGCCTATTGTTGCTATAGCCAGAAAAGTAATTACTAAGAATTGGAAAAGTAAAGTTACTACCTCTAGCAGTGAATTCATTAGTATGGCAGAAATTGTATGCAGTAGTGAATTGCATAGTATAAAGATGAGAACTTCTAATACTGTCCAAGAACCAGGTATAGAACAGTTAGATGCACTGGTAAACCAACACAAAATTAGATCCAGTAAAAAAGGGCACAGCACGACCATCCATATAAAACAGAATTTATTACATCAGGCTTTCGAGTTGAAACTCTTTTTCAAGAATGAATCAATACATTACAGCCACAGAATATATATATATATATATATATATATATATATATATATATATATATATATATATAAACACCAGCCAATCACGTAACATAACTCAAACACATTATATAATTATACAATTTATATAATCAACTAACTAAACCTAGTTTAGAAAACATCACTAAAAACAATAATCAACTTAATAATATACTAAAATACTTCATTACAGCCGAAAAAGCTTCATAGGACATATATAATATTCTAACTGACATATGCTTGTTTTAGTTTTAAAATGGGTTTAATACTATTAGTTTTATTAAGCCCTGGGTAGACATCAGATCTAAAAAAATGTTATCCATTTATATTCTGCTCTCTCTGTGGCATTCACAATATCCCCTCCCCTCTTATTCTTGCAAACTTTCTGCAGTATCCTGAATTTAAAAGCATACTCATTTCCACAATGTAAAATATGCTTGCTAAGTGCATTTGTCTCAACCCCTCTTCTTATGTCAGATAAATGGGAAGCAATTCTCTCCTTAAATTTGCAGTTAGTTTTGCCAATATAAAACATAAACATTTCTCACAATTAGCCAAATAGACTAAATTTTCACTATTGCACGCCCCAAATGCCTTAAGAATAAAACTGGCTTGTGTTACAGGATGTATAAATTCTGTCTCCACATTAATGAACTTACAAAAACTGCACTTATAACAGGGGACTGTTCCCGTATTAAATCTATGTAGCTCTTCATTTTTAACCAAAATCTTTATAACAGGGAAGTTGCTTAAGATTCTTCTCTTTTTTTATATACAAAATAAGGCCTTTATCATACTATTTTCCTAAGATTAACATCTGAACTAAGAACAGTCCAATTTATTTTAATTATGGACTGAGCCTGTCTAAAATGTCTGTTATACTTCATCATGTATTCTAGTTTATTAAATCCAGCTTCTCTCACAGAGCTATTATTCTGGGCATTATTGCCTTCTCTAAGTAAATATGGTTTGGCCAAGCTAGGCCTTTGAGATCTAACATATTCTGCATTCTTGGTTAATAAACCTCTATTATAACCTCTTGCCACAAAATCTTGTGTCATAGTATTAATCTCAGCTGCAAACCCCTCTTCAGTAGTATTTGGCCTACTGGCTCTCAAGAATTGACTTTTTACTACACCTTTATAAATGTGGGTGGGGTGTATACTGGAATTATGTACATACCTAGTTGCTTGTACCTCTTTCCTATATATAGATGTATGAATTCTACCACCAATATTCATCAGTTTAACATCCAAACAGGTGATTTCCTCTACTGAGCAAGACATTTCAAACTTAAGGAAGTTGGTGCTATTTTGTAGATGTTCAACAAATAGCTCCAATGCCTCCCTATTACCTCTCCACAACAATTCTATGTCATCTACAAAACATTTGTAGTACATTAAAACACTATTGTAGCATTCATTTTGATAGAATCAAAGATAGTGTATTCTTCCCATCTGACCAACACTATGCTGGCATATCTGTTGGCTACAGTTGTGCCCATAGCTACTCCTGAAATCTGATGATACACATCATCCCCAAACATGAAAACATTATTCTGTAAAACAATATCCAGTAAAGAACATAGCAGTGAAATTTTGTTAGCTGTAAAGGTACTGTGCCTAACTAGAAATTCTCTAACATATTCAATACCTATATTGTTAGGAATGACCGTAAATAAGGACTTAATATCCATAGTTACAAACAATACATCTGTCATATTTGTATCCAAAAACATTCTCAGTGACTCTAAAAATTCAACAGTGTCCTTTATATAGGACATGCTATGTTTCAATAAAGGTTTAAGTTGCTGGTCTAAATATTTTGAGATTGCTGTGGTAGCCCATTGTTTTCCTGAAACTATGGGTCTCATTGGGGGTGAATCAAGTTTTTATGAAGCTTGGAAACCCATATATGACAGGGCAGACAGGATGTTCTATATAGAAATAGTTATATTATTCAGGAGTAATCGCTAGTTGCATCAAATAGTCATGCAATTCAGTTTTAATCCTATAAATCCTTCTATTCAGCTCAGTAACATTTATGATTTTAAGTGTTGCACTGTCATTTATGAATTCATACATCAGTTCTTGATATTGTTGTACATTAAATATAACATACTGAAACCAGCTGATAAAGGTGGTAAAACAGTCAGTCCTTTTAACTAAATCCATTAATACTTTTCTTTCACTAACATTCAAGTTGTGAAAACTAGATGATTTTCCATTAAAAAACAAATCATAGACATCATTCTCACATAACTGTAAAAAGGCTGTAACAGTCGCTGTACTATAAGGCAAGAAAGTACTACTTCTTTTTAAGACATTTTCAGTATTGGCACTGTTATTCCCAAATAACATTTTCAGATCTAAATTCCTAATAAACATTCTTAACTCTGTAATGCTGTCATTCAATAAACCATTACCTGATGGAATAAAAGTTAAACCCTTGTCTATTAATCTCAGTTCCGTTACAGAAAATTCAAAACCAGACAAGTTAACAACAGTATGTCCTGCTAAGTCTTTCTGCTTCTTGTTACAGGGCCTACCTTCGGTCTCACTCCTAAGTCTTTCCTTTGTGGTGTTCCTCTTTGCCTGCTTCGGTTTCTCTCCCTCTGCTGCACCTGTATTAGAAGCTGTAAGTTTATTTTTAGATTTGTTTCGCCTAAAAAACTGCTCGTTGTCTCAATGGCAGTAATACTGCTGTTATGAACCTCACCAGCATGGTTTCCATCAGCCACCACTTCTTGACCTGTAGATTCACTTGTAGAACAGCCCTCTCTTCTAGATTGTTGTAGCTGAGCATTTAAATGATTTGCACTTACATTTGATGAAATACGAGCCCTCACAGTTTCCTCTCTCGGCCAAGAGAAAACGCGGCCTTTCTGAAAGTCAGACATGTCTATAATCAGCTTTCGCTTCTTAGTAGAGACTAGTTCGCTCTCAAACTCAGCAAGCTTATCTAACACATTTTGATACTGTTGTCTAAGCCTCTCATACTCAGTACATACATCCTATAACACAAGCCAGTTTTATATTTAAGGCATTTGGGACATGCAATAGTGAAAATTTAGTCTATTTGGCTAATTGTGAGTAATGTTTATATTTTTATATTGGTAAAACTAACTGCAAATTTAAGGAGAGAATTGCCTCCCATTTATCTGATGTAAGAAGAGGGGTTGAGACAAATGCACTTAGCAAGCATATTTTACATTGTGGAAATGAGCATGCTTTTAAATTCAGGATACTGCAAAGAGTTTGCAAGAATAAGACGGGAGGGGACATTGTGAATGCAGAATATAAATGAATAAATGTTCTTAGATCTGATGTCTACCCAGGGCTTAATAAAACTAATAGTATTAAACCCATTTTAAAACTATGATTCATTCTTGAAAAAGAGTTTCAACTCGAAAGCTTGATGTAATGAACTCTGTTTTATATGGATGGTTGTGCTGTGCCTTTTTTTTTTACTGGAACTTCTAATATTGCACATTCATATACATGTTGGCTTAAACTTAAAGAATTGCTTGAAAAATATTAATTGTTGATATATATAACTTTGATGTACTGATCAGCTGTGGATCTATGTAAATAGCTATTTGTTTGTTTTGCAATTGATTTATTTATTGTTTTAAAACCAAATAAAAAAATACTTCCTGTAGTGGAACCCCATGGATATATGCAAATAACCCTTTAAGGATGCACAAGTGTTTCAGCTAAATGACTTCTGAATGTCCAGGACTTTTTACTTTTTAAATCTTTACGGGTACATTCAAGCCAATAAAGCCTGACCTGAATATATCCACAAAGATGTAAAAAGTAAAACAGACAGCAGTAGAACTCTGTTCAGAAAGTGAAATTTGTACAATGAAGGAACTTGAGGGTCTAACAATCATGCTGACCTGAAGGTAGTGAATCCAGTGATGAAACAGATACAGCAAGGCCAAACAGTATATATTTATAGTCAGTGTTGGGAAACATTTAAATGACTAACTGTTTGGGTGTCTCAGTGGCACAAGGATGAATGGCAAACGCATGGAAATCGGTGAGGGAAACAGCAAAGGAATGACAAAAGACATGTCATTTTTTTGTTAGACACATTGATATGTATGCCACATCCATTTTTAAAGAAGGTACAACTAAACAAGTCAACTGAATAGTAGCATGAATAATCTCAATGGGAAGTGAGAGGGAGAGACTGAGAAAATACTTGCTATATAAGTGGCCATTTGGGAATGCTATTGTACAGAGGGCAAGAGAACTACTGGCAGTGCATATGGATAAACTGTATCAAAAGTAATACAACACTGAAATTTGTCAGGCTTTGAGATCATCACTACTGCAAATCAAAGCACATAAGATATTGCACTGAGATTCCAAATTAGGACAGATTTTGAAGACAGACTTTATAAGATCATTGACTCTCATACAAAATCAACATTGTTGTTTGACAAATGTTGATACTTATTCTGAGTTACTGTTGGTACAATCTAGTAAAAAGACAAAGTAGGCTACATCATTAAAATGACTTGAAAAACATTTCTTTGTAGAGACCACCAAAAGAGACACAGAGTGACTAAGTAACTCACAATACAGGTACTGAAGTACAAAACTTGGATAAAGAATAAAGGATTAATTGGGCGCATCATGCTCCATATCATCTACAAGCTGGTTTCACAGATTGCTCAAAGATCAGATCAGGAGGAATACTAATTCCCATGCTTCACACAGGCAATCCAATGTGAGTACCCTGTAGCAGACTGAATAATTTTCAAATAAGAATGGCGTGCTCACCCTAGAACTTACATATGAACTATGTTCCAGCAGACAAGTGCATTACAAACCTGACAGTTATATGGGGAAGTAGAATAACCAATTATTTCAGACATAATACAGGCACAAATCTGGCGTCATGTTGCCTATGACCAATGTGTGCCTCCCCAATGGTGAAGAGAGATTCCTTAAGGCTAGGAAATATACTTACCATCTTGGTGGCAACTGGAACAGGAAAAGCCTTCTTCCTAGTGATTAGGAAACAAAAGTAGAATGGAGTGCAACTGCTGAAGACAGTAGATTACCAAGGCATCCATTCACAGTCAGCGTTGGGGGTGGGTGCTAGCAGAACCATGTTTGCATACAGATTTACAAATTATCCTGCAAGATGCATATTCTGAAAGAAATGCAAAGTTTGTTAGGAACTAAATTATGCATGAAGACAGGTGTTCAGGGTAATACAAAGAGGACTGTTATGTGTAAAGGACCAGGTGATACACTTCTTGTACTGTTAGGCAAAATAGAATATCTTGCCTAATTTCCTTTTATAGATTATCATTGTGTTCTCCATTTCAGATGCCAATTTATGAAAGGCAGATTACTATGTAAAAAAAATATAAAACTGTTTAGCTCTGATATTTCTCTGATTTAAAGAAACAGGCATTGCTCCCATTGGTCAGATAAAATCATCTAGTTATGGAATGTTGCAGCAACACTGGTATTACCCTAATATGAGAAGGGAAGGCCTTGGTCTGCTTGAAAACAAACGGGATGAAAATTGACATCTGTAACTAAAAGCCCAGATTGCTGCATCCTTGCAGAAAAGTGAAAAGATGGACTGCAAACACTTCTATGCAAGTCTTACTTACTACAGCATGATACCATCTCTGCAGCAGGAGGTGGGAAATTAATAACAATACTGAAAAAGTATGCAAAGTGCTATACAATTCTACCATGTCCGCTACACATGACACAGAGTCCATAGGATGAATACTAGCAAATATCCTCAAAAAGATGGCTTGTTGTGGATTGTGTAAACACTAAGGTATCACACCTCCCTTGCATTTTTGTCCTAGGAAGTGTGCCACAATGTCATGCCAAATTGCCCATAAAATAAATCGGCACAATTGTTTCTATAAAATAAGAATGTTATTTGTAATATAATAATAATAACAATAATGCACAAGATTGATGTTCATTTAATGCAATAAAAGCACAAAAATAACCATGCAATCTAGGGTTTGTCATCCCAATCCCATCAGTCCTTCTACTGTAGGTCACCATCTTCCTCATCCTTTCAGCATCTCCTCATTTCTAGCACTACAATGATATGCTGCTAACACATATATTAAGTGCAATACAACACAACAACAATGGTACTTCTAGGGCACATTTTCTCCTAACACCTTCTAACTTCCTTTCCCTCCTGCTGGAAAAATACAGCATTAGAACACTAATGAGGCAGTGCTGCACTGATATACATGTTGGTTGCAAGTCACTGCCCTTGTGAGAATGGTGGAGTCTGGACAGAGTAAGGAGGATAAAATTGGTGGGTTAGTTAATGGGGAAAATGCTGGGGTGGTAAAGTAAAAAGTTTTAATATACTCATTTTCATGAATTTTGTTACTGTAACTACACCATAATGATTAATTTTTTTGAGGAAAATAAAATTGGGGAAAATAATTAACAAAATAATAGGTGTTACAGATGTAACTGAGGTCAATCAAAAAAGCAAAACAAAATAAGCTCCCACAAAGTAAGAAAGATAAATATTCATTCTTACATTGAGACCACTGGCAGCTACTATTCTGCAAGTAAAGAAGATCACCATAACTCTGTTTTCAGACCCCAATAACTATTTAACTAAAAAAAATCTTCATAAAGATGCTGTGCAGCTTTTGTACTAATATCAGAGTCCTCACAGTTTATAAATCTGTACAAAATGAAACTGTGTACCAAGATGTAAATACTATGATCATAAGCCTGCAGAATTCTGAGTAACTTATTTCATTAAAAATAATTTCCTTCTGCAATAATAAACTTGATTTGGAGGACATGACTTTAAAAATCTGTCCAAGTTAAGTTACACTGAGTACTTTTAAAATGTCAGTTTATGTCTTACCAGACTGATCATGGCTTCAAAAACCTCTGGTGAGACATAGTGATAATCTCTTCCATTCTCCTCTCCTAAGTATGGCTGTCTTGTTGTATGAGAGACACTGGAAAACACGTTTATAAACAGGTTAAACAATTTTTAAGTATCAAGTCATTGCAATCTTAACACAAAAGTACAGAGAAGACTGGCTTTATGCTGCAGAGAAATGAAGCCCTGACTGTATCCCAAATGATACAGGTACATTTAGAGGGCCTAGATACTGGAGGAGCTGACTGGGGAGAATGTAAGTGTCTCACTGTAAGGGGTAGATACAATGACTAGATTCTACTTCATGAGTACCATTTCTTGAAGCAACAGGGATTAACTAAAATAAAATGCAAAAGACAATGATTCAGCCTGCCACACAATGTGTATCACTGCAGCTAGGCAGGGAATGTGGAAGCAGGCATCTGAGCCCCAACATGACAGGCCTTGTCTCAGCATTGTGATTAATGGCCACAAAGGAGCAGAGAAAGTCGATGTCAAGCAAAAACACTGATAGTATCTTGGGTAATGGCTCACTTGCTCCAACTTTTGCCATCAACTGCTGACCAGCAAAGTCTGTGGCTAAACAGGAAGGAAGGAAAACAAAAATGATCAGCTGTGGTACTATGGGCCAAAGAGTCAGTCTAGGGAAGACCAAAAAAGAAATAAAAAAAAATAATAATAAAATACACAGTAGTAGTTATATTTTCTATACAAAAAGAAAGTAAAATATATTTGAATATACTCACCATAAATATGTATGTTTCAATAAAAAGACCAAAGGTGCATAAATTCAAAATAGGAATAGACAACTGGCAAAGGTCTATTTCCTTTTTACTTTTTTTTTCCTTTTATTTATTGTTTAATTACAACAAAAATATTCAATACTAATGTTCAAATCTTCCATCAGAAAGTAAACAATACAATTTTTGCTTAACAAAACTTCTTCTTCTTTCGGCTTTTCCCGGTTTGGGGTCGGCACAGCAGATCACCTGTCCGCTCATTATTGGCAGTGGAGTTTTACGGTGTCGAGTTGCCAGCCCAGCGCCCAACCTTCCACAGAAGGCACACACACGCACAACTAGGGCCAATTTAGAGTGTCCAGTCCACCTACAGCACGTCTTTGGGATGTGGGAGGAAACCGGAGCACCCGAAGGAAACCCACGCGACCACAGGGAGGACATGTAGACTCCGCACAGAAGGCACCCCAGCCGAGAATCGAACCGGAGAACCTCTTACTGTGAGGCGGCAATGCTAACCACCATAGCCGGCTTTAGGCACCAGTGAACCCTGCAGTCGCTGGGGGACCCGTGTTCCTGGGGGGCCCCCAACCACAGAAAGTTGTATTATTTTGATATTTTGTAACATCTGTCAAACCAATAAAAGCTAGTACAGCAGTCTCATAGAATTAATAAACCAAGTGGGTAATAACTCATTTGTATCTCCTTTAAAATTCAAATATTTCTGTAGTTATAGTCACAGTGTTTTAGGAAGTAACAGCCTTTACAATTCCATTAAATATTTTATCAATAACATAGTGCCCCTGGCTTAGTTAAACCCTGCTGGTGGACATTCTCTCTACTAAAACTAACATAGCTAGCTTTAGGTACAAGCAATACCCATGGCAGCAGGGAGGGGCCCCTTCATCATCCTTGACTGCATGGGGGCCCAGAAAAGATGCTTCTGGGTTGGGGAAAATGAGGAGAAAACATCTATTAATTTCCTGGTTATCTGCTTTAACCTGAACCCAGCTTTGATATGACCCTGTTAGGATAAAGCTGATAATGAACATGAGCAAGGCAAGCAATAGAGAGATCAGCAACCCAGAGTGACTGATGTCACTGCAAACCTTGAATTTTAAGAAGATCTGATGCTTTCAATCTATAGCAATGATTTTCTTTTTCAGGGTTTTTATAAATACTGACAGAACACTAGATACTATAACTCTCAACTTCAGTGCAGTGCCAAACATAATAGCAGAATAGAGGTTCAAAATCAGGAAAACATTTTAAATATTATTCTAATTCACTCAAAAATTTAATACAATAACACCTTTTACATCAACATGCATTTTTGGACAATAAGAAATATAAAACTCTGATGTCTGGATTTATTGACTGTCTGTAATCCTTAATGATTTACCAGCAAATTAAACTTTTTTGAAAGGCAGAGCAAGATTATAAGCAAAATCAGGAAAGGTCTGTGAAATAGGGACAGTGACAGCTATCCATTACCCCTCAATGAGGTTAATAAGTGACTTACCCTGCTGCTGTATGACAACTTCTAAACAGCAGTCACTGATCTGGCTTAACAGTACCATTACTGCACAATGTATTGCTATTTGCTGAAATAAGTTCAAAACTAGTATTGATATGGCTAGTGTGTGTGTGTGTGTGTGTGTGTGTGTGTGTGTGTGTGTGTGTGTGTGTGTGTGTGTGTGTGTGTATGTGTGTGTGTGTGTTATCATTGATTTTTATCTTTGCACACACCCAGTAATGCCAGGACACATGCATTATTCTTTTAGGTATCAGTAAAAAATGCAGCTAGCAAGTAATTGTACTTCAGAAGTTAGGCATAAAATATATCACAGAACATTCAGACACTTAGAAGTTTAAAAGTCTGGTGGCCCCCACTCCTCAGACTATGTAAATGGATACAGGGGTATTCCTTAATTATCAATGACTATGTGGGGACCCCACAAATGCTGTTCCTGGTTGGGGAAAAATGAGGAATAAAAAAAATATTCATTTTCTGATTACACTCTTTAACCTGAACGGGGCTATGATTTGACCCTGTTAGGAAAAAGGTGATAATGGTTTCTGCTCTCAACTGCACCCATTCTAAAACTAGTCCTGCTTAGATGTGTGTGTACAGAAAGGTGCTGTAGGTTATGTGGAGGGAGGGGGGGTTGTGTGGTTATTACTTTAATTTTCATCACAGTCAAACATTAGAGGTTTGCACAGGAGGTCATTATAGCTTGTGTTTGGGCTGGGGACAGTGTGGTCATTGTTACTTTTACTTTTCTCACAGACCTCAGTGGTGTACAAACACGGTTACTATAGCTTGTGTAGGGGCAGTGTACTGTCTAGGAGCAACAAAGTAGAATACATTATTGCAATCATTTGTTTTTTTTCCCACTTTCCTCACAGTCACACATCAGGCACATATACAGGTGTCTACCTTTGGGGTTTAAGGCTGAGAAGGCATGCGATGTGTATGTATGATAGCAGTTACTTGAAATACATGAATGTAGCAATTTTAATCTCTGCTTTTATCCTAATTTAACACCAGATGGATGTATAGGCAGTGACTGTCTTTTTTTTTTTTTTTTTGGGGGGGGGGGGGGGGTAGGGAAGCAGGCAGTATTCCCATATGAGGAACTAAAGATTAAGCCCTGTATATCCTCACAACAATTGGCTTGTTAGTTTACTGTGAAGTATGAGGAGATAGCTAGCAGGTTAGGCTGGTGCCAGGCAAGCAAGTACGGTAGCTCCAAAAATGAAAAAAAGCCAGCACCCTGGAGAATCTAAATACAATGATTTATTTGAACTAGACCGGTTTCAGCACAAAGCTTTCCTCAGTAGTACATAGAAAAATGACTGGGTCAGAGTCTTATATAGCTTCAACCAATTAGATTAATGACATCATTTCCTGTGGTTGAAAAAAGCAAAAATAAGTTATGATAAATCATCACAAATATTCACATTGGAAATATAAAGAATATTATTCATCTATTCAAAATGTCATATTAATGTTTATATATATAGCATAATAATGCAAATGAAATAAACATAATGATGGGGTTGCTGAAAAGGAATGGTGAATGTAAAATGGTTAAATAAATAGTAGAATAATAAGCATAAGCATAATAATATCATATACAAAATAGAATGAAGAAAATCATAAAGTGACAATGACAATTGCACAAAATAATTAGACTGACTAGTGAATGCTAGAAAGTCATAGTTTGTCATTTAGTCCTGGGGGGAAAAGCCCCCCAAGTTTTATTATCCACCTCCTTTCTTTTTTGTTAAGAATGTCATGCCACCCTACCTTAAAGGTTCGATTACCAGTAATGCGATCAATGATGGTAAATGAAAATTTAGCAGTGGAATGTTTAGTTGTGTGTCTGTATAGCGCATTGGTTATTCTCTGGTTCCTGATGTCCCCCAAGTGTTCTGAAATTCTGATACGAAACTGTCTGGATGTTTGGCCAATGTAAAAGGCCTGACAAGTGCATGTAGCTAAGTAGATTATCCAGTCCGAACTGCAATTACCAAAGAATTCAATATTGAATATTTGTCCTGTGTTTTTGCTAGTGAAGCTAGTGGTCTTGAAAATGTAGCTGCAAAAGCTGCAGTGGCCACAGGGGTAGATGCCAATTAATTTGTCTCCTGTAAGTGTCCTTTGTGTAAGATTGTCATCCTTTGGGTTTATTCTTTTGTAATGAGAGAAGTGAGAACTAAGTGATTTGCCCTTTCTATATTAAAAATAACACCATTCCCCTAAATAATCCTCCAAAAGGGGGGTGCGAGTTGAGTATGTTCCAATGGTTATTGATGATATTAATCAAATTCCTGCTGTTCCGGCCATAGGTCGTGACAAATCTGCATAAGTTGGAACCATTATCTCTTCGTCTTCTGTTATATTGTAGAAGAGAATCTCTAGGTTTGATATTGCTGGATTGAATGGCTGAGTGGATGATCTGCGGTGAATACCCCCTGGACAAAAATCTGTTGGTTAAATCAGTTTGATGTTTAATAAGGTCATCCTGTGAGGAACATATTCTTTTTATCCTCAGAAACTGAGATTTGGGAATATTTTTGGTGATGTGTTTGGGGTGAAAACTATCCGCATGCAAAAGTGTATCGAATTGTGGGAATTTCCTGTAAACAGGTGTTTGGAGTGTATTATCTGATTGTCTTGTAAGATGAACATCCAAAAAATGAATTTCATTCAAATGATGTTCCTCCGTAAATTCAATACCCCAGATATTCCCATTCAGATATTCCATGAATTCCTGGAGGTATTCGTTACCTCCCTTCCAAACCAACCAACAATCGTCCAGGTATCTTCTCCATATATCAATTTCTGGTAAATATATGTTGTGCATTGGATTGTATATAATGGTTTCTTCTATGTAGCCCATGAAGAGGTCTGCATAGATGGGTGCAAAAGATGCACCGATGGCCGTCCCTTGAAGTTGCCAATAACAATCCTGTTGGAAATAGAACACATTTTTGGTCAAAATGTGTTCAGCCATACATATTAATAGTGTATTCATTCCTGGTGGATATAGATTTGATTTATTAAGCCAAAACTCCAATGCCATCAGACCTGCCCAGTGAGGAATGCTAGTGTATAAAGATGATACATCCAAGGTGCACATAAACCAATCCGGACCCAGCTGTGATTCTGTGACTATCTGCAAGAATTCAGTGGTGTCCTGTATTCTTGCACGAATCTGTGTTAATAATGGTTTCAATTTTTCAGTAAGAAAGGCAGATAGGGGTTCCATAAGTGAACCAATGCCAGATACAATTGGTTTGCCGGGCGGTTGTTGTATGGATTTGTGAATTTTTGGTAATAGATATAGGTATTGTTTGGCAGGCTCTTTGACTGTCAGATGTGTTTTGGTTTTCTCTGAAATTATACCAGCCTCAACTGCCTGTTCCAGAAATTGATTTATTTCCATTTGAAAGCATGGTGTAGGATCAATATCCATCTTCATGTAATGGTGATGATTGGATAACTGTCTGTAATCTTCACCTTGATAGTGATCATTGTCCATGACCACAACCGCACCCCCTTTGTCTGCAGGAATAATGACAATATCTGTGTTGTTTTTAAGTTGTGTAAGAGCTAGTTGTTCCTTTTGTGAAAGATTATTCCTCATGATATCTATGGAACTGAAATGAAAATGTATATCCTTTATGACTGCCTGCTGAAAAACAGCGACATGTTTGTCCATGGGAGGGGTGAAAGATGATTTATGGAATCTAAAATCAGATGATCTTTGAGTGTCATCAGTTTTATCCTGTTGTTGGAAAAATATTCTGAGGTTAATCTTTCTACAAAACTCTAAAGTGTCAGATACCAAGGAGCTTTCATCAATAAAGAAACCAGGAATAAAACCGAGGCCTTTATTCAATAAAGCATGTTGTTCATCAGATAAAACATGTTTTGAAATGTTAAGTACATTAGTACACTGTTAATTTATTTCACTACTGACATGAATAGTTCTTCTAAGCTTGTGACCCCTGTGTTTCCTGCCTGCTCTATGTTTCTTACCCCTAAAGGGGTTTCAGCTGTTCTGCCCCTTTTGGCATTTGGAGAATCCCCAATGTTGGGTATGTCTGTGTCTGTAGTGGAGGATTCCTCACCAGATGTAATATAACCTGTTCCTGTCTTTTTTAGGATGGACCGAGGTCTTTTTTTACGTACAAAAGACACATTCTTGGTGCCCTGAGCAAACCTGACACCCCCCTGTGATTCAAATTGTCTGCCCTTCTCATAGTCTTCCTTATCGCGGGCAAATTTGTGCAATTTCTTACTTTTAAGATTATTTTCCAAAGTAGATACTTCCTTGGCTAATTTGCTCAAACAATCTCAAAAATTTGTGTTATCCTCAAATTGTTTGAGATTATGACAAGTTTTTTCTACTTCCACTATGTTTGCTTGTACGGTTCTCTCATAAAATGATGATAGTATATTAACCCTGGCCATAGCAGCTTCTTGTTGCGCTATTTGCCATTCTTTAAGCAAAGCATCATCTGGTGTAGCAACTAGTGGTTGAATTTTGCATCTCAATCCTCTAGGGGATATGTTTTGCACTTGGTAAGCTTTGAACAATTTGTGATGCCAAATGTTTGTTCTCAATACTTTAATTTGTTTACCAAGCTTATAGAAAGAGTTTTCGCAACCGTCAACTGGATCTATTCTTTCCAAATTTTGTGTGTCACTTGAATCAGTGCCAATGCCAAAGATTTTTAAGTCATCCTTATCGGAGCATAAACCTAATAGTAATTTTTGGAGATCCATGACAATAAGTTGCTGGAACCTGTGAAAAGATGAAATCTGAACTGAGAGCAAAACTGGATTGTGAGAGCAAATTAGGAAAGGAAGTGATCTCAAAAAAATCTCAAAAATTTGAATCACAGAGGAGTGCAGATTTCAGGCAGACCTGTTAAAAAAGAGAATGTGTAGAAAACTATATTAGACCAGGTTCATATGACTCAATGTGTAGCTTGAAAAATCTAAATTTGGGTTATATGAAAAATGTAATGACAACCCAAGATGTAATTTTATCTGTCCTGACCGTACCAAAGGATGTATTGGAAATGAAAAAGGACTGTGCTAATGATACAATATCACAAAGTATTAATGTCTATAAGGTCAACCACTAGTACACAGTGATCAAAAGTGAAATGTGCAGTTATAAAATACTGCCTAAGCAAATGGTATAACAAGTAAACACAATTTCCACCTTGACATATACAAGAGTGTTATTAATGTGAGTGATCACATGAAATTCACTAACTAAGTTGTTTAGACAAGAAAGATTGCAGTGGGATCAGATATTCAGTATCCAACATATAATAATGCTCGCCCTTGATGTCATTAGAACATACAAAAGCGTGTTTAGAAACTTGAAAAGTGTTTATGAATAATCTGAAGTTATCCAAAAAGGCAGTAATTAGCATGCCCTGTCACCATATATGAAAAATAATGGGATCAACCACAATAATGTGTGAAAAAATATATAAAGCCAAACTGTTGTATGACAAGGCTATAACAGCAATATCAAACCCTAAATGGTATATTTAATGCCTTGTAGCAGTGACCAGATATGTTATAACTTGTTATAGAATCATATTCAAACATCCCCTATTAATTACCATAAGATTAGTAAAAAATCAAGTTTAAATGGGTAGTTAGAATGTCTGTACACAGACAAAATAACCTGGTTGTTCGAAAATATAAAGTTGTAGTAGATTGGATGAAGCCACAATCATAAATGTCCAAAATTTGCTATATTAACATGAATGTAATAACTCACTTATTAATATAATGTATCCAGCACTAAGGTAATCTGATCAAATGTAAATAGAAAAGAATCATAGTATGTAAAAAATATAAATCATTTCCAAAAACACAAGGATTAGTACAAATAATCCTGATGGCTGGCCCAAAAATAGTATATTCAATGATACTGTACATGTATCAAATATGCATTTTTGTTGAAAGTTAGAAACTTCAAAATACAAAGCCCAAAGCACAAAATACTGTGATATCAACCATCCGTAATACAAAATATTGGAATCTTCAAAAAATATTGTTATTAATGTTCATGAGCCTGACGCCAACACAGTGTTGGATAGATTGTGATGAAGCCAGTTCAATGGATTAATAGTTCAGCACGCTCCGTATTAGGCCAACAATCGAGTTTCCCCTACAATACCATCCATTTAGGCCAGACAAAATATAAAAAAAGGTTTTGAAAAACCAGAGTGTGTTGAGCAAAAAGATAGTTAGGATACAATTATTGTACCCTGCAAAACAAGCATTCTGTGTAACACTGAAGGGCACAGTCGTATTACGGTCCTTCTTTATCTTCACAAAAAAATATAATGAGAAGAGAATATCACAGTATAAATGGTTTGTACTCGTCTACTTTGATAAAGCAAGTTCCAAAGAAATGTAGCATACAGTTCTTATCCAGAGTGAGTTTTGGGCCAGAATATGGCTGTGATATTGTCACGTGCACCCAAAAACACGCGTTGTGTAAAAAGCACTAATAGGCACACCAGTGATGTAGTCCGTTTCTGTTATTTGCAAAAAAATTTTGTAAAAATATATCACAGTACCTGTATTTGGTTGTAGACTTCCCTGATAGGATTATTTCCAAATGTGGAACCCAGGGTTTCTCGTTGACCCAATATACGAAGTTACAGAAAGCACCATGCGCAAGTACAAACCTCAAGATGGTAACCCAAATGAACATCTAGAGTTGAAACACAGATAAAATATGTTCCACAAACGACCCCATGAAAGCGATGGTCAAGATGAGCTGGATATGAATAAATCCTCTCGAATTATAAATGCTCGTCAGTTGAAAACCAATTGCGAACTGTGTCCCTCAATGTGTAGTAAGGGAGCATAAAAAACGAAGAGAGACCAAAAAACGATGTTTCCCCATCAAAGACAAAAAGCGTAGATGAATATCTTCCTAATAAATGCTAAGTGAGCCATAAAATCAAGCCTGTGTCAAGCGAGAATCCTCGACTGTAGACACAGAAGATGGTGACCCAAATTGTAGATTCTCCAAACGCCAACAGCCAGCAAAGCAGAGAGTGAAGTATGAGGAGATAGCTAGCAGGTTAGGCTGGTGCCAGGCAAGCAAGTACGGTAGCTCCAAAAATTAAAAAAAGCCAGCACCCTGGAGGATCTAAATACAATGATTTATTTGAACTAGACCGGTTTCAGCACAAAGCTTTCCTCAGTAGTACATAGAAAAATGACTGGGTCAGAGTCTTATATAGCTTCAACCAATTAGATTAATGACATAATTTCCTGTGGTTGAAAAAAGCAAAAATAAGTCATGATAAATCATCACAAATATTCACATTGGAAATATAAAGAATATTATTCATCTATTCAAAATGTCATATTAATGTTTATATATATAGCATAATAATGCAAATGAAATAAACATAATGATGGGGTTGCTGAAAAGGAATGGTGAATGTAAAATGGTTAAATAAATAGTAGAATAATAAGCATAAGCATAATAATATCATATACAAAATAGAATGAAGAAAATCATAAAGTGACAATGACAATTGCACAAAATAATTAGACTGACTAGTGAATGCTAGAAAGTCATAGTTTGTCATTTAGTCAATATTGAATTCTTTGGTAATTGCAGTTCGGACTGGATAATCTACTTAGCTACATGCACGTGTCAGGCCTTTTACATTGGCCAAACATCCAGACAGTTTCGTATCAGAATTTCGGAACACTTGGGGGACATCAGGAACCAGAGAATAACCAATGCGCTATACAGACACACAACTAAACATTCCACTGCTAAATTTTCATTTACCATCATTGATCGCATTACTGGTAATCGAAACTTTAAGGTAGGGTGGCATGACATTCTTAACAAAAAAGAAAGGAGGTGGATAATAAAACTTGGGGGGCTTTTCTCCCCAGGACTAAATGACAAACTATGACTTTCTAGCATTCACTAGTCAGTCTAATTATTTTGTGCAATTGTCATTGTCACTTTATGATTTTCTTCATTCTATTTTGTATATGATATTATTATGCTTATGCTTATTATTCTACTATTTATTTAACCATTTTACATTCACCATTCCTTTTCAGCAACCCCATCATTATGTTTATTTCATTTGCATTATTATGCTATATATATATAAACATTAATATGACATTTTGAATAGATGAATAATATTCTTTATATTTCCAATGTGAATATTTGTGATGATTTATCATAACTTATTTTTGCTTTTTTCAACCACAGGAAATGATGTCATTAATCTAATTGGTTGAAGCTATATAAGACTCTGACCCAGTCATTTTTCTATGTACTACTGAGGAAAGCTTTGTGCTGAAACCGGTCTAGTTCAAATAAATCATTGTATTTAGATTCTCCAGGGTGCTGGCTTTTTTTCATTTTTTGAGCTAGTTTACTGTGAGCTACTATTTTGTCAGCTTTGAACATTATGTCTTCGGCACAACTTTTTTGTTTTTTTCTTTTTTCAAAGAAGACACAAGACAAATTCGTTTCGTACTAATGATTTTTGTTTAGGCCACTATTGGATTAAAAGGTTGGGAAAATGCTCTAAAATGCACCCCAGAGCATCTATAAACCTATGGCTTTTCAGGCCCTGGTTTATTTCGGTTATTTCCTAAATGATTATTGCTGTCTTGGTCTGGAAAGGTATGTTAAAAGGATGCAAGAATAACTAAAGCTGAACAACAGCAGTGAATTTCTTTCCTTAATCATAATTTCTGTTCAAGACATCATTGGATGAAAAAACTGTGGGCCGAATTCACGAAACCTCCGTGTAAGACTTAATGGGCCGGATTCATGAAACCTCCATGTAAGACTTAATATGTCTTACTCGGAGGCTGCAGTTGAACGGTATGACGTCAGCATGCCATGCATATTCATGAGGGCATGCTGAATCATACCCTAGGCTAACACGGTCCGTGTAGGAAAGTAGGGGGCGTGTCCGAATGCCGAGTACTGCAAAGGGACATGCCCCTAGAAGAGTCAGAGGCCTGAAAGTAAACACCCACGAGTGAGACCTTAGAAATGTCAAGGAACACAACACAACACCACACATCCCCACAGACTAAACCCTACTGAAAATGTGTAAAACGTAAAAATAGCAGTTTAATTTTTTTTTTATAATTTCAAAAATGTTTGCCCGCATTTGCACTAGTTTACGCGGGTATGCCCTTCGCTCAGCCACAGTTAGCAGACATTGAAAAGCATATAAGATCTACATATGCAAATTAAGCCAAGTAGCAATAGCGTAGCGGTAGAGACGTTGGCCAAAGAGGAGATAGTCATGGTTCGAGCCCCCACAACATCATTCACCATTTTTATTTAAATAAGTATGAAACAATCCCCTGACACACACATATATATATATATATATATATATATATATATATATATATAATATTATAATTTAAGTAAAATGTAATGAAATGAGCCATGTATTTGTGAAGAAATCCGACAGAATACTTTATAAAAAAAAAGGATTATAATTGGCCATAGCTGAGCAATGCTTTAGCAAGCTGAATATGAGTGCCCGTAGGTGAGCAGCGCTTTAACAAGCTTAATATGAGTGCCCGTAGGTGAGCAGCGCTTTAACAAGCTTAATATGAGTGCCCGTAGCTCAGCAGCGCTTCACCCAGCGTAATATGAGTGCTCATAGCTAAATAACGATTTACCCAGTTTAAGCCGTTTGCGCGGAGCTACGCAGCGCGCCAACCAGCTTACCGGTGGGCAACATTTGGCAAGCTGTATCAAAGCCACCTTTATACAGACACACCTCCTAGCCTGTCTAGTCAGTAGTAAAATAAAAAAAGCAATGCCAAGGGTCGAACCCGGGATACTGTGCACCATAGTCAAAGTACTGAACCACTAAGCCATGACAGTTGTACTGAGAAATACAGTATTAGCATATATATAGGAATGAATGAAAATAGAACCATGACAAAGCAGGTTGGCTTTAAGCTGATAAATATCCAAAATGGCCAATCACAGATAAGTGCGGGAAAACCAGCATGTATAAGCCCCATAGGCGGGAATACACACCATAACTGATTGTGGTACCCATTTGCAGTCAGGATGGCAGGTGCAGGAGAGGGAAATCGCTATAGAGCACAAAGGTGGGGTGTTGAGGAGTCAAAATATATGGTTTGGCTCCTAGTCCATGATCATGAAGCACAACTCATGCAGGGCCAGGTTCAATGGGGAGCGTATAAGGCAGAGGCGTGGAATCGGTTGGCACATGATCTCACCAGTGCCACAGGCATTCCGAGGACTGGTGAACAGTTCCGTCACCACCATGCAGACCTGAAGCGACGTACGGAGGACCAACTGAACTGTTGGATCCAGGAGGCCCGCCAAATGCCCAATGCCCCACTACTAAGTATCCATGTAATTACGTATGTAAGAAATGCTATCCTAGCCTATAGTATGGAGAGGTATGTTCCAATATTCCTTCATTTATATTACAGCTGTAGGTGTTTGTTCCACGAATCGGCGAGCCTATACTGATAGGCTGCTGAGGTTGCGCCACCAGGCAGGTTAGTAATTATTTAGCTGGTATTGTTATAGAATATAAGTGAGACAGATTGTAAAATAGTTCAGTGTTGTAACCCAGTAATAAAGGTGAAATAAGCCTAGAATAAAGATTCTGCTAGTATTGTAAGATTAGATAAGTGATGCAGCCTGGAAAAGAGTGTATTGCAATCCAGTAATAAAGATTAAACAAGTCTCAAATAGAGTTTCCACCTGTATTGTAATATCAGATAACTGCTTCAGCCTGAAAATGAGTGGTAATGAATCAACAAAGGATAGACAAGTGTCGAATACATCCTTGTAAAGTCTGCCATATGAAATAAGTGAGTCAGCTGGAAAGGATTGTTGTAACCCAGTAATAAATGTTAATAAAGCCTAGAAATAAGTACCATTCTGAAATATAAATATAAAATAAGTGAAAGAGTGTGAGAAAGACAGTTTGAAGCTACCAAGAAAGCTGTAATAAGTCTGGAATAAAGGTATACTGCAGTCACTACATAATGAAATGAATGAGACAGCCACAACCAAAGAGTGTAATGTCTGAAATAAAGTACAGAACCTGGACTGTGTCCGTCCCACAATTTGGATATGTTGCTGTACCCTTGCATTATGGAGATAGTATGGTTGTATGAAATGCTGAACATCCACAGTTGTCTAGACCCATATAAATCAAATGTAGCAGGATGCTGTACCTGAACACAGCCAGATATGAACATATATGAATAAAAATGGAATGTATATTAATGTAGCAGTAACATCCCCATCACCAACATTTCTAAGGTTACATACAGGAAACTGTACTACTACATGTAGGGGATATATATCTGCATCTACTAGGAATGTACAGGATATGTATAGGTAGTGTAAGTTGTTAATGTAATATTTCTCCACCCTACCCTATTTTCACAAATTATGCCATTCCACACCAAACTGGTTATGTGTATTCACAATTAATTCCCATGGACATTTGTCCTGTTGGTTCATACATATCTGCATGTACGTTGATGCATGTGCCCTGTTCACATATCCAAACCTGATGGCCTGTTGCCACCAATCAACCCTGCATGCTGTTGGAATGTGCACTGTTGTTCTAAATATGCATGTGTTATGCTTGCTGCTCAATAGTCGGAATTCATGGGTGTTTGGTTAATGGGAATACTGATGCATGCTGTTACAACTAATTTTGAATGGTGTTGTTTGTTACTAACCCAAAATGCCATAAAATACTGCTAAACATAGGACAACAGGGAAGGCGGGTTCCAGCGGACCCACCTCTCCCACCTCAGCTGGCGAGTGCACCTGGCACCAGTGCCAGGCCGGGACCTCCTCCTCCAGTGGCCCTGTGCCACCTTCGGGTGGAAGCACTGCAGGGGATGGGGCTCGTCCCCCCTCTGCAAGCGTGGCCGGAGGAGAGCCTCCACTCACCCTCCATAGGGTCCGGTCTGTGGTGCATAGTGAGATCAGGCATTCTGTGACTGATCCCCTACGCCAGCTCGAGGCGAGAGTGGCGCAACTCACGGGTGTACCTGCTCGTCCTATCGAGCCCCCAGCACAGCCCCGGCCTGGGCTGTGAAGGCGCAGTGGTAACTGCCCATGGGTGGGGATCTCAGTTCCACTGTTGCCATCTGTGGGCTCATGGGCTTGCGATATCCAAACATCCATCCCCGTCAATTGTGTTTACCCCCCACATGTGACATACTCCGCCCCTGTATGCGTCTTGTTTGTCTTGTCTGTTAACCTCCCCAACCTACCTCCCCAAATATACCTACTTCCTGTACCTCACATTCCACTCTCACCTAAAAAAAAATAAAAAAGGGCACTCTGTTCCCACAAAAAAATTACGCCCCATACATAGCTGCCCAATTCGCACACATGTCCGCTGGACATGTAAACTGATAATTCTAATTGGCAGTACAACATATTTTGTTGTCCTCACCCCTCTCACAGGGGTGGAAGGTTTCAAATTTCACACCAAATTTCAAACATCTGCACAGCTGTTGCTGGTAAAGAAATGGGCAGCTATGGATCTTCCCTACACCCAACCTGCACATCCCGAGCTGGTTTCCCCACTGTCTTTCCCTCTTTGTACCCCCTTTTTCACCACTTTCCTATTTCCCCATTTTCTTTTCTTTAAAAGAAATTAGCGCAGGTGTTGGCGGGAGTAAGCACTTTTAAGCAGTAGTCAGCGGGTGTGCGCTTGTGTGCACTTAGCTAAGCGTAGATAAGCGTACCTAAGTGTCGCTCAAACTCACGCAAACCCGCTTACAACTGATTAAAAGTGCCTTAGTCACTCTGTATGACAAGGCCTGTAGTCTGCTCATCAGCAAAATAAAATACCCCTGTCAGTCTCGAACCCCGGACCTTGGAAACACTAGTCTGCATGAATTACCACTGAGCCACAGCAGATATACAAGAACTTGGTGCTGAAAGAAATATATCATGAACTACAAGGAGTGAATGTAAAGGGAAAATAGGACATTACACAAAGCTTGTTCTGTGTATCTTTACTGGTAATTCTTGTGGAATTGCATTACATTAGTGTAAGAAGAGAAACAGCCATGCTAGTAGGTAATAATGTTACAGTAGTACCTTACAAACCCCACACAGTATCAGATTAGGATAAACACCACCATATTTGAATAGGTAAGAGGCCAGACCTCCCAATTGTGACTGATTTACAGGGATGTCCCTGATTTGCAAACAACTGTTACCTGTGCCCCACTGACTCCCTGTGAAATGTACTAACAGTAGGCAGAAAGGTGGGGAATCCCATGTAATGGTAACTGTCAATAAGTTAAAGTAGACACTACTTGCATGTCAGAAATGGTGTAGTAATACATATGCTCAAAATACCCCACAGTCACAACTGCAGAATATCTGAAATATATCACGGGTGTATCCCACTGATATGTACCTTTCCCTGAGGCTGGTCAAATATATACCTGAGAGTATCTGAGGCCTGCAAGTGTCAGAAACACACAGGCATATCAGCCTGTCTGCTGTTACATACTCTGCGAATAGCTGTAGAATTACTTCCACAAGCCTGCCCTTATGTAGGAGTACAACACAGAAATATCAAAGGATGTAACCATCTAACATACTAATGACAGTATAGCAGTTCACAAGTACTGCATGTGCCTGATATTCATAATTGTTAGTACAATATACTTAGTTGTTCTCACCCCTCTCTCAGGGGTGGAAGGTTACAAATGTCACAGCAAATGTCAAACATATCTACAGCTATTGCAGTTAAAGAAATGTGCAGCTATGGACCTTCCCTACACCCAGCCTGCACATCCCTAGCTGGTGTCCCCATTGACTTCCTGCTTCCTGCTTACAACTGTTTAAAAGTGCCTTATTCACTCTGTATGACAAAGCCCTAGTACTGCTCAGCAGCAAAATAAACTACCCCTGTAAGTGTCAAACTGCAGACCTTGGGCTCACCAGACTGCACGAAGTGCCACCAAGCCACAGCAAACATATAAGAACTTAGTGCTGAAAGAAATATATCATGCATTACAAGGAGTGAATGTAAATGGAAAATAGGAAAGCCATAGCAACACATTCCAGCAAAGACAAATATCAGGCATTCAAGGAGTGAATGTAAAGGGAAAATACAAAAGCCATAGCAACACATTGCAAGAACTACTGTTGTATGCCAGTTAATCCTCAAATCCCACAGGTAAGTACATACTCCCATGTAAACAATGTTAGCATTAGCAGGTGTGAGTTAACATACACACTGAGAAGAGTGAACTGGAAGAAGCAACAGTCAGGTTTCAGTACAACATGCATTTCAGTGGCTACAACACAGCGTTAGATATGAGAGATATACCAACATTCTGACTCACACAACAGTGTCCACAGCAAACCAGCATGGTCCCCACCTTGCAAAACTGAAAGTCCTACGCCTACCTAACCTATCATTTTATAGCAGTGTCCTGAAATCACAGTGAGAACTGCAATTACCACAAAGCAGGCTGCATGCAATTACTAAATGCTGGCCACCAATTGGTGCAGAGGCCATCACATGCACATGTGCAGATACCTACAAAAGCAGCCTGTACTGCCAGTCCACACATGCAATAATATCACTGCAGCAACTGGAGGGAGGGAGGGAGGGAGGGAGGGAGGGAGAGAGAGAGAGAGAGAGAGAGAGAGAGAGAGAGAGAGAGAGAGAGAGAGAGAGAGAGAGAGAGAGAGAGAGAGAGAGAGAGAGAGAGAGAGATAAAATATATGTACATAGATAGAGAGGTATGTACAGATAGAGATATATAGATAGAATATGTATATACATAATATAATAGATACATACATATATAGAGATAGATATGAATGTCTATAGGTATATATATATATATATATATATATATATATATATATATATATATATATAGATATATATATATATATACATATATATATATATATATATATATATATATTTACATATATACATATATATATATATATATATATATATATATATATATATATATATATTGATATATATATATTTATATGTAAATGTATATATATATATATATATATATATATATATATATATATATATATAGATATAGATAGATAGATATAAAGAGAGAGTGAGAGAGGGGGACATGGGGGCAGATGTACTGCAACAGGTGCCTGGTGACCAAGGCATGGACTGAACACCTGTGTTGCTACTGCAGTACCATACCCCATTCCAAAACATGTTACCCACTAACTACCACATAGGTGGTTGCCCACCTACCACTGGAGGTGTCAGAAGGGAACATGGGACACAGGTGTACAATAGCCTCCCCTTTGATATCTACAGTGGCACACTAGTCGTGTAATCCCTGTACATGGTACGTGTCATCACAAAAGGTGTGTCAGCTAGGGAAATGTAAGTCAGTGTACCCCTCTACACCTCACAATGTCCTATGCAGTATGTACCTCCCATGAGAACTACAGCAAGTGGAAAGGCCACAGACATACCTAACAAAGACTGATAATGCCCTCAAACACATTCCCTATGCAGACTGACTCTCAAAACCACAGCTAGAGTGCATTTCATACTTCCTATACAGAGGTTACCACTGCTGGGCATACACAGTTATGTCACACCCATACCAGTTGGCCAACCACCATGGCAACACCTCGCAATCCGTCCAGACTACTACCGCACTAAACAGCACATGCTGGAGGTACAGGTTTCTATACACAAATATGCCATACCCTGGAGTAAACCACCCAGCATTAACAAACAAGGCTCCTTATTAGTAGATGTCATACATACATCTGATGAATGTTATGGAGATAGGTAATATGCCCTGTGAGTCACCTCTGTGTAACCGTTTCACAGGAGCAAGTAAAATCACATTACATGTGTCCCAAAGGGCAGGGTAGCATATGGCTAGGCTGCCCTAGGCCCAGGGCCAATAGCATAGTACCTACCTATGACACAATGCACACACACATGTACTCAGTGTAATACCAGCTATGTGACATTGAATGAGTGTGACACTGATTGTGTGCAAGGTCTGTAAAGGTGTGATAGCTTAGTATGAGTTTGTGTCTATCATGGTAGTTTGTATCCTTGGTGTGAGGTCAGAGAAAGATGCGTCAGTTATCGGGATGCAAACATAGTAGATTGGCATATGTTGTGCCGTACTTCCCTGTGTACGACTGCGGTGTCCCATCATAGGCATAAGCAATATATGTATGCTCAGTAAGTGGTACTGCTGTTGAATCCAGCTCACATATGAACTGTTGTACTACCTGATGTTGTAGGCCTAAGCACTACAGTATGGTGTATGTTCACATTCCCTGGTAACACTGTCTGGTGTGTTTCCTGTAGTCTGCACAGATTACATACCTCATGCATAGGTATCTGTAAGTAGGGGCACACAGTACTATAAGGTACACAGTTAATGCTCATCTGTGTTGTCATACATTTGTGTGTTGTATGTATGTGTAATGCGTGTGTAATGATGCCTGTACCATGGCCAGAATCACATGTGTGTTACAGGGTATGTGTGTGTACCTGGCAGCATGTATACTCTGTGACAGCAGTATGCTGGCTATAGCAACAACTGTGCACATATGTCAAGTAGGGGTATGGCGTCAAAGACTAGGGTGGATTACCGTTGAAACTGTAAATGTGCATTGCATTCATTGCATGGGATGACAATATTCTTCATCCATTAGCTTGATACATACCCCCAGTGTGAGGTTGTGCATTGTATCCTACACAGTGTGCCGAGTGCTTGTGTAAACTAGTTTGTTGTATGGAGTGTGGCAGACACTGTCAGACAGTTGTGGACTGAGCACTGATATGTGGTATCGAACATATGTATCCCCTGATAGACAGACAGATGCTATATATGGCAGTTAAGTGATATCAGTACTTTAGAATATTAAGTGTACCACATGACTTGCTCACATATTTTTCTTTTCCCTCCAGGGTGATGGTGCATCAGCAAAACCCACCTTATACAGCAGCAGGGGATCAGGAGATGCATCAGAGCCTGGTGCAGAATTACTCTGTGCTGTTTTCCAGGACCAGCCAGAACCAGCATGAGAGGGCTGCACTGTGGCAAGATCTTGTCCGTCGGGTAAATGACATAGGCATGCATAACCGGACATGTGAGCAGGTACGCCATCACTGCAGTGATTTAATTAGACATGTCCGGCAGCGTGCATCTGATATCCACAGACAACAGCTTGCCACAGGCGGTGGGGTACCTATCCACCCCCCCCCCCTCACCAGTGTGGAGGAGCACCTCCTAAGTGTTGTGGCTCCAGGCCAATAACAGCAACATCCACAAACATGTGTCATCATGGAGGCCGGAGCCACCCAGCATGTTGAAATGGAGCGTGCATGTAACATGCCATATCTGTAGTTGACTGTTCTCTGTACTGGTAGTTTATGCGTGTGTGAGATGTGTACTGTTTGTATAGCTGTTAACCTGCCTATTCTTCTGCAACATTGATATTCTGAGCATAATCTGTACACCTGTGAAAGCCACCTGTTGTACTACTGTACTTTATCATACTCACAGTATCAATGGCACAGTTGTGGCCACTGGCAATCACTCTCATATTTTTGCAGGT
The DNA here is from genome assembly GCF_019279795.1 of Protopterus annectens. Lineage (NCBI taxonomy): Eukaryota > Metazoa > Chordata > Ceratodontiformes > Protopteridae > Protopterus > Protopterus annectens. The sequence continues at coordinate 1,371,092,793 of NC_056745.1, read as the reverse complement.
CCCTCTGGTGTGACAGCAAGGCAGCCAATCCATGCTGGTGAGTGTGTAATAACAATACTATTGCTAATGACATGTGCATGTCATATGGAGGTGTAGTCTGTGCACATGTAACACACCTACGCATAATGCATGCTGTGCATGTTTGCTGTGAGACTATGCATATCCCATTATTCTCAATAGCTGCCTCACTCACATGCAATACAAGTATGACACACATGTGTGGTAACACAGTACTGGACATTGTATAGGCATACCTGATACACATGTACACAACACACACGTTTGGTATACACACTACACCTTAGCCTGCTACACATGTCCAATTATGACACCTGCTGTATGGCCACCCTTCAGTATCCCACTTATCATCTATGCAGCACACATAATATACCTGAGGGGTAGAGGCCTATCATGTCTTTGTGCAACAGTCTTGAACAAATAATACATTCATGTTAGGCAATGCTCACTATTGGCTACCTTACAAACCCATGTAACAAGTGGCTGTGTAATTGTAGATATAGTCATGTTACTGCACATCAGGTACAGCATGCTAGCTGCCTGTCTGGCACACATTATTATTGTTGACTGACCACAAGAAGCATGCTGATCATGACTCACGTTACTACACCACATCCAGTTCCGCCGACCACAAAAGTACACATAGCAGTCATTGCGTAACACCGTCATGTGTTTTCTGTGTGTGTGCAAATATATGCACCCACAGCTTGTAACACTTGTGTAACATTGTTATGTCCTTGTACACATTGTGTCCCAGGGTGGAGACAATCACTGAACAACTACACACAAGCATCAAGTACATGTATACTATTATTAACAAGGGCTGTCTACACTTGCACTGCATGTTCCTGTGCAACACAATCTGCATGCTGACACGTGTGGAGTGATGTTTTTCCTTGTGATACTGTCACCCACCCTAAAACAGTATTGCGTATGTGTTGGATTGCAGGTGTGTCTGTGTTGGTATCTGCTATACTGAGGAGTGTGCCTGTGTTCTTGTGTGCCTGTGTGCTTGTGCACCTGTGTGCATGTGCGCCTGTGTGCATGTGTGCCTGTGTGCATGTGTGCCTGTGCGCCTGTGTGCATGTGTGCCTGTGTGCATGTGTGCCTGTGCGCCTGTGTGCATGTGTGCTTGTGCGCCTGTGTGCATGTGTGCCTGTGTGCATGTGTGCATGTGTGCCTGTGTGCACGTGTGCATGTGCGCCTGTGTGCTAATATCGTGTACACATTTGTAAACTGTGTTTCCTGTCTTCCTCTCACAGGTTCTGATGTTGCTCTGGTAGAGTGCAGCAGGGAACCTGAAGCCACTGCTGGGGATAATGATTATGATGATACATGTGTAATGGCACAGGGAGGTGTGACAGGGTCTGTCGTTGGTCAGCCAATTGACACTACACAGCAGTCAACCCCATCAATGCACACAGTCATCCTGCCTATACATCCATTGTCACCAATGTCCTTAGCTGAGGGACAGCATACAGTGGGCATTGACCAGGGTAGTGTGGTATCATTGGCACATGCATCCCCTCAAAGCAGCCATGGCCAGATTCTTGACATGGTACCACACAGGCAGATGTCCAGGGGTTCTCGTGGGAGCATCTGTGGTTGTACTGCCCCTGTCAGACGTGCCCACAGAGGTCTTTCAACCTCAGCTATGTTCCGGGCTGTAATGCAGGCACAGGCACGTATGGAACGGTACACCAGACAGGGTCTGAGGGAGCTTAGAGCACATCGCACCGCTATGAATGACACTATGTGTGACGTTGCGTCTGCCATCCGTAACATCAGCAAGGTCATTGATAGACGTTGAGGAGACACATTAGAGCTCTTCCACAACTACATGTCCAATAGCCAGTACAGTGCATGACAGTTGAGGCATCGACGTGGACGTATGCCAGCAACATTATCAGCTGGCAGTTGTCGCGGACAACAACAAACCCGCAGCCACTCCCATAGTGCCAGTACCAGCCCCAGCAATGCAATGCTGGGTCTCTGCTGTCATTAGACCGTCTGAGAAGACCACGTGCACGTGGCTCTGGACAGTCCCAGCAGGGACATGTGTCCAGTCAACAACCCACTGCTTCTGATGACAGTACCCAGTTTGGCTTAGTACCTGATACTGTCCGTAGCACCCCTGCCAGGCACAGGTACTGTATCCGTGGCCAGAGACAGTGATCTGTATGACCTGGCAGGTACAGTCTGTGGCTGTCCACAAACACCTGTATATGGCAGACACGTAGTGGAACTGTGTGCATGCATACACACACACATCATGCTAACACCTAGGGCTAACACATACACATACACATTGCAGCAACATTGTACTGTTGTCCCTCACTAACACACACACACACACACACACATACATGTCAACTGGATGTGTCAATGGCAGACTCTGGCAAACCAAGTACACACCCTGTACATATGATGAAACTGTGCCACCTCCTGCCATCTGTAACATTGATGCAGGAACAGGGTAGCATGGTGCTGATGCACAGGGTGACTACATAGCACTGTAGTAATATTATCATGTTGTTAACAGTACAGTGTAATGATATTGTTGTGGGTATATTCGAGCATGCATGATGCATTACCTATGTTTGTCATTGCAGTTTTGTATACACCAGTGTTAATTCCCAAAGTGTACTGTCTGCACATGTGCCACATGGTTGTTGTGTGTACCTGTGCCTGCATGTGTTGGGGTGTGGACAGTACATGTGTGATGTCTGCAGCACTGAATTGCAGGTGTACATTTGTGAACATAGTTAGCATGGAACATGGCATGGTTTGACAGTATGCTGTGGGTGATACGGTTTCCAAATGTCAATGGTCTGCATTCTGGTAGTATACACAGCTTACATAGCCTGACATTCAGTGGTCATTACATGGTGTCTCCTCAACTGATACACAGATGTAGGAACCTGATGCACAGATGTAGTGATATCCCCGCAGTAGTACACTATACCAGTAGCCATTCTTACTGAGCCACACACATCCCTGGGAACAATACTCTTTGGCATATAGCAGTCTCACGTACATGCCAACACACTACGGATATGTCCATCCACGACTGCAAATACATACAGTGGCCTACAATGCATTCTACACATGACACACCTAACCACCACAAGGGTATCATACGGACAGATACCTGTTTTCCAAGCCATGCTGTATTGCTGTAACGCAACTGTGGCATTGGCATCGGAATGTAGTTAACTTAGTATTCCAACAGTACCATGTAGGTGGTAGCACCCATCATGTAGAACGGGTAATGGTGTGTACATGTGGACAAGTGTTATCTTGTCTTTCCTGTGATATTCACATTTCCAAAGGTATTCTGCAGTCCCTCGGTGTATCACCTAAGCAAGAAGGTGTCTGTATGCATATCGGTAACAGTTGCCATACACCTACACTGGGTGCCCATCACTCACAGACTTTGCTGTGTTTTAACATGTCTGACATATACTCCAGACATGAACCCTCACCCACATTAATCTATTAAAGCTTTCATGGGTGTGTGTCACATAGTTGGCCTAGGACACAGATCACTGCAGTAGCCTGCATTGTCAACAACATACATGTATGGCCTACGGTCTGGTAAGCTGCGGCACATGCTGGAAAAGGTAACAACTGTATTCATATGGGGCAGGCTTCACACATAGGAATTATTAAAGGTCACAGGTACATATCTGTATGTGGCACACACATACCTGATGTCTGCATTGAAATTACTGTTATAATAATATGCCATACAATAATAAAGCAAAACACACAACACATTGACAAACTGTGTGACAAACACACACATGGCATTTGTAGGATTCAAACCCCTACCTATGTTATGATACTTGAGAGAGACGCATTAGCAGAGCACACTATTTGCATTACTGGATGATTTCCCTTCTCCTGCTGTATTTATAGGGTTTTAACATGTCTGACATATACTCCAGACATGAACCCTCATCCACATTAATCTATCAAAGCTTTCATGGGTGTGTGTCACATAGTTGGCCTAGGACACAGATCACTGCAGTAGCCTGCATTGTCACCAACATACATGTATGGCCTAAGGTCTGGTAAGCTGCGGCACATGCTGGCAAAGGTAACAACTGTATTCATATGGGGCAGGCTTCACACATATGAACTATTAAAGGTCACAGGTACATATCTGTATGCGGCACACACATACCTGATGTGTGCATTGAAATTACTGTTATAATAATATGTCATACAATAATAAAAGCAAAACACACAACACATTGACAAACGCACATATGGCATTTGTAGGATTCAAACCCCTACCTAACTATGTTATGATACTTGAGAGAGACGCATTAGCACAGCGCGCTATTCGCATTACTGGATGATTTCCGTTCTCCTGCTGTATTTATAGGAATGTACATCTTTTAGTGTGTTATCCCAGTCTTCAAAAAGGCCATTCCTTTCACAGAGAATTGCATACACACACACACACACACACACACACACACACACACACACACACACACAGTTTGCAGGATTCAAACCCCTACCTAACTATGTTATGATACTTGAGAGAGACGCATTAGCACAGCGCGCTATTCGCATTACTGGATGATTTCCCTTCTCCTGCTGTATTTAAAGGGTGCTGACATCATCAGTCTTTCCAAAGAGGAATGTACATCTTTTAGTGTGTTATCCCATTCGCATTACTGGATGATTTCCCTTCTCCTGCTGTATTTTTAGGGTGCTGACATCATCAGTCTTTCCAAAGAGGAACGTACATCTTTTAGTGTGTTATCCCAGTCTTCAAAAAGGTCATTCCTTTCACAGAGAACTGCATACATACACACACCCCCTGACCCCACACCCCACCACACCACACCACCCCACACACAGTTTGCAGGATTCAAACCCCTACCAAACTATGTTATGATACTTGAGAGAGACGCATTAGCACAGCGAGCTATTCGCATTACTGGATGATTTCCCTTCTCCTGCTGTATTTATAGGGTGATGACATCATCAGTCTTTCCAAAGAGGAATGTACATCTTTTAGTGTGTTATCCCAGTCTTCAAAAAGGCCATTCCTTTCCCAGAGAATTGCACACACACCGTTTGCAGGATTCAAACCCCTACCTAACTATGTTATGATACTTGAAAGAGACGCATTAGCACAGCGCGCTATTTGCATTATTGGATGATTTCCCTTCTCCTGCTGTATTTATAGGGTGCTGAAATCATCAGTCTTTCCAAAGAGGAATGTACATCTTTTAGGGTGTTATCCCATTCACCTTACTGGATAATTTCCCTTCTCCTGCTGTATTTATAGGGTGCTGACATCATCAGTCTTTCCAAAGAGGAATGTACATCTTTTAGTGTGTTATCCCAGTCTTCAAAAAGGCCATTCCTTTCACAGAGAATTGCATACATACACACCCCCTGCCCCCACCCCACCACACACACACACAGTTTGCAGGATTCAAACCCCTACCTAACTATAGTTATGATACTTGAGAGAGACACATTAGCACAGCGCGCTATTCGCATTACTGGATGACTTCCCTTCTCCTGCTGTATTTATAGGGTGCTGACATCATCAGTCTTTTCAAAGAGGAATGTACATCTTTTAGTGTGTTATCCCAGTCTTCAAAAAGGCCACTCCTTTCACAGAGAATTGCATACATACACACACCCCTGCCCCCACCCCACCACACACACACACACACACACACACACACACACACACACACACACAGTTTGCAGGATTCAAACCACTACCTAACTATGTTATGATACTTGAGAGAGACGCATTAGCACAGCTCGCTATTCGCATTACTGGATGATTTCCCTTCTCCTGCTGTACTTATAGGGTGCTGACATCATCAGTCTTTCCAAAGAGGAATGTACATCTTTTAGTGTGTTATCCCAGTCTTCAAAAAGGCCATTCCTTTCACAGAGAATTGCATACATACACACCTCCCTGTCCCCACCCCACCCCACCACACAAACACAGTTTGCAGGATTCAAACCCCTACCTAACTATGTTATGATACTTGAGAGAGACGCATTAGCACAGTGCGCTATTCGCATTACTGGATGATTTCCCTTCTCCTACTGTATTTATAGGGTGCTGACATCATCAGTCTTTAAAAAGAGGAATGTACATCTTTTAGTGTGTTATCCCAGTCTTCAAAAAGGCCATTTCTTTCACAGAGAATTGCATACATACACACACCCCTGCCCACACCCCACCACACACACACACACACACACACACACACACACACACACACACACACACACACACAGTTTGCAGGATTCAAACCCCTACCTAACTATGTTATGGTACTTGAGAGAGATGCATTAGCACAGCTCGCTATTCACATTACTGGATGATTTCCCTTCTCCTGCTGTATTTATAGGGTGCTGACATCATAAGTCTTTCCAAAGAGGAATGTACATCTTTTAGTGTGCTATCCCATTCACCTTACTGGATGATTTCCCTTCTCCTGCTGTATTTATAGGGTGCTGACATCATCAGTCTTTCCAAAGAGGAATGTACATCTTTTAGTGTGTTATCCCAGTCTTCAAAAAGGCTATTCCTTTCACAGAGAATTGCATACATACACACCCCCCTGCCCCCACCACACACACACACACACACACACACACACACACACACACACACACACACACACACACACACATTGCAGGATTCAAACCCCTACCTATCTATGTTATGATACTTGAGAGAGACACATTAGCACAGCACGCTATTCGCATTACTGTATGATTTCCCTTCTGCTGTATTTATAGGGTGCTGACATCATCAGTCTTTCCAAAGAGGAATGTACATCTTTTAGTGTGTTATCCCAGTCTTCAAAAAGGCCATTCCTTTCACAGAGAATTGCATACATACACACACCCCTGCCCCCACCCCACCCCACCCCACACACACACACACACACACACACACACACACACACACACACACACTTTGCAGGATTCAAACCACTACCTAACTATGTTATGATACTTGAGAGAGACGCATTAGCACAGCTCGCTATTCGCATTACTGGATGATTTCCCTTCTCCTGCTGTATTTATAGGGTGCTGAAATCATCAGTCTTTCCAAAGAGGAATGTACATCTTTTAGTGTGTTATCCCAGTCTTCAAAAAGGCCATTCCTTTCACAGAGAATTGCATACATACACACCTCCCTGTCCCCACCCCACCACACACACACACACAAACACACACACAGAGTTTGCAGGATTCAAACCCCTACCTAACTATGTTATACTTGAGGGAGACTCATTAGCACAGTGCGCTATTCGCATTACTGGATGATTTCCCTTCTCCTGCTGTATTTATAGGGTGCTGGCATCATCAGTCTTTCCAAAGAGGAATGTACATCTTTTAGTGTGTTATCCCAGTCTTCAAAAAGGCCATTCCCTTCACAGAGAATTGCATACATACACACACCCCTGCCCCCACCCCACCACACACACACACACACACACACACACACACACACACACACACACACACACACACACACACACACACACACACACACACACACACACACACAGTTTGCAGGATTCAAACCCCTACCTAACTATGTTATGATACTTGAGAGAGACGCATTAGCACAGCTCGCTATTCGCATTACTGGATGATTTCCCTTCTCCTGTTGTATTTATAGGGTGCTGACATCATCAGTCTTTCCAAAGAGGAATGTACATCTTTTAGTGTGTTATCCCAGTCTTCAAAAAGGCCATTCCTTTCACAGAAAATTGCAGGATTCAAACCCCTACCTAACTATGTTATGATACTTGAGAGAGACGCATTAGCACAGGGCGCTATTCGCATTACTGGATGATTTTCCTTCACCTGCTGTATTTATAGGGTGCTGACATCATACTGAGCAGACCAGACTGGTTAAGGCCCAGTTAGGCAACTATGACCATGTTGCATTTTGTTCAGCTATGGCCTACTTAAACCAGGCTTGTCCGACATTGCTGTGTATTCACCAACTTGGGTGCACATTGCCAAACATTACTCCACATTGACCACAGTTGTACTAGTTGGTGTGTGTGATTCTGTTCATAGGTTCATACTAGGCTATCTGCCCTAGGGCATTTATAATCCTAGCCAGTGTGTGTTTGGCTTTCAACACACATTTTAAGTGGAGTTTGCCATGACATTTTTCAAGGTTAGTATACTGTGCCTCTGTCTAACAGTGGCATAGGAGTGATACCCAGGGTAAACCTACAATCTCCCATCCACTCATCAAGATTCCTCTTGAAGAGAGTCAATGAGGGACTCTGGCTAACCTGGAGTGGGGGTTTACTCAAGAGTGGGGGGAGCCTCTGGGTTATGAATCTGTCACTCCAGTATGTCCTATTTATTTCAGTCCTGAGGTTCAGGTCTCTTGAGCGTGTAGCTTGATAGGATTCTGAGTTTCTGAGGTGCAGCATGTCCATTGATTCCAGGTTGGACATGGCTTTATACATCAGACACAGATTGCCTCTGGGCAGGCGGTATGCCACTGACTGGAGCTGCAGTTTCTTTAACCGGGCAGCGAATGGCATGTGTTTGAGCCCTTTTATCCTCCTGGTGAGGTACTTTTGTGGTCTTTCCAGCTGCTGCAGGTGTCTGATAAGGTACATCCCACAAGGGGCATTGTACTCAATTATGGGCCTGATGAGGGATGAGTTAAGAGGCACAATGACCTCCCCTGATGTAGATGTGAATACCTTCATGATTAGGTGGGCTATATGAAATGTTTTTCTAAACACTTTGGCCACGTGGTTATCGAATGAGAGATTGCTATCAGCTTGGGTCCCCAGGTCCCTTATCACTTCTTCCATACTTAATGGGTTACCACCTATGTGGTAATTTGTGGGCATTTAGTTTTTGACAAAGGGGAAGACTATACACTATTTTGCGTTTAGCTTGAGGACATGGCTCTGGCACCAGTTGTCTGTTTCTATGAGGCCCTTGTGTCAGCTGGAGGGTCGATTATGGCGCCCAGTTTGCAGTCATCTGCAAACCTGTTCACCAACAGTCCTTCTGTGTTGGCCTGTACCTCTGAGAAATATATACCAAACAAGGGAGGTCCCAGGACTGAGCCTTGTGGGATGCCACTTGTAGCTGGTTTGGGGTCTGACATGGCTCCAGCATTTCTGACCATGTGGGTTCTGTCCTTGAGCCAGTTTGCAACCCATCTAGTGACATAGGGGTTTATATTGAAGCTGGTGATCTTATCTATGATGACCAAGTGGGGTACTGTATGGAAGGCTTTTGCGAGGTCCAGGTAGGCTGTGTGGACCACCTTCCCCTTGTCAATGGCCTTGGTGACTGTTTCAAATGACATAACCAGATTTAAGAGGCAGAATCTGCCCTTAACTAAGCCAAACTGGGTAGGATCCAGTGTCTGTAGGTTCCCAATAGGTTTATTTCTGAGGTCCATGATGATCTTTCCATAGCTTTGCAGACCAAGCTAGTCAGGCTTCTGGGGCGATAGTTTGCAGTATCCATTGTGGCACCACCTTTGTGGAGAGGGACCACTGTTGCTGTACACTGCTCTTTGGGTACATATCCTGTGGTAAGGCTGAGATTGAACAGTGGTTTTATGTTTGTGTTCAGTTCTTCTTGGGGTTCATGTTGAACACAGCCCAGGACACCGTCTGGTCCCATTGATGCTGTGTGTTTTGCTTTGGAGAGACTGGCTGTTACCTGAGCATCTGCGATGTCAGGGGGCCTGCACTCTGCTCGGATAGATATTTGCCCTTTTGGTGGGGAAAGGGGGGGGTTTGCACTGAACCTGTCAGCTCAGATGTTGGCAATGTCTGTGGATTGGTGTATTGTTTGTCATTTTGGACTACTTCTGAGCATATCTGGGGATTCCCACACAGGTTCCTACCATAAGTAAAGAATGCCTTGTGATTATCCTTGGTGTCCTGTACAATTTTTATCTCAAAGATGGCCTTAAACGATCTTATGTGTGGCCGTAGTTTTTCAATAATACTGATCAGAGATGCCTTCCCTTTTTGGGATTTTGATCTATCATATAGTAGCTTCCTCCTTGTATTGTATGGTTTGTTTATGGCTGGGGTCCACCGGACAGGGTGCCTGGCTTTGGAGGACTGGGTCTTGGTTTTATTTGGGATTGCATGATCCATACATTCCTGAAGGTGTTCATAGAATGCGTTTATAAAGGGTTATGAGGTCTGGGCTATATTTTCCACAGGCATAGGGGCTGTGAAGGATTCCACCTCAGTTTTGAGGAGTGTGACATTTGCTTTAATGAATAATTTTCACTGTGTTTTTCCTGGCCATGGGCTGGGATCGGGATGTGAATATCCAGTGAGATTACTCTCTGGTCTGATCTTACCAGTGAGGGGTACACTTCTGGTCTTGGGCATAGAGTCCCCATGTTGGGGATGATCAGGTCCAGTATGTTTTCCCCTGTTGTGGGAGTGGTAGCAAGTTGTTCCATAGCATTTTGGTTTATAAATTCGGGGAACCTTTGGGCTAGGGTGTTGGGGCTAGGGTAATGCTCCCAGTCTATGTTTGGGTAGTTGAAGTCGCCCAATATAATGGTGTTTGGGGAGACCTTTATATTTTCATGTGTTCTCCAGTCGGCCAAGTGTGGTTCCTGGGATTAGGAGGGTGGTCTGTAGCAGGCTATGAACTGGGAGGCGGTTTTAGCCACTGTTAGTTGCACATGGATAGTCTCCGATGCTTCATGCTGTGCCACCAACCTGGGGGTGTGGGTATCTTTGAAAAATATTGATACTCACCCTCCTTTTGTAGTTTGTTCCATGTTTTGCAGCTGTAAAGCATGGTATGAGGTGTAACCTGTTAATGCTAGGGTGCTCTTGGAAGCCCTGAACCAGGTTTCTGTTACTGCACAGATATCAACATTCTCCATGCTGAGGAGAGTTTGGAGTGCGTGCATCTTGCAGTTTAGACTTCTGCCATTGAGTAGCATTACTTATAGTTTCTTATCCCTTGTGATACCTATGGAGGTGGGTTTGTGTTTTGAGCCTTACCTAAAAAAGGCACTATGGGGGTGACAAGAGCCTTTGGCAATATCCAAAAGGCCACAGGTGATAGGTGAAATCCATCCCTAGCGAAGCATCATGTCTTGTCAAGCATGTCATCCCAGGCTGACAGGCATTGTATCCCCTTTCAATGACACCAATACTTAAGCCAATTGTTGTAATTGATCATCTTGTCTTCATATTGTGGCCTCATGTTTGGTGAGGGTAGGATTATACTCAAGGTCATCAAGTTTGCATATACTACATGGTGTTAAATGCTGTTTAGCACTACTTTACATTGGTTAACACATGGCAATCATGCCTCAGGTGGTGCTGCAGGGCTGCCTATGTCAGATGCACATACTGCACTCCCTATACATGTTTGGAAACAGGTAGTGTCAAGTTAGGCATCCCTTTTTCTATATGTGTGAGTCAGGGAGAGGTATCATTTCCAGGGTTCCTACTGAGCCACTGTATGTGCTATGCCCTGCCTCTTTGCCAAGGCCAAGGCATACTGGGCATGCCTCTTTATGCCTACTGGGGCAGGCTCAGGTTGTTCCTCCTCCGAGTCACGCTCTGCCTGTGATGGCCTTGGCACTGGTGGGGGCTGTTTGGCCCAGGCCTATGCTGGTCCTGCTGCAGCTGTTTTCACAGAATCATATTATGTAGCATTGCACATACCATGACAATTTGGGTACATGTAGTTGGTGAGTATTGCAAGGCTCCACCAGATGTGTCCAGGCACCGGAACCATGACTTGAGCAACCCAAACACACGCTCAATTACATTTCATGTTTGTGCGTGTGCCTCATTATGGCGTTCCTGTTCAGGTGTGTGTGCGTTTCTGATGGGTGTCATCAGACACGGCTCCAGTGCATAGCCAGCATCCCCCACTAAGTGACCATGTGGGATGTCCCCATTGGCAAATGTCTGGTACAGCTGTGTCAGATGCCAGATATGGGAATCATGGTAGCTTCCAGGGCAGCCAGCACACACATTCATTATTATGCCCTGGGCATCACACATGACCTGGCAGTTGATGGTGGGGAAGCCCTTGCGGTTAATGTAGGCCCTACCCCGCTCACCGGCTGGTGCTTTGATGCGTATATGCGTGCAGTCTATTGCACCCACTACCTCAGGGTATTCTGCTATTTGCTGGAAGAGACGCATATTGCTGGCCAATACCTCACGGGAATTGGGGAAATATACATGATCACTGACATGTGCTGATATGGCATCCAGGAACTGGTGCAGTACCCTGGATGCCGATGCCTGTGATATTCCCATCATATCACCAGTTGGTCTCTGAAAGGTACCTGTTGCTAGTAGTCTTAGGCCAACACATACCTTGGTTTCCACTGGGATGGGTTCCCCTCTGTTGGTTCTGTGTGTGAGGCGTGGCCTGCACAGCTCAACAATTTGCTGCAGGAGGTCTCTGTCCACTCTATAGCGCTCCACTATCTCCAGCTCATATAACCCCTGGTAGGTGACCCTGGGCCTGTACACTCTTCTCCGTCTCCTCACTGTGGGTTGTCCGGCAGCATTTGCATTGTCACCACCCTCAGCATGTTGCATATGTCGCCTTATAACAGCAATGGCAGCCCCTAGCATTTTTTGTCTGAGTGTAGCTTTTTCAGTTTTCACTTCTAGTAGCTTACTGCAGTGTTGCAGTGTCTCTTGAGAGAAACAAACTGCACTGTTGTTTGCAGAGATTTAAGTGCTGGGCTGGGCTAGTGTTATGCCTGTGTAATTGCCTGATTCTGATTGTTTGCACCTGCTAGCTCTACTAGTATTCCCTGGTAGCTTCCTACTATTTGTTATGCTTCCTTTTTCCTTTCTGTTTCCTCGGGGGAGCGACGCGCATACAAGCGGAAACACACTCACAGCAGCTCACACGTGCACACATGCTTAGACAGACTAAAACTTGCTTATTCGGGTTAAAACGCATGCACACCAGCCCAAACACGCTTACAGGTCTTCCAACAGCCTTATACATGCTTACTCCAGCTTAAACGTGCGCACTCACGCTTCCACGCGCGCAATCTGTCTTACTCGAGTTTACAGGCGCGCATACACACGCATACCCGCTTAGCAAGAAACTTTGGTGCTATCCACAGTATACACCTTCCATTCCTTGGCTTTCCCTGGCCTACCTGTTGACACACCTCTTTCCATGATGTCTAACTGACAGCTAACACATGCCACTGTGCTCCAATGAGCTTCACTACTTTCATACATACCCCCCTTGTGATGTCACCTATCTCCTACTCTGTTCCTCCCCATATCCTACTCCTACACTCCACTGACTGTGCTCATTTGCTATGTAAAAGTGTGATTCACTATCCTAACACTTTTTTTACATAGGATTGCCTACTAATGCTTGGTTACATGTCTTAGACTGGGCTTCTCCCCTTAGCAACCCCTACTCGGTGGCCATGTTGTCTTCAGCCTGCTATTCCCTTACATTGTCATTTAACAATTTTCATAAATTCCACGTTTGTGGCTTTTATTGTCTTATTTTATGATTTTTATAGTGCACCCCGTTTGCGCGGCGCTGCGCTACGCTTAAACATCTGAAATCGCCGAAAAAAAATCTTTTTATTTTAATTTTGTATCAGGGAAACTTTCCAATGGCCGTATATTTGGCCATTGGCATGCTTACTCAACCATATGCAACCTTTATTTGGAGCTGACAAGGCTCCACTGTGCTATTTGCAGAACGGTACTCAGTTGTCAATTGAGTACATTTCTGCAGCTAACATGTCTCCTACTCGGACAGGTTTGTGCTTCCTGGTTTGCAAATTTACCTCATTTGCATGCCTTTCGGCTGCAAGTGACTTCATTTGCATATCCCTGCCTTGTCCGTGTAGGAGATATTTTAGGAGCTCTCTTACATGCCCCTACAGGCTGTTCCTGGATCGCTCGTCGGACATGATGGCTGCATGGAGTCTTACTCTACTCGTAGACTCCATGCAAGCCATAGTGAATCTGGCCCTATGTAAAAAGAAAAACTTTTAAATGCACTTCAGAATACATAGAAATTTGTGTATATTTGAAAAAGCTGAAGGGTGAGGTAAAATGTGAGGAAAGGAAGAAAAAAAAGTAATGTGTATGGATGGGAAGCCCAAGATAGGGAAAAGGACTGCAGGGTGTGGGTGTGCATGTTTTGTGGGAGCTGAAACAGTTGGCCTAAGATGCCGTTTCACCTAAATCCAGACCTGTATACAGAGTTGTTGTAATGCATCACTCTTGCAACTAAATGCTAGCAACTGTAAATGTCCCTCTGTATGATGGCAATGGGCCAACATAGTGTGGTACATGAGCCTGTTGCAATGTAAGAGCATTGTAGCTACAGGTCAGTCTCTGCTTACCACTCCTAAATGTCTGCAGAATGAGCTAAACGGTTGCTTGGGAGGGGTGTCAATGACAGAGTGATACTTAGACTAGAAGTGTCTAGGGGCCCCCAACTTGACATTTGCTGGGGGCCCCCAAAATGCTAACACCGGCACTGCTAACCACTGCACCACCGTGGCCGCCCAATTTTTGCTTAACAAAACAACTTTAATTTTATCACAAAAAATCCTACTACTTCCATATTTACAAGAACACTTCAGACGGAGACAAAATCAATAAAAAAACTCTGGCTGTTAAAATTAGAACTGACCAAAATAGGATGTTATTTAAATTCATATTTCCAAGTATGACTATTTTCAGCAGTCAGACATCGTTAATAGAGCAAAGATGCAGTGTTACAACACTGCCATTGTAAGAAGGCCAGCTATAAAAGACAGTTCACCTTAAGACCCACTCTGTGCCTTGCTGGTGTCTGTAAAGTGGCAAACAAAGCCTAAAACAAGCCAAACAAGTGCATATTTTTAACAAAATATTATTATGTACCTCTAATCAACTGGCTAAGAAAGCTAACACAGAAACACATCAAATCAGGATAGCTTAATATTATTTAATACCATCAAACTAACAAAATCCATAAAGCCTAAATCCAGTGTAGAGCTAATTGTATACAGAGACAACCAGACCATGGAAATGGAGGACGGATGTCTGCCCTGAAATGGTTCAGTTAGTCAAACATGTCATGTTATGGATTGCTAGATGGATAGCCAACATCATCTTCTTGTTACATTACTACATCTGGGATGGAGACCACTGGCCTTGTACTTTGTTATCCTGCAGACTGGCATTATCTGAGTAGCCTGTGATAAGCTTCTGGTTTGAAATCGGAGGAACACATAGGATTCTCTGATTGATAGCAGTTTTGTTGTGCACCACTGGAATTATTTCATAAGGCTGGCTATAACATAAAAACATGCTCCAAAGGCTGGGAACTCCATTGTCAATGGTCTTTTTAATATGTAATCTGGTAATCGGAACATAAAGCTAGAGAAGGACACATGGCCTACAACATTGAGAATTGTCCTTGCATTCAATATAGAAAATCATTCATCAATTGCACCCTAATCTGAATTAGGGCTATTATGAAGTATGGGGCATTATAGATGACCCATATAAATATCCATTTGTGGGAGTGGATTAGATCCAATTTTGGGGTAAAAAGAGAGATACTAAGACTCTGGGAGCATTGTAGTTTGCAGAACTGCAAGGTGTCAGCTTGGAAGAGAGCTGGTTTGAATCAGTCATCCACATACAGCACAATTGTGTAAAATACTAGAATAAGGGCAGATTTACTCATTTATTTATTTAGTTAGTTTGGTAACCAGGGTACAACACTGTTCCAAATGGAACTATTTTAGTCTCAGCCCGAACAAATAAAAATGACAGTAGGCAAGCAAGTTAACAAGAAGTATTATGAATGCAAATAAAATGTTGTGTGCAAATAATACTGAATCAATAATAGTAATAATAATAATAATAAAGTGCACAGTACAGAGAACAAAGGTAAGAAGGGATGGCTAGATTAAGGACGGAAGAAAAAAGAAGAAGACAATTAACTACTGAAGGGACAGAACACAGAATGTAAAATACAACAAAAGTAGGGGAATACAGAAATTAACTATATACAATCTATACAATGTGGAACAGATGTCACTTATTAGTGTAAGAAAATAATGCGAAAAAGACAAATGTGCCTGATTGGTGAAGGGGAGTGTGGAGGATTAGACGATCTGTCCAAATGGAAAGCATCTGCAAAGTGACTGACGTAAGATGATCTTTAAGCTGAACATGAAATGATGGATACAATGTGAGGTCTTTAAGATTATTAGGGATGGATTCCCACAGTTTGGGGCTTAGGATGAGAAGGAATTATAGAAAGATCAATGGAATCCTAGAAAGGAATCATATTATTTGGGATTACCTATCTTCTGTTTCCCATTTTTCCTTCTGAGCCAACTGCTCCCCTAAAAGCCCAATGGGGAGTACTCATTTGACTCCAGCAGTCATGCCAGAAGGTGTTCCATGCTGCCAAGATGGGCATTTAGTTAGCAGCACACCTTGGCAAAAAGCAACCAGCTGCTGCAAATGGTGTAAGGAAACTACTAGAGAGTCCTTCAGTTCATCTTCAGACAGAAGCCTTCACTTCCTTTCCAACAGGCAAACATGGAGGCAACACTGACCCCCCCCCCAGGTCACCAACAGCAGTGGGGCCATAATCCCCCAACTGAGAGGTAGACCTGGTGACTACCTGCAACCCAGTGCCAGATGCAACAACTGGTAGAGATAAAGATGACTGCCATGTCTCCTCCTCCTCTTCCACAAACATTTCTGTAGAACAATGGCACAGTGAAGAAAAAAATAATTATTACACATACGTTACAGATCCAGTCACAGCTGTACAGTGGAGTGGCACAAATGTCATACACACCCTGCATATGGGAGGTTTTCATCATGCCTTCTGTGGCAGCTAATCATGCTCAGCTGATACTCCCCTGCAGTTACAAAACAAAGCACATACTAGTAAGCATACATGTCACAACACTGTAATACCCCCAAAAGAAATGCTTACAACACATCTCCAACTCAGTCTCCAGAACATATGCTTCCCATTGTCACAGCAGGCAAGGTAGAGACATCTCAGGTCATCATAATGATGACAGCACTTCTCCCCAGTACACGTTATACCAGTGGCATCACTCAACACATTGCTCACAGGCACTGGTTCACAGAAAGTGGAACTATCTGGCATTGTTAGCATGATATAATGTTTTGGCATATCTCTGAAAACCATACAACCACAGTACTGATGAATTTAAACAAAGTCTCAGTATGCATGGCACTTCACAATGTTAAGGAAGAAGTCCTGCCTAGTAAAGTGCCTCAACAACTATATGCCCAGTGTTGGATGTGAGAGACAGAGAGAATAAGGCAGAAGTTGCAGTATATGCGTAACTGGGACCCCATGATAAAGACATGGCACAATAGCATCTGCTTGTGGTGGGTTTAAGCTATGAACATAGGAAGCTGGGATTACATATCACCAGAGGGTGTGGGGTTCCAAGACTGCAGGTAAAGGCAAGAGCACAGTACCCAAAGAGAGGGCAAAAGCTATTAACCAGGTGAATCAAGGAGGGGGAAGCCATGGTCATATTTGTGCATCCCACAAAGTAGCATACACATGCTAACTAATATGTTTTCCCTACAGGTGGACAAGTATTCACATGGCCACTTGAAGGAGGCAACACCTGCCACTAACAGGAGAATGAAGTGTCACTGCAGGCCTTCTGCAACACAAGGGATGTACTTTAGCTAAGGTGCTGCAGATGAGCATTACTGGGACTAGATTTGGCAGCTACTTGCACAGGATGTTAATGTAGTGGGCAGCCATAATAGGTGTCTGCATGAAGTGTGGCAAAGGATTACTGATATGATACTCCATTCAAAGGAAAAGGCACAATAATTGCAATAGACAGGTCCACCATAGGAGTACACCACCAAAACAGAAGCAGCTCACTAAGGATAAGGAGTTTTTGGTTTTGCACACTGGCTAGGCAAAGCACATGAGACATCTCATCAGGGTGCATGGGCATTGTCCTGTAGTTACACCCATTCCATCCACACAGACTAGGCAGAGACTTGAAAACTCAAGTCAACACAGTGAATACTGGTAACAGCCACATCATGGCAGTGGATCCCCCAACACTGAAGAATGTGATCTCTAACTCCCACAACCTCCCAGAGTACACGGCTACTGTGTTCACTACCTGTATTCCAACTCCTATTACATTGTTATAGTCACATGCCAATGCATCTGTCGCTTGTTCGTCTCTATTTCAAATAATAAGGCATGGGGTTTAGTTCAGATGCTTTAATATATATAAACACATCAGGATGGATAGCAGCATCTTTAAATATGTCATACATGTTCACATCTCAACAGTTAACTACAAAATAGCAGTCAGGCTCACACGTGCTCAGTATTTATACTGTAGTGCAAGCCCTTGGATAGCTTCTTAAAGGTATATACACACTAATTGATCTACATCCTCCCTCTTAAAAAGACTGCCCTTCAAGCAAATTAATATCAGAGATAAGCATGCATTACTATGTACATTAGAAACAAAACACAACGTTCATGTCCCAGTTGCTTCATATCTGCCACAGGGTTTAGAGATTCAACCATATCTCATAACATAACAGTTGGGACTAGATTTAGCAACAGGGACAGTCTCTGGTGCAAAACTCATATCAGGAACTTCTGGATTTATCACAGGAGTAGGAATGTCCTCTGGAATTGGAACACTGGACAACTCACTCTGAGAAAGAGAGTCTCTCTCACAGGCTATTTGCTGTGGTACAGGCTCAGACACTGGTCTCAAATGCTTCTGATTCCACCTAAAAGTAGCTCCTTCTGATTCTACAATATACAATCTCGGCTCTGGACCAATATTCTTCATGACACTGATCCGATCATAACCTTTGGACGTCTGCATCCTTACCACTTCTCTTTCTCATAATGCATTGAGAGTCTACTGGTCTTATCATAGTAGGACTTCTGGGATAGGCATTTCTTCAACAGATTGGCTTTCACTGATCTGTTCTTCTTGACACATGGAACCCACAATTGACTACTAAGTGGCAATGTCATTCTGGTTTGTCTCAACAGAAGTCTCGGGTAGGTGAACCAAGATGTTTATCTCGAGGAACATTTCTGAGATTTAAGACATTCCATAAAACATCACTAGTATCTCATTTTGGACTTCTCAAGTAAATGTTTTGTACTTTAAACTGTGTGTTCTGCCAAACCATTTGACTGTGGGTACTCTGGACTACTTTTGACATGAGTAAAGTCTCATTCTTCTGCAAATCTTTTGAACTGTTGGCTTGTAAACTGCATGTTGTTGTCAGAAATAATTTTGTGTGGACTTCCATGAACAGCAAAATGACGTTTCATCTTAGTAATGACTGTACTGGATGCTAAGTTAGGAAGTAAGTGAATATTGAACCAAACTGGAGTAAAAGTCTATTAACACTAAATAATGATGACCATTCCACTTGAAGATATCAGTGGCTACTGTTGACCAAGGTAGTCCCAGAATCTGGTTAACTGAAGTGGTTCTTTCTGTTGATGAGGATTTGCACTATATTACATACTGAACAAGAAGAAAGTGCTCTCACAATGTCTTCTGACATAGAAGTCCAAAATACCATCTCTCTCGCACTTCTTTTGGTAGATTTAATTCCTGGGTGACCACAATACAAGACAGTATAGGTTGCAAGGATTCTGGAACAATTACTTTCAGACCTTTCATTATGATACCTTTGTCAGACAAAATCTCATCTCTGTACAAAATAAGGTTGCAGTTCTTGACATAAACTAGATTGCTTTTATGGCCATCCTTGATTAATAAAGTGGTTGAGCCTTTGTAAAACTGGTTCTGTTCCTGTGTCACCTCTCAGCTCATCAAGACATCTGGTAGAAAATGTTCTCACTTCATGACTTCAAAATCATCAAATGAATGAGAACCTCGATAGTCATTCTGTTCAGTGGTATTTCTGGGTGATATGGACAGCGGATAGTGTCAGCAAGCTAAAGAAGTTTGCCTTTCTTATAAACAAGACTGAAATTGTACTTTTGCAATCTCAGCATCATATGCTGCAGTCTAGCTGGAGCTGAATGCATTGGCTTTCTCAAGATTGCAACTAATGGTTGGTGATCTGTTTCAACCTGGGTAGGTCTACCATAAACATAATCATGGAACTTCGAACATGCAAACACAATTGCAAAAAGCTGTTTCTCAATCTGGGTGTATGGATGTTCAGTTTGGGTAAGAGTTCTGGATGCATAGGCAACAGATTGACCCTCTTGCAGAATAACTGCACCAAGTCCAAATTTCAAAGCATCACAGGAAAGTGTAACTGGCTTGTGAACATCAGAATATGTGAATGTTGGTGGACTGGCAATTCTCTGTTTCAGGACATCAAATGCTCTTTAGTGCTGCTCTAACCAAGACCAGAATACAGCCTTATGTGTCAGCTCTCTGAATGGTGCTGATAGTTGGGCTCAAGTCTGGAATGAACTTGTCTAGGTAGTTGACCATGCCAAGAAAACGTTGCAGGTCTTGAACATTGTCTGAAGCTGGCATCTCGAGAATGGCTCTTTGCTTTGAAGGATCTGGTCGTAGGTCTGTACTCATGAACAAATGACTAACATAAGGAACTTCTTGTAGCCTGAACTTGCATTTCTATACACTGAGCTTAAGAGTCACTTGACATGCCCTTTCTAGAACTGTTCTGAGGTTTCTGTCATGCTCAGCTTCATCACGACCTTCTACTAGTATGTCTGCTATGATAGCACAAGGATACCGAGAAATAATTTGCTCCATCGCACGTTGAAAGACTTCACCTGCAGAATTTATCCCAAATGATATTCTCAAAAATCTGTACCTGTCAAACGGAGTACTGAAAGTAGTGAGCATTGAGGATTTTTTGTCAAGCTGAATTTGCCAAAATGAACTCTTTGCATCTAAGACAGAAAAAAATACTGGCATTTGATATCAAGGCTGCGACTTCTTCGACTGTGTGCACTGGATTGATAAGATCTTTTTAATGCTTTGTTCAAATCTCGTGGGTCAATACATATTCTGATTGTCATCTCAGCTTTCCTTATGAGCTACCACCATGGAAGATACCCATTCTGTTGCAGTTTCCACTGAACAAACTACACCTTGTTGCACCATTTTGTCTAACTCGGCTTTGACTCTGTTCTGTATGGCTATTGGAACTTTACGTGCTGGCCTGATAACTGGACTGACCTCTGGGTCTAACTTCATGGAGTACACAACTGGAAGTTTGCCTAGTTTGTCCTGGAAAAGATCAGCACAGGTAGAAACAATGTGCTGGGAAAAACTAGAGCAGTTGTCTTTTCAGCTAACATGATGGACTTCCTTATTAAATGAAAGTAGTCACATTTTCAAAGAGTTTCTGAGCCCTAATAATGACTGAACGTGCCTCTTGACCACATAAAATAATAAATTGTAGTGTCTTCTACTCTGCTGGAAGCAACATGAAAGCACTGTTGAGCCTTCAGTTTGAATTTCTTCACCTCCATAATCAACAACTTTCACACACCTTGCCAAATCAAGCCTTTCACCTTCACATACTCTAGCAAATGTTTCTGCTGACATAACATTGCACTTAGAACCTGTGTCAACTTTGAGCTCTGTGGGTTTGCCATTTATCAGAACAGTACAGAATACTTCATTCTTGGCCCTTAAATCAACTGACTTAACCGTTTCATGAAGCAGTGACCCACCATCAACATAAAGAGTAGGCTTGTCAAAGTCTAACTGATCAACTTGTTTAAATGTTCCCTTTTAATAAAAGGGTATGAGCCATTTGATTTACAAAATCTTTTGAAATTATTCCATTTATTACATTTTGTAGCATTGTTGACCAAATGCTAAACACTTTTCCCTTTTAGATTCATGACTACTGTCACAATTACAACAGTTGACAATGAAACTAGGTTGGGGTCCATGTTTGTGTTGACACACTCTTATGCTTCACTGAGACTGTGTGAAGTCTGGAATGTGCTAGAAAGTTCTGGGGTTTTCCAGTAGGTGCTGCAGGGATTACAGCTGCCATGTGCTTGGGCCAGTTTCTTTTAATCACGTGCTGCATACTATCAATATGAGCTTTATCACTGTGCCTTCTAGAGCTGCTCTCATTTGCAAGCATATTTGTGTGCTTTTCTGTAAGCTTGTATATCTGACGAATCTCAATGCCCTTATTTCAAAGTTAAATCACTATCACAAAGCAAAATATTTCTCACAGCATCATCTTTTATACCACATACAAGTCTGTCTTTTATCAGCTTATCCCTTACGTCACCAAATCTGCACGTTTTAGCTTTATTTCTCAGGTCAGTTATGTATGGTGCAAAAGTTTCATCAGGCTTTTGAACCCTTGTGAAAAATAAGTGTCTTTCCATTGCAACATTTGTTTGGGGGTTGCACACTTCTCTAAATTTACTTTTAAGCACTCTGGCTCCTTCCTTGACTCAGCCTGTATGACAATATGATGGTTTCTTCCTCTCCAGCATAAATAGTAGGTGCATACACAAATGAGATTTCCCTTTCTATAGCTTCTGACCCACCTAAATTAAGTAAAATAAATGCTTTTGTATGGTCATCTTTATCAGAAAATGCAGCCTGTATGAAAATGTTGTACTCTTGCTCAAACACTCTCCAGTTCTCAGCAATATTACTGTCAAACACAAGTGCACTGGATTTTCAAAATCCATCTGCCATGCCCACAAAATATACACAAACATACTGAAAACATGGCTCTTGTAATTATGTATGAATAAACAGTGTTGTGAGCTTGTAACAACATTCAAATGCACAATAAACTCTTTGAAATACTTTACTTTGCGAAATATGCTCTGCAATGGCTGTACTCTGCGAAATATGGCTTGTAATGGCTGTACTTTGTGAAATAATTTTACTGTAATATTGCACAAATATGTAAATACTTTATACACTTCTGAAAATTCGGCCATCTTTGCAAATATACATGTGCCTTGCAAAAATGCGGTCGTTTCCCCTTATTTTATTCATTTTATGCAATTTGGACTTTATTTCAAACATTTTCCGTAGTAATTCAAATATTTTTTTCAATATCATACATATTTGTTTATGCAAAAATTATTTAGAAGATTCTGTATGCCCCTTTTCATATTATGCAAAAAATAAAGCAAGTTTTAATACCTGAAATTCATTTCTGGCCTGTTTTATGAAGTTTTACCCCTTTTAGAATGATCCACTCGTTTATATTCCACCAGCATCTGGATAAGTGCCTTAAATAATTTTCACCAAGCCGTTTTAAACTTCATGCCCCTTTCGTATGCCAGTTCTGATTGCATGCCCTTTGGAGTTGTTTCTGATTTCATGTCCTTTAGATATGCCACTTCTGACACCATGTCGCTCGTTCTTTTCTATTACAAATAATAAGAAAGCTTGGGGCTTTGTTCAGATGCCTTAATATATATAAACAAACACATCAGGATGGATAACAGCATCTTTAAATACAAATGAACTAGTTAACAAACACAGCTTACATGCATGTTCACATCTCAACAGCTAACTGCAAAATGGCAGTCAGCTCACACATGCTCAGTATTTATACTCTAGTGCAAGCCCTTGGATTGCTTCTTAAAAGTATATACACACTCATTAATCTACAGCGTCCTTCCACCTTCACAAATTATGATGATGACTGTGTTTTGCCCACCCCCTAACCTATGCTGAGTACGGTGATATGTGATGCACAGTATGGCCAGTCTGTCATGCCCCAGAGTTGTGGACCAGATGCCATCTCTTTACCAGCGCTGCAATGTACTTCACCTGTCTCTGCCTCTGCTGTGGCACTGCTGCTGCATGTTGCATTTCTGCCTCTTCAATCTATCCTTCTGATGTTGCTATGACTTGTATGGCAAGCCTTGCCTAGATATTTGCCTGATGATACATTTACCTGCACACCATTTTGCAAAGCATGGTAGGCACAACAAATACCTTGCTGCATATGCCTGGGCAACATTTAAGTGTCCTCCCTGAGGTGTTTAGACATTGGAAGCATCGCTTTAGCAGTATGCATGCCTGCTCCACTGTGTTCTGAAATTTTGCATGGACTCTGTTATTTGTCATTTTCTGCATGGATGGGGGTTGTATATTGGGGTCATGAGGCTGTAAAGCACAGCTGGCATCACCTGCAACATACAACAAACAGCATATTATATGCACACTGCTTTCTGCATGCATGGTATCTGTTTGTGTAGGCTTGTCTATCTGGCATAGCTACCAACCAAGTGACCATGTGGGAAGGAACCACTGGCATAGGTTAGACAGATGAACAGTATTAACTGTTCAGGTGGTGCATATACACACACACACACACACACACACACACACACACACACACACACACACACACACACACACACACACACACACACACACACACACACACAAACTATAATGGCCTGGGCATTATAGATCACCTGGCCATTCAGGGAGTGGAAGCCTTTCTTGTTAATGTACTGCAGGCCCTCTGGACCTAGTAGGACCTTGACAACAACAAGGGTGCATATGCCTCCCAGGTTCTCAGGGAAAAAAATATGTCATAAAGCCCAATTGGTTTTGATTCTCTTATCTGCTGCCCTGGGAACTAAATATGGTCCTCTGCGTTGCTGCAATATGTCCAGGAAATGTTTTTGTGAAGCTGATGCCTGTGATATTCTTAATGTGTCCCCAGTAGGGCAATGGGAGATCCCTGTGGCTAAGATGAATAATGCTGCACATAACTTTATGTCCTCATGAATGGGCATACCATGCATTCCCCTCAGTTGCACTTCTGGGTGAAACAGTTTGAGTGAGCCCCTTACACTAACCCTGATACTTGCAAATAGCTGGTCTGTCAAGTAGAGCTATGTCAGGTGCTGTCTATACCTCTTTTACTTGTGCAGAAGGGCATTATGTACCACACTTTGAACTCTGGCTCCTAAGGAAGCTCTCAACATTCCTTGCAGAGCTCCCATCGTGTATATCACAAATTTTGCTGTTCAAAATGGGTACATGCCACATGCAGCACTGCCATTTTATACATTTCTGAATTATTTCACCATTTTGACTTCATTTACATAATTATGTGGCTCATCTGCATAGTGTTTCTCATTTCCATGTTATTATGCAGTTATTAGAACACACTCGATGATACACTACTTTGACCATTGTGTAGCCAAACCATCTGTGTCTTGGAATCACCCATACCCCATGCATGGCTGAAACTCACACTACTTAGTATTACACAGTGAGCTAAATATCTATGTATCCCAAGCAATACATACAAATAATGAAAAAAACAAAACAAGGAGAAACCCTTTTTCCAAATTATCAACCCACTTTTTCCTATCTTCTATGTGGAGTTAGTTTGTCGAGTCAACTGTTTCAATCTCTCTCGATTCAATAACTCTCTCCTACCCTCTTCGATATTCATGCCTGAATGTCACAAGTCTTCTCTCATACAATCCATCCATCTCTTTGCTGGACACCCTTGTTTCCTCTTGCCTTCTTCTTGTCTGTCCCACATCATCTTCACCAAAATGTCTTGCTTTCTTACACATGTGCCCAACCCTATGTTCTCTTTGACCTTCTCTGCAACTGCAGCTACTTGGGCTTCTACTCTGATGTCCTCATTTTGTCTATCCAACACTACTCCATCTTACTACTGAGCTCAGGCACTTCATATTCACCAAGTTTAGCTTTCTCAACTGGTCTGTACTATCCACAGTTATCAATTTCTCCTTTATTCTTCTACAATGGCAACAGAATGCGTATTATCCAGTCATCTGAGATACACCTTTCTCCATAAATCTATGAGTACCCTCGGGTGCCATTTCTCCCCTGACTCACTCAACATCTTGATCATATGCGCTGTGACCTCATCAGAGCTTGCTACTTTCCCTGACTTAATTTTCCTTAATGCTGTTCTCACTTCTAGGATGGACTCTTCTTCTTTTGTAGTAGGCTATGGTGAGGCAGTGCAACTTCTGTGGAGTTTTCATCATTCAAAGGCTGCTGGAATGGTGAGCAGGTTGTTGCTGGCATCCCTTACGAAGAATGTCTAATGTCAATCTTCTTTATCTTTCTGCCTTTTTCTTGCAGCTTGATTTATCTTTCTGTCTTTCTCTAGCAACTTGATAAGAGATTCCCTGTGCCATCTACTAAGCCACTTTCCTGAAGATGGTGCAGTACTTTGGATGCCTTGTCATTTGCTATTGCAACTGCTCTCTTAGCCTGTTTGTTAGCCAACCAGCATTCCTTCTTAGCTTGGTCTATCTTTTCTATCTCCCACTTTTTCCTGCACTTTTGTTTTTGATTTTGATGACTTCCTGGACTTCTGCATTCCACCATCAGCTTTCCTTATGTACCATATTTCCATGTCTGGCTTGGATGCTTATCTGTTCTATAGTTCTCACCCATACTGTTTTGAGCACTATCACTCTTTTTCAACTCCACCTACTGTCTCTTCTTCCAGTCTAATATGTTATGTATGTTGAACTTTCTTGATCTTTATGTATTCTGACTTAAGTAAACTTTTTCAATAGTTAAACATGCAGTAAGCACAACAAATACTGTAAGCCATTCATATTTCCACCATGAGAACACACTCTATAAACTGATTAACCTAAGTTTAGCTACTGTTTTTTCCTAATGAGTGGCATACTGCACTCCAGTGGTCATACCCCTCCGTAAGGATGACCTTCCAACCAGCTCAGATAATTACAAACCTACCAGCCTTACATACCTCATGTGAAAAGTCATGGAACATATTAAACTGACCTAATAAAATGTGATATACAGAATCTTATTAGACTCCTTATAGTTTGGCTTTGTGAAGGGCAGATCCTGTCTAATTAACCTGGTAAACTTCATTGAAAGGATTATAGAGGCTGTAAATGGTGGCCATTCAGTGCACATGGTGTGTCTTGACTTGGCCAAGGCCTTCATCACCATTATACATGCTATCATATAAAAGCCAAATGCTTTAAAAAAATCCACCTATATGTGGTAAGATGTATAGCAAAGTATTTGAAAGAGGAGTTCACACAGTGCAAGTTGCAGGTGTCTCATCAAAAAGATGATACTGGCTAGTGGTGCCCGTCAGAGTTCACTGCTGGGACATCTCCTTTTTGGTATTTATTTTTCAGATCTCCAAGTAAGAGAGCCAAAGTCTCTGGCTAACCAAGTTTGCTTATAACTGCAAACTGGGATTTGTTGTTAAATCACCCTGTGATATCCAAACTCTCCAGAATGAACTCTCCCTTTTAAACTCTTGGTGAACTATAAATGGGAAAATACTAAATGAAAAAAGGTGTAGTATTATCACATTTACCAGACAACCCCCTCCCCTCATCATAATGTATACACAACATACCACTACAAATGAAAATGTAGTTGGGGACGTACACACGGGTTGATAGCACCATCTCTTCTGACCATCATGTGACAACAATTGTCAGGAAATCCTTTCATTTAGCACACCTAATTGCCAAAGGAACATCATCAATTTCTAAAGAGGTCACCACTCCCTTGTATTAAGCATTGATCAGTCCAATTATCAAGAGCAATGCCCACTTTGGTAAGTATCTCACTAAACATGCCAAACAATTATAAATACCCAAAATGTTTTTAACCAAAAAGAGCACAGGCTTAGAGTCCCAAGTTACCAAGAGAAGATGGAAGTTCTGTCTTTATTCAGTGTCTTACAGACTTTTGAGAGAAGCTCTCTGTCTCACTTACCATGTCATTAGAGACCTGATGGTCCTATACTACCTGTGCTCCTGCAAGTCCAATATCTTCACCAATACTATAACCACAGTCCTAAATCTTAGACAACAGATACATAAAGCATGTTGGAGGTACAAGTTTGGAACCCAATGCCTCCCAAACCTCTGGAATAAACATTCCCCTGCATGTTAAGCATTGTGATTCACCATCTTTCTTTAAACATAACCTAGATAACTGTAGAGGTATCCACAAATTTATTCCAGGATTGACTGGCATGGATCTCCTGGAGAAAGGAGCTTTGGTCTGAAGGAGGGTACAGGAAAGGAGTAAATGGTCATAAGACTCAGTGCTCTTGGAATACCTATGAATCAAATTACTAAATTATGTTAGAGTGATGATCTAGCTTTGATAATAACACTAATATCCTAAAACCATACAAAAGAAATAGATAATGCTGGCAAGAAATGTGTGGGTGACTGAAGTACTGCTGTACTGTCTTTAAAACATACAAAGCCTCTTACCAGAGTGCCTGCATGGAATGCTATACAAGTAGTGTGACATCATTGAAATGTTTACATCTGTTATACAGATAAAGGTTCTTACTAGCATAAATGATTATGGAAATCAAGGAAATAAAGGTATACCAAAAAAAAAAAACAATCTAAAATAAAAACATAAATGTGAGAATTATATATGAAGCGGAACAAACCAAGCCTTGATATTGATGTCACGAAATAAAAATAAAAAGTCTTTTATTGTAGAAAAGATTAGCACTTTCGCATCCAAGCTTCTTCAGATCAAAACAGTAAATGGAGCCATGATTGTTCAATATATACTCATTTCAATTATTGCAAGAACCAATCAAAGCAGTTGCTTAATTGCATTCTTAAAGGAATATGATGACATGTATTATGAACAAAACATAGACTAAAATGTAAATATATAAAAAACATAATAATTCTTAACATTTAACTAAAAGCATCTTGATCATGCCATAGACATATGTATGATCTAAAATATATTATATTAAAATCAGTAAAATGCAATTTTATAAGGCTCCTTAGTATAAGCTGACAAACTTCAACTGTTTGTAACATAAATATAAACAAATAGTTGATTAATTATATATACTACGTAGCGAACCTTAGGACAACTTTTGTCAGGACAACAAAAATGATAAATAATAAATATGTGTATATCATACAAAGCCTATATGTAATATATTTTAATGTGTTTTACTTGATTTGTCTACGCTTATTTAATAGGGGCTTAATTGTGGCCCGTTCATTAAGCCCCTTGCCCCTATCTGCCCTAAATAGAATTATCCAATTGTTTTCTACATACTCTGTGTGATTTTTAATGTCACCTTGCCGCATAGTAATGGGAATAACTTCTAGCACCTGAAATTTAAAAGTATGTGTATTGCCAACGCTAACTACATGCTTTGCTAGAATGGTATGCATTGAGCCTTTTTTTATATGGTAGATATGCTCTCTGATCCTATCTTTAAGATATCTATTTGTTTTTCCCACATAAAATGACCGACAGGTCTGACACACAGCTAAATATACTACGTTGCATGTTGTACATGTAGTCCTAGCTCTTATAAGAAGTTCTTTTCTTAAATCTGGATGATAAAATATACTACATTGTTCGATATACATACAAAAATTGCAGTCCTGACATGGTTGTGTACCATATTCTTCTTCCTGTACTCTGTGCCCTTTCTTATAGCACAGTAATCTTCTCAAATTCTTTTTGTTTTTATACAGGAAACATGGCTTAGATCCTACTAATTGCTCAATTTTTGGGTCTACCTGCGATATAGAGCAATTCTTTTTAAATATATCAATAAGACTACTGTTATCAGATTTAAAAAACATGGGTATCTTAACAAAAGATGTTTCTTTCTTTATGGTACAATTATTTTCAATTGTACTTACTCCAAAATAAGAAGTTATGTACCTACCATAACGTTCCATGTTAGTTGTCTTCTTCTCGCCTTCTTTCTTGCTGGATGGGTTCGGAGCAGATCCTCGGCTCGACTGCCAATACTAAAGCTCGAGAGCTAATTCCACCGGCTCGAGGCTCCCCTATATCCCACAATGCTAGGCGGTAACTACTCAGATCTCGTTTGAAAGCTATACCAAGCAATCCTAGTCTCCATAGAATAGAGTAGGGAAACCCACCTCAAACAATCTGCGTAAAGGAAAGGCAGACCTCAGTAAAGATAGAAGAGGTGGGAGAATGTGTGGGAGTAACAACTTTCAGAAGAAAAACACAAAAGAATTCCGGTCGGTCTGTCCAGGCTTGGGGGAAGGTGGGTGGGACGAAGAAAGAAGGAGAAGAAGACAACTAACATGGAACGCTATGGTAGGTACATAACGCCTTAATGTTAAGTTGTCAATCTCGCCTTCATTCTTGCTGGATGGGACCGCCCCTAGCACCTTATCCCGGGTGGCCTATCGGAACAGACTCTTGAGAACAGTGGAACCAAAATTGGCACGGCTTCTGGAAACCATGTCCAATTTGTAATGTGAAATGAATGTATGAGGAGAAGCCCAGGTGGCTGCTGCACAAATTGAATCTATTGGCAACCTGTCCTGAAAGGCTACGGATGTGGCTAATGCCCTAGTTGAATGAGCTCTAGGTCTTGAGGGTAGTTTTTGATGTCTTATCTCATAGATGAAGGTAATTGTAGAAGTGAGCCATCTAGAAAGGGATACTTTAGTGACTGGAAGGCCCAATTTACCTTCTGCATATGACAGAAACAATTGATCAGATTTCCTGAATTGTTTAGTCCTGTCTAAGTAATATCTCAGTTGGCGATGAACATCCAAAAAATGCAGCTTTTGTTCTGCCCTATTTGAATAGTTAGGGAAAAAAACGGGGAGATCAATAACTTGGTTTAGGTTAATTTGAGAAGAAATTTTAGGTAAAAAGGATGGATTAGTACAGAGGGATACCCTGCCTTTGTGAAAAACTAAGTAAGGAGGACAACTGCACAGAGCATGGAGTTCGGATACTCTTCTCGCTGAAGTTATAGCTACCAGAAAAAGTGTCTTCCAAGAAAGCAACTTCAGAGAACATGAAGCTGCCGGTTTGAAGGGGGGAGGAATTAAAGATGCCAGAACCAAGTTCAAATCCCATTGAGGCGGGGGGTCTTTGATTGGAGGTTTGAGAAGAAATACACCCCTTAAGAATGCTTTACAGAGTTTGTGAGCCATGATGCTGGATTCTGAGACACCAACATGAAAATTTGATATGGCAGCCAATTGAACTCTAATGGTTGATGCAGAAGACCCTAAATGAAAGAGTTCTGCTAGAAAGTCTAAAATAGACTGGATAGGTGCAGTAAAGGGATCTATGTTTTTCGATGATGCCCAAAGGGAAAAACGTTTCCATTTGCTGGTATAAATCTTCCGGGTAGAAGATTTATGAGAGGCTATCAAAATATCTCGGACCGATCGAGATATTGAGGGAAGCCTGGCTAAGGTTGGAATCGGAGAAACCACGCTGTGAGGTTTAGAGAAGACAGAGATTGGTGCAGCTGACCTGATTGATGGGTAATCAGATCTGGTACTGGGTCCAGATGCCAAGGCTGCTCCAAAAGGTAACGATGAAGAAAGGGAAACCATATCTGTCGAGACCAGTAAGGGGCAATGAGGATCATTGTCACTCTCAAGGCGATGGCTTTCTGAATTAGTTGAGGTATCAGTGGAAAGGGGGGAAAGGCATACAGAAGTCCCCGGGCCAATCGTGGACTAGAGCGTCTCTGGTGGGATGGCCTGGTAATGGGAAGAGAGTGAAGAAGTCGTGACACTTGCTGTTTTGGGGAGTAGCAAAAAGATCGCAGCAAGGCTGGCCCCATCTTAGGAATACTTCTTCTAGAACTGACTTCTTTAGAGACCACTCGTGTGGCATGAGAATTGCTCTGCTCAATTTGTCTGCAATAACGTTGGATTTCCCGGGAATATGCGTTGCTATCAGAAAACGCTGAGAAGAGATTGCCCATTGCCAAAGTCTGAGTGCTTCTCGACATAAAGGGTATGATCTGGTTCCGCCTTGTTTGTTGATGTACCACACTATGGACATGTTGTCCATTTGAATTGCAATAGTCCCCTTGGGAAGAGAGTCGTGAAGGGCTTGCAACGCTAAAAGCACTGCTCTCATCTCTAAGACATTTATGTGCAAGTGGCACTCGAAAGGTTGCCACGTGCCCTGGACTGTCCTGCCCTGATAATGCCCCCCCCACCCGATCAGGGAGGCATCTGTTGTCAACGTGGCAACTGGGGGGGGGGAGAGTGAAGGGTCTTCCTCTGAGAAGTTGAGGTGATGTGATCCACCAAGACAGTTGATTCTTGCATGCTTGAGTTATTAATATGGTATGGGACATCGGGAGTTGTTGAAAGGACCATTGAGTGAAAAGCATCCATTGGAGGATCCTCATGTGAAAGCGAGCTAAGGGGAGAAGGGGAATAGCTGCTGCCATGAGTCCTAGTACCTTCAACACCAGTCTGGCTTTGACTTTGACATATTGTAAGAGAAGGGACACTTGGTTCCGAATGTCTAACACCCTCTGCTCTGTGAGTCTGGCTGAAAGGGTCTGTGTATCTAAGGTGGCGCCTATAAAAATAATAGACTGACAAGGCGACAAGGCAGATTTTTCGAAATTTATTGAAATGCCTAGAGCTTGACAAGATTGAATGGTGAAGTCCCTGGATAGGAGAAGCTGATGTCTGGTGGTGGCAGTAAGGAGCCAGTCGTCCAGATATGGAAGCACCTGGAATCCTTGACGTCTCAAGTGAGCCGTGACCACTGCCATGCATTTGGTGAACACCCGGGGGGGTGTAGTGAGACCAAAGGGCAGGGCCCTGAATTGGTAGTGACTGGCTCCCAGCCTGAAGTGGAGATATCTCCTAGAGCGTCTGTTCATTTTGATGTGGTAGTACGCGTCCTGAAGATCTATCGAGCACATCCAATTGTCCTGACCCAAGAAGGGTAGAATGGACTGTAGCGTGACCATCCGGAATTTTGTTTTTTTGACAAACTTGTTTAAGTAGCTGAGATCCAGTATGGGTCTCCAGTCCCCTGTTTTTTGGTACCAAAAGAATTTGGAGTAGATTCCGGATCCTTGCTGGTCTGCCGGGACTGATTGGATGACTCTTTTTGATAGCAGCTTTGAAATTTCTAATGCTGCTTATTCCCTTAGACCGGGTGGAATGTCTGGAAGGGATCTTTTTGGTTGGGTTGGAATGTGAATGAAGGGAATTTTGTAACCCTCGGATATGATCGACTGTACCCATTTGTCTTGAGTAAGGGAAAGCCAGGCTTTTGGGTACAGTGATAACCTTCCCCAACTGCCTCCGGGCGGACAGCCGGGCAGCCCCTCAGGGGTGCTGAAAGGGTTTGTCAGAGAACATTTCTCTGCTACCCTGGTTTTGTGGACCTCCTCTGCCTCTAGGGCGGCGTCTATTATTATTCCCCCCTCTGCCTCTAGAGGGGAATCGCCTTGTGCGTCAGATGAGACTCCTGGGATTGTTTATGAACCACATCTTTCCTCCCCTTTGACCTTTGGGATAGGGTCTAGAAGGGGTAGAAAAACGGACTCCTATGGCAGAGAGAGTCTTACCTTCTACCTCGCACCTGGTCAATGTATCCTTCACCTGTGGACCAAACAATGATGATCCATCAAAGGGAGAGTTGGTGAAGGACGCCTTGAAAGGGTCCGCAAAGTTGCATAGCCGCATCCAGGCGTGCCTTCGTAAGGCAACACCTGTGCCTGCGGCTCTACTCGCCCCATCTGCTGCGTATGAGACCAGCCGCATGGAGGAGTTAACGATGGAATTTAGGGTTGCCAACTGGGAGTTCATTGTGTCTTTGAACCCCTCAGCTGTAGGATCCTTCATCAGTTCACCCATATCCTTGAGTAAATCTCTTTGGAGACGAGTGAAGTGGCATAAGTAGTTCAGCGACCGCATTGAAAAGGTTGCTGACGAGAACATCCGCTTGCCGTACCTGTCCATGGTCCTAGATTCCTTATTAGGAGGATGGACAGGAACCGAAGGATCAGCTAACTCCTTCTTTGTGGCCGCAGCCACCACCATGGCATCAACAGGGACACCTTTGGATAAAAACTCTTTGTCTTTGGGGGTAGTAATAAATTTGGATGGTCTCCTCGGGTGGGTTCCACTGAGTCAGGAGCCGCCCAAGCCTTCCTTGCCACCACTTCCATAAGGGGTCAAAGGGAGGGACACCCAGGAGGTAGAAGGGCGAGAACCAAACGCCTCAAGATACACTGACTCATCCTCCGAAGGATTAAGGGCTGGCCAGTTCCCCCTCTGTTTGAGGATTTCAAAGATGTCAGCAAAGGAGACATCCTCAGAGGGGGATCGAGGGACCCTTCGATTCCTCTAAGTCAGTGTCAGAGGTGATAGACTCAGGGGAGTCAATGTGCTTCCTCTTGCACTGCCTCTTCCTTGGGGGATCTCCTGCAGGGTCAGGAGAGACCTCGGAAGAGGAGGAAATTCCCAATGGGGAATCTTGAGGAGTTGGCTCTCTGCGGTGTGGGACAAGGGGGTGAGTAGAAATCACCGCAGGCACTGTAGATTGAGGGGCTGAAGGAGCTGACTGTGGGGCAGAACCTGGTTCTAGCACGCTCCGCATGACCTCGAAGGCACGTCTGTCAGGCAAGGCCCGAGGCCCTCGCTCCGAAGAGAAAAGGACCTCCCCCGGCACTGACAGAGACGGCTCCGAAGCCGGTGTCGGAGCCGAACTCACCAGCGCCGAAGCTCCGAGAGGGAGCGTGGGGTCGGACAAGGGTCCGATGCCACTCACCCCCTCGGAGCCGACGAGGGAAGGTCAGCGCCGAGATCCCTCCAAAGAGGAGATCGGAGAAGACGACGGAAGCGAAATGGAAGGTATCGGATCTGACGCACCGACAGTCATGGCTCCGACAAGCCTTGGCTCCGAACTCGAAGGAGTCAGAGGAGGAATGTATTGGGGAACGGGAATAGCCACTGACTGGTGAGTCGGGCTATGCAGCATTTGGGCCAGTGCCTCGGACTTAAGAAGTCTACTCACCACCCTCTGCAAATCATGGTCTGATAATCTGGAAGACCGAGAGGAATGAGTTTTGTGACTTCGCTCCGAAAGGAGGGGGGATCCTGGCGCCGAGTGCATGGATCCGATAGAGGGGGACCTGGACCTCTTTCTCGAATGTGGCTCCAATAAGGGTATCGGAGCCGACAAAGTCTTATCAGCCTCGGCTCCAGCCGGAGCCGAGGTAACAGTATGAGGCTTAGAAACATCGGCTCCGGCCGGAGCCGATGTCGAAGCCTGCTTAGACTTCTCAGCAGTCGACTCAGGAGCAGGAGCCGACTGCTTGGAAGTTTTTGAAGGCTTCCCCGACACAGACTGAGTCGGGGGGCCTTCAGGCTTTAATAAGCCCTGCAAGATCAGCTTGTTCTTGTTCCTGCAGGACTCTAGGGCTAAAACCATGACAAAAAGCACAAGAGTCCTGCAGGTGCAAAGGCCCCAGGCAATACACACAAGAAGTGTGACAGTCTGTCAGAGACATTTTCTGACAGCACGAGTCACACTTCTTGAAGCCTGAGACCTTGTCTTTAGACATCGTAAAAGTAAGAGAGGCTGACACACACACACAATCCAGACACTCTCTACAGAAAAATTATTAAAATAAAATATTACTGTTAATACAGAAACACACACACACAAGCCCCTACAACACTAATCTAATAAGGGACTAGGGTGAGGGAAGGGTCGAAGGCCTAGAACAAGGGTAAAAGAGGAAGGGTTCGACAGATAGGGGTCGATATAACTAAAAATTAGAATTAAACTATAGAATATGTATTAGAACTAAAAAGGGGGGTTATTAGCAATACCTAAAGGTAAAATTTGACTAACCTGCCTGAGCCGGTAGAAAAGCGCACCTCATCAGCTATAGCGGCAAACGAGATCTGAGTGGTTACCACCTAGCATTGTGGGATATAGGGGAGCCTCGAGCCGGTGGAATTAGCTCTCGAGCTTTAGTATTGGCCGAGTCGGAGCCGAGGATCGGCTCCGAACCCATCCAGCAAGAATGAAGGCGAGATTGACAACTTAACATTATGGGGCAGCTTTATTTTTACGTAGTTCAGGGACATCTTTTAAACCTTCCAAAACTTCTCTCTGTGTATATCCTCTTAACACATAGTTTGTCATGTAGTTCATACAATTCTTTGTTAAAATTTGAATCCAACATATTTAGTCTAGAGGCCCTTAAGCCTTGTCCCCTTATCAGATTTTTGAAAATATATGTAGGGTGCATACTAGATCTAAATAAAAGTGAATTGCGATAACATGGTTTTCGGAATATACCAGTGTTTATCAAACCACCATTCAACTTTTCTATAAACAAATCCAGATATTCAATCTTATCTCTTGATCTATTCATTGTAAATTTTAAACATTCTGTTAAATTATTCATCTTCGCAAAAAATACATCTAGGCTCTCATACGAACCTCTCCATAACATAAAGAGGTCGTCTACGAAACGCCTATAGAATATGACGTTTGTTTTAAACTCATCCAAAGTGAAGAGTGTAGTCTCTTCCCACTGTCTTTTGCTTTTAAAAAAGTTGGTAATGATGCCATCTGGTGGCTAACTAAAGACCAAATTCTGAGTGGCTGAGGCATTAAGCAACTGGCTTTTCACAAGATAAGACTGTCTTCAGCTGGGTATATCTTTGCTTGACTAATCCCGTCATTGCTGACCTGGAAGTAACACCTGATGGCATTGACAACAATGTTTTTCAGCCAAAGTGTTGAGCTATTCCAGTTTAACTTTACAATTTACAGGCTTAGCCCAGGTTACAGTCATAGTAACAACAGTAAAGTAAGATTAATGGTATAACTAAATTATACAAATATATGCACATATTTACAAGAAAGTTTCAAAAGTAGCAGGATAAAGAGTAAACAGAGCATAATACAGGTGTTATACATGAGGTAAATGTGGTCCAGCCAAAAGAAATGACATATTATATACACGTATAGAAGGAGACCTTATCAGTTAATAGAGTATAAATTGTAGAATACTAAGGGTTGCATTAGAAGGGTTAATAACAGACAAAGTGAATATTAGATAGATAGTAGACAATAGATAGGGCAGGTGGAGAAGCAGTGGGTATGAGTTTATATGTTGGAGAGGTTAGGAGATTAGCAGCCAAGGTTTTTTGAGAGGACTGCAATACAGCAAGCACGGGAGTTAGGCAACATGGCCTGCATTCCGACATGTGCACTTATATTGTTCAGTTAAGTATTACTTGAACTGACTTCTGAATTGTCTGTAGTCCCTGAATTTATAGAGATCTGGTGGCAAAGAGTGCCACAGTTTAGAGGTGAGATGCTGTGGTCTATGAAATGAAGTTCAGTGGATGTGTTATGAGGGTAGGGCCATTAGTGGATTTGGTTCTTAAATTGCATTGCAGGTTGGATGTCATTAGTCTTACAGTTAGGAGGGATGATGTGTCTTGGTGTCGGAGTTTGAAAAAAACGAGCCAAGAAGGAGGTTGTCTCTACACTGAATGGTGAGCCAGTTTGCCTTTTCAAAGGACTTTCAGTGATGTTCATGGTTTAATTTTTCCATGTCTTTTGGATTTCTAATACCATGACAGGAATGGACCCCATTCCTAAGTCAAAGTACGATTAAAATTTGTAAAATTAATATTGTTTCAGTCTTTGATGTTAGCCAGAAGTGGTCTTTGCAGTACCCGCAATGTGCCCAGAATTGACTCCTTGTGCAATTCATATGGAGTTACATGTATTTGTAATATATCTAAATAAGACCGTAAATTGTTTTTCATGAGATCCATTGCTTCTACTACTATTGGAACTGTCTGGATATCCTACTTCCACATTGCTCTCGTTTCTGCATACAAATTCTGGTATTATATGACTTTGTGTCTCTCTGTACGTAAGATACTGTAATCACAAGGTGTAGCAATTTCAACTTCTGAACAAGGAACATATAATCTTGGTATACACTGATTTTTATATATTACTTGATAAGCATGAAACATTTTTCTTCTTTTCCTGTCCAACTGATCTAATACCTTTTGGGGCCAGTCAGTCACCCCAAAACTAGAATAGTTAGAATAGGAAGAACACATTGGTTTATAGCCTGAACTTTGTTCCTAGATGTCGGGACTGTTTTCAATATTAATTTTAGTCTTCTAAAATAATCCTTACTGAGTTTTGCTTGCATTTGTTCATGGTTTACTGCTGATTCTTCATCAATTCACAAATATTTATGCACTCTCTCCTGCTCAGGTTCTGTATATTACACTCCTGCCTCAGACTGATATTTTCTTGGTGCTGCAGTTATCCTGCTTTAAATGTTGCATTTGCACATTTATCAAAACCAAATTACTTTCTTATATCATCTGAGAAAGTTTTGACCACTTCCAGATGTGCTTTCAGTTCCTCATCTGATGAACTATACAGATTTATATCATCCACAAAAAGAAGAAAAGTCTTTACACTTTGTTGTTTTCTGGGATCCAAACTGTAACCATGACCTTAATATGTTAAGTAAACAGCTTAATGGGTCAAGGGCATGACAAAAAAGTAGCAGTGACAGTCACTCTGGAATACCCCCCCCCTTTGAATTTTTATCCCTGGAATAATAATTTGCCCTTTATCATGACTTAGCTGCAAAGTGGTTTGCCACTGCTTCATGGTCATTGTAATGTAATTAA
This sequence comes from Protopterus annectens, assembly GCF_019279795.1. Lineage (NCBI taxonomy): Eukaryota > Metazoa > Chordata > Ceratodontiformes > Protopteridae > Protopterus > Protopterus annectens. Next base: position 1,371,054,219 of record NC_056745.1, on the reverse strand, counting down.
TCAATTTAGGATATATTTTATACATCTGTACGTACTCCTTTATCCATGAATGTGGGATACTATCAAATACTTTTTTTGTAATCTATCCATGCCATACTTAGATTCTTCCCTTTTTTACAATTCTTCATTATGACTTTATTTAACAACAAATGATCCTTTGTTCCATGACTTTCTTTTGTTATCCTTTTGTTCTATTGCCATAATTGAGTTTTCTTCTAAATGACTATAAACTCTTGTCAGCATCAATTCTAGTATATAGTTTATAAATTGTCGAAGGCAAGTTATTTGTTTACAGTTTTTAGGATAGCTTGCAGGTTCACTCTTAAGGAGTATAATTTTTCCTGTTGTTAACCAGGCTGGTGTCTGTTCAAAGTGTGTTAATATGTTTAGCTAGAAGTTAGGTACTGCATCTGGGTCCGGGGTTTTCCATTTAGGAGCTTTAATTAATTTGTTTCAATTTCTTTGACTGTTACTTCTTCCCCTTTCATGTCCTGTACATTTAAACTTCTTACTGTTTCTTTTACTTCTGTCCATTCAGCATATTTATGTTCCACAGAGTTCTCAGATATTTCTCAAAAACAAGTCTGTTTCTTCTTTTTTTGTGGGTGCTGTTTCAACTCCTTTTGCTTTGTTTACGAATTCTCTATAAAACTTTTTTGGTTCATTAATAAATTGTTTATTTTGTGCTTTTCCACTGTGTTTATCTGCATATCTTCTAGGTTTTTCTGCCTGTGCTGATATCTTTAGTTTATTATTTGCAATAGTGTACCATATATCCTGGTCTGTTCTAATACTGTCCTTTGCTTTTATCATGTCTATTTTTCAACGTATTCTTGTTGATCTGTTCCCTTTTCTAAACTATTCTTAAAGTGACACTTCTTCTTAATTGCCTTACCTTATTGCACAGTATTTTTCTAGTAAGACTTTATCTGTTATTAATTTAGCACAGTAATATATCCTATTTACTTCTGTTATATCACATGAATTTCTGTTGATAGTCTTGATTACTGTGCTCATTTGTTTTATCAGACTTCTAACATTTTGGGTCTTATTGACTTTCTGTAATCTATTTTATTTCTTTCATCAATCTTAATATGTCTAGCCATCTCTATTAAATCAAGCAACTATTCCCTTAGATCATTTTATTCTAAACTGAGGGAACATTCTTTATTCTCCATTTCAAGTGGGCATTCTACAGAAAATTCCAGAACACCCTCCTGTGACATCCTCTTCAGTTGCACTCTGCGTCATCTGTTGCTCTTTCATATGGGAACTCACTGGCCTATCACTCAACAGCAATGACTGTGTCAGAGTCGCCACTATTTCCTGCTCCTTCCATTGCTGTGCAACTCCAGCTGAACATTTGTACTGTTTCCTACTGAAGGCTCCAGAGTATCACCATGTGGCAAGTGATCAGATGCTTCCCATTCCACCTGTTTCTCCTTAATTTCGGGATCATTGTTCCATTATGCTGTGACATTACCAGAGTTGGACTTTCTACACTAAATCTTTCACTTCACAGGTAATCTATAACTTCAGTTTCTATTGTTTTAATTTTTCCATTACTAATCTTCTTTTCTACTCCCCCTTTGTTTTTCTTATTTTTTTTGTATTGTGAAATTTTCCACTTCTGGATGCCTTTGCCTGTATTTCTCTTCAAATATGTTTGGTGCTGCTTTTTGTATTGATTAGCTTTGATTTCTCCTTTACATAAATATTGCACCATATTACAGTAGACTCCCTCTTATCCGATCTCGCTGGGACCGGACCTTAGGCTGGCTAAGCGAATGGCTGGTTAATCAGAAAAAGAATACAAAATAGCACTTTTAGGTTATAAATCAGCTAGAATAACAGGATTTGTGTTAGTATGCATTTTTCTAATGAATATGAAATCTAAAATCAAATGTCTGTCATTATTTAGCCCAGTGGAGTCGGAAGTGTTGTTCTTCTCTGTTGTGTTTTGCTAGGTCTATGGCAGAAATTTGATGGCCGGTTAAAGAAAGGTCAGATAAGAGGGAGTCTACTGTGAATCTCTTTTTCTTTCCTATGTCCATATTTCTTTTCAGATGTCTCCTGCTCCATCTGTTTCGCCTTACTTTGGGGACTCATTGTTCCATCATGCTGTGACATAACCTGTCTCACATTCTACACTAAGTCCTTCACTTTAGAGGTATTTCATAACTTCAGCTTTTACTTGTTTAAATTCCACTTTACTAACCTTCTGTTCTGCATTCCCCTTTCTGATCTTATTTTTTGTTTTGTGAAATTTTCCATAAATGGTTACCTTTGCCTGTTTTTCTCTTTAAATATCTTTGGAGATGCTTTTTTTGTACTGATTAGGTTGGCTTTCTTCTTTGCATAAATATTGCACCATATCAGATCTTTCTTTCTTTCCCATGTCCATATTTCTTTTTTATACCTTTCAAAAATCTCTAGTTCATGCTGAGGAGAGTTGGTGATGAAATGGCAGATTTTACTATAAGGAGATTACAAGGTGGAAGTGTTTTTTGGAAGGCAGTTTTTGAATAAAGGTAGGACATATTTAAGTTGTTAAAGCAGGTCATCTTTGCATAAGGTTGTGAGACAAAATGAGATATATTTTGGATCCAGAAAAGGATGTAGCTGACTTTGGATACAAGTTTATGAATGTGGTCTTGGAGGTAGAGGGACTAGTCAAGCCAAATGCCAATGTATCTAAATGCTGTGGTTGTTATCTAGGTCTTTGATATGGAGAAGGTTAGTGGCTTTAGTACGTATTTTCTTTGTGCCAGCAGCATGCACATGATTTTTATAGGGTTGAGATGTGGTTTGTTTTAGAACAAAACTAATTGTTTAGTTGTAGAAGATGAGCTTGCAGCTTATTTTGAACAATGTCATGAGAAGGATAAAGAAGGAGTTGTAAATGAGCTAGGTCAAGAGGCAGTTTATTTATAAAAATGGAGAATAGTATTGTGTAAGAATGGATCCTAGTGGAAACCCTGAAAGAGTGAATCTGATAAGGTAAGCCCAATTTTAACTGTGAAATTTCAGTTAGTTAAGAAACCTTTGAACTACTGCGTAGACTCAGAGCTTACACAATATCTTCTGAGTGGGATTCATCTACGTCCAAGTCTCCATAGACAAGGTTCCTTACCATGTCCTGGCCAGCTACAGGTCATCCTGTAGGACTCACAAAGCTCACAACTCTTACCTAAACCTACTAGAAGTACTCACTATCCAACCAAATACCCTATTCATGGGAGACTTTAACTACCGCTCTACAGATTGGGAAACATACACTACCTTTAACTCACAAACACAATGTTTCTATTAACACAACTACCCTGGACCAGACAGTGCACTCTCCAACCAGAGGATCAAACATATTGGACATAGACTTCACCAACATGGCAGTGTTGCACCCTCCACCCCTGTGTCATGTCATCACTGGTGAAGTTGGACCACAAAACTGCCTCCCTCTAAATAAAGTCAACCCTTCAACCTTAAATACCCAACTAAACCCATAACAGTTGGAAAGTATTCTAAAGCAAGCTGCAAACTACATCCTATTAAACAACAATTTGTCAAAATTAACATCTCCCACAAACCATGGAAACAAAGCTACCTATACAGATTTATAGAAACTCTGTACAAACATGTAAATGGCTGCATCGAGGCTGCCGTACCTACCAGAAGTAAGCCCAGATCTAAAACCAAAAATAGACCATATTGGTGGAATCCGTACCTTAACAGGCTATGTAACAAAATGAAAAAAGTCATGGCCAAAATCAGAAAGAGCTCTCTGATTCAACTAAATAAGAAACTAAGAGGTCTAATAAAGTCCAATAAGGTCAGGATAGCCACCTATGCTAAGGACAATCACAAGACCTTCTTCAACTATGTCAGGAACCTTAAAGGTAATACTCAGCAGTGTGCAGAATTCACAGTAAATGGCACAAACCTTCACTGACCAAAGTGATATAGCAAATCTACTGACGTGATAAATGTATCTCTAATGTCACCCATCATTCACCTCCTACTACCCCCTGTGAAATCCTTTCTAGCATATCCCCTCCAACTATCTACAGGGAGATGGTCCTGGAGGCACTCCCTAAGGCCAAAAAAACACTGCTTTAATGCGCTCCAACAATATTTCTCATTGTTTCTTAAATATCTTAAAACATGACCTAGCCGGACCACTTGAGGCACTCTTCAACTACAGATTCAAAACAGGTTATGTGGCAGTTGAATGGAGGACTACCACGGTCATCCCACTTCATAAGGATGGACCATCAACTGACCCCAGAAACTACAGACCAATTAGTCTGACATGTCATATATGCAATGCCATGGGACAAATTATCATGGAAATAATCTACAAATACATTTACAGCCTACAGGCACTGGACCCATCCTAATTTGGCTTTATTAAGGGGAACCTAGAAGACTTTGTTGTGAGGCTCACCATGGCTATGGATGAGGTGAAAATGGTGCATACTACCTATCTTGACCTAGCCAAGTCATTCAATACAATACCTCATTCAGGTATTTTTAACAAACTCTCAGAACTAGGCATAAATCCCTATATAACTCACTGGATTGCCAGCTGATTCACAGATAGGACCCAAGAAATCAGGAATGGCAAGACCACCTCCACCAGGAGACCAGTCACCAGTGGAGTACGCCCAGGGCTCTGAGTTGGATATGCTCCTGTTTGGCATGTATTTCTCAGAAATCAAGGCTAAGGTCAAAGGCCTCTGGCTCACCAAGTTGTCAGATGACTGTAAATTAGGAGCTATCACAGATTCCTCCCATGACACCAACTTCCTACAAGAGGATCTAACACAAAAATGATTGGTGTGAAAGCCATGGATTACAACTCAATGCAAAGAAATGCATTACAGTATCCTTCTGGAAATCATCCACTCAAGCTAATTACTTCATCGATTAAACACCCCTAAGAGTTGACCCAATAGATGGGGATCTGGGAACATATGTAGACACTAATCTGGTGTTCAACCAACACATAGCCATGACAGTAAGAAAATAATTCTGTCACCCAACTGATAAGCAAAGGTATCACATCCAGGTCCAAGGAAATGAAAGTACCACTCTACTCAGCCCCTATCAGACTCATCATTGAATACAATGCCCCCTTTGGCATATACCTAACAAGGCATTTGCAAAAGCTGGAATGCCCTTAAAGCTTCCTTACCAGGAGAATCCATGGTATGAATAACCTGTCCAACACAGATCGCCTTTAGGTCCTATCTCTGTGCTCAGTCTCCTACAGTTTACTGAGAGGTGATCTATGGCTAGCATAGAAGGCACCCTCAGATCCACCTCTGACAGAACTCTTTCACATCTGCAAGACAAACAGAACTAGAAACACTAGATCCAAGGACCTGAACTTTGCCTGCAACATAAACAGAACCAACTGGAGGATATGATATATGTATCAAAGGATCCTGTGCTATGGAATAAGCTCCCAGTCAGAGTTCATCTCTGAGCCTATTAAAAAAAAACCTTGATCACTGGATGGGAACCCACAAATTCCCCCCGAGTCTGGCCCCCATGCCTCTGATGGACTGAGGTTGACAGTAAGTAACTTAATCTCCAACAAACATACCCCCAACCCCAAATAACCCTTACCTACCTTTTTACTAACATACCCCACTGTATAGGCATCCAAGGAACTCTGGGACAAAACTGGGCTGGATTGCATGGCTAGGCTTGTAAAGACCCTGGTGGTCATTAACCTAGTACAAACCTCTGAACCTATGAACCAGGGCAAAAGCCTGAGTAAGGTCAATAAATACTGTCTCAGTGAGGGTATCTGTATCCATGTTAGTGAGGATGTTATCAGTCAGTGTCCAGAGAGCAGTCATGTTCATTGAGTGTCCAGAGAACAGTCATGGTATTTCTACCCGCCCAAAAGCCAGACTGCTTCCAAGAAAGTAAATGGCATTTGTGAACATAGATGTTGAGTTGGTTTACTCAAGGATTTTACCAGGGGTAAGAAGTACTGAGACTGGATGGAATTCTAAGGCAGATGACAGTTTGTGGTCTTTTGGTACAGGTTCGACAAAGGCTTATTTCCAGATAGAGGGCATGGTACTGGTTCCAAGGCTAAGGATGTAGGTGTGTTTTATGGGATGATTCTGTAATCTATATAATGGTAGAAAAACAAAGGCAGATATTATGAGGACCAGATGGAAAGTCTAGAAGAATCTCTTCTAGTAGAGGTGCAATTAGTTTGCTTGAGATATTGGAGAAGTAGAAGGCTGTGTAAGAGGATGAAATGCTCTGCTGCATGGGAAGATTGGAGAATTCTCTGAGAAAAATAGCAGATTAAAGGTTTCCAATAGAACAACTTCAGAAACGGCGTTTAAACGAACAACTGGTGAATACCAAGATAGAACCAAACGCAAGTAACCACTCGCAAACTACACACTGTACAGCCAAGGAACAATTCCAGCCTGCTATTAAAATCCACAAGTTATTTTATTAACCAACAGGGTTAAGCGCTTTCACTCGTATCGCACGAGCTTCATCAGAACAAAGTGCAATCTCCAAAAAAAACTTTTTAAATACATGTAAATTGGCACCAAAATCTTCTTAAAGCCATAGCATTCTTAAAAATTAATATTTAAAAAATCATGACTTAGAAAATCTATAATACAAATACATTTGTTTAATATAGGGTTCAATATTTCAACATCAAAGCAGGTTTAACTGTAATGTAATCATTGATACCTGGTGCAGTCATAGCATCAGTATATAACTGCCACCAGTATTCTCTATAAGCTAACACATTTTTAATGTTACCTCCCCTAGGATCAACACTAACTGTTTCCAATATTGCAAACTTAAAATAATGTGTGGGACCCTCCTTGTTGATATGCCTAAAAAGAGCATTCTTATTATCCTTTGTTTTAATGCTGTAACCATGGGCATAAATTCTTTTTTTGAACTGTCTTTGAGTTCTTCCTATATAATAAGCAGAACAGCACATACATTTAGCCAGGTAAATAATCATACTAGTATTACAGTTTCCTTTCCTAAACCTAACACAAGTCTTATTAATGTTATCCAAAATGATATTACTTACATCTAAGATGTCCTTGCACTGGTTGCATGCCCCACATTTTTTAGTATGGGTGCCAGTGGTCAAACTAGTTTTAATATTACTTTCAAAAAGATGTTTCAAGTTCCTACCCATTTTGTAAACAAACCTTGGTTTTTGACCAAGGGTAGTCATTATATCGTTGTCAGTATAAAACAGATCCCAATTCTTATTCATAATATTTTTTACTGCATTTGAGTGAGGACCATATTCAATAATACATGCTCTGTTAAACTTGTTGGTGTCTACAGTATCCAGTTCATTAATGTTGGTAACAGTAACAGTCACATCATTGCTGCTTGTACCTAATAGAGGTGTATATTTCTTACCCCACTGACTAATGACATATTTACTAGTGTCCATCAACAGTTTTTCGTCATATCCTCTTTCTCTAAATAAATTAGTGATGAACGTGACTTCCTCTATCATATCTGCATAATCAGATGTCATTCTATGCACGAGCAAGCTGTCCTTTGAATATATTGTTTTTAAGTTTATCAGGGTGGTTGCTACTATATTCTACATATGAATTTGTAAAGGTGCTCTTTCTATGTATCTATTTAGGCATATCAACAAGGAGGGTCCCACACATTATTTTAAGTTTGCAATATTGGAAACAGTTAGTGTTGATCCTAGGGGAGGTAACATTAAAAATGTGTTAGCTTATAGAGAATACTGGTGGCAGTTATATACTGATGCTATGACTGCACCAGGTATCAATGATTACATTACAGTTAAACCTGCTTTGATGTTGAAATATTGAACCCTATATTAAACAAATGTATTTGTATTATAGATTTTCTAAGTCATGATTTTTTAAATATTAATTTTGTGTGTTGATACATGATGATGCATTTACTATAAGAAAATTCTATTGATTTTATTGTATTTACTAGTATGTTTAAATAGTGTATCATTTTAAGAATGCTATGGCTTTAAGAAGATTTTGGCGCCAATTTACATGTATTTAAAAAGTTTTTTTGGAGATTGCACTTTGTTCTGATGAAGCTCGTGTGATACGAGTGAAAGCGCTTAACCCTGTTGGTTAATAAAATAACTTGTGGATTTTAATAGCAGGCTGGAATTGTTCCTTGGCTGTACAGTGTGTGGTTTGCGAGTGGTTACTTGCGTTTGGTTCTATCTTGGTATTCACCAGTTGTTCGTTTAAACGCTGTTTCTGAAGTTGTGGATGGATACTACTCGCAGCTCTACCGGTTCTGCCTTACCCAGCAATAGTAGTGAACTTGCGGAGCTCAGAGCCGACTTGAATGCACTACGTGGGGAGGTATCCAAGTTACTGACACTGTTTTGCAAGAACGCTACCAGCAACAAGCCTGAAGGAAGTTTGTTAGGCAATGAATCGCATTGCCTGTTAGACTGTAACACCGGCAAACATATTGCACTTACGGAAGTTGGCGTCGAACAAACTGAAGGGGAATTACGAACAGTTACACCCACCACTTCTTCCCCGGACATCCCAAATGGACAAAAAGAAAATTTTAAACGTGGGTATAATATAGATTTACCATGCTCTGTGGGAAGAGTGGACAACAACAAACTGGACACTAAAGATTTCACGTTTGATTTTTCTTTTATAAATCTTACTGAGGAAGCGAGAAGGACTGGCACTAAGCCTAAATCAACTCAACCTGTGCGCACTTACAGCCAGGTTTCTAACAGTCAACCAAGATCTACAGGTACTGTTCAAAATCCAAGTAACATTACTGCTACACAGAGTAAAAGACAGTATAATTTAAAGGACTTTTTCACCAAAGACTGTAATTTTAGTAACAATGGTAGAGGCAATGTTAACCAATGTATGGAATTTCAAGGCAACTTGAAGGATACTATCTATTTATTTGGTAAGAAGTTGAATACTATAAACGCTGTTAAGTTAGACAGCGCTTATTTAACACATTGTATGTCTCTCAAAATTGTACCTACGGGTTTACGTTTTTACAAGGAACCCATTGGTATTGATATTACTAGTGAAACTAAAAAGGAGTTTAATGATTTGTTTGACACTTTTGGATTTGATTTCATGAAGCTTTTAATTAAGTATAATGACATGAAATTATGTAGAATTATGGCTGAGGTTGAAAGGATCAACCAAGCGATAATACAGGACTTAGCTTTCTCACAATGGGAAAATTTGTACTATAAACAATTTGAGTCAGCTGAATTTAAAGCAAAAAAAGCATTTGAGAGGAAAAATAAAAAGGTGAATAGGGATACAGATCAATATTTACGTCATGATATGTATAAATGGGGTAACAAAGACAATTTTTACACTAGGGGAAACAATTTTGGTAATGATTTAGTAGAGCAGGAAGTAAATCATACAGATGGATGTGATAATGATTTTTTTCAGAAATCCAAGAGAAGGTATGTTCCGAAATGGAAACAGGGGGGTGGATGGAAGAAGAAATATTGAATAGTGAGACAGATACTCAAGGTATACAGGAGTTTAATGCCATTCTACGGGATGGAATTACCCATGAGTATAATAATTTTAAGATATTTAACTATTGTAATATTCAATTAGACCCCACATACTTCAGTCTTCTCTCCAAAGGTATGAATTTCATGCCTACTACTAATTTTAATATTGTTGACAGCCTAAATGAACTTAAGCTATATACTAGAAAGCTAAACTTGGCTTTGATGTTTGGTGACCGGATTGATACCACAGTACAGCAGAGGAAATTAAAGAAAAAAAGTGTTTTTATACCAGTTAATAACACACTGGTACAGGTGTATGAAAATAAAGTTTCCAGGGAATTATATAGATACAACAATATAGCCAAAAATAAAAAAGTGAATAGAAATCTTACATTAGAGGAACAGAGATTACTTGATGAGTTACGGCATAATAAAAGTCTACGCATAATGAAACCTGATAAGGGCGGAGGTATCGTATTATTTGATGTTTTTTCATATAGCACTATTGTACATGACATTTTGCACAGTTCAGGAAATTATGAAGTTTTGTCAATTAATGAAGTACATACAGCATACAGAAGGATAGACATGTTTTTGGATGATTTTTTGACGGAAGGTAGAATTACTGTTGATCTACACAAATTCATGTCTGTTGAATTTCCATTTATGGCTACCATAGTTGGCATCCCTAAAGTGCACAAAAATATACTAGAACCTCCTTTTCGCCCTATTATTTCAGGGAGTAAGTCAAAAACTTTTCCCATAGGGGTGGTTATAGATACTTTTCTTAAATCCATATATTTGGAAATTAAACATCTGGTAAAGGATTCCTGGATATTTTTGAAGAACTTTCCCACTGACACCAAATGTCAAAATCTAATTATGTCATCTATTGATGTAGTTGACTTGTTCTCATGTATCCCTCATAGTGAAGGGATCACCGCTTTCACTAACAGTATGGTTAAACATACAAAAATGAGCTGGGATAGGATAAGACTATTATCAGAGTTGATGAACATCGTACTCGATTACAACTACATATTTTTCGAGGGTGAATTGTTCAGGCAAACACAAGGTGTAGCTATGGGGGCAGCTTGTGCCCCCATATACGCCAATTTGGTGTTATTAGATTGGGAGGAGACTCATATATTTGACAGTAAGTATTCTGACAATATAGTTTACTACTCCCGTTATCTAGATGATATCTATATTTTATGGAATGGTGACTACAACTCTTTGGCTGATTTTGTCACATACCTGAATAATAGTTCTACATTTTTGAAATTCACCTTTGAATGTAATCAAACAGGAGTAGCTTATTTGGACACTATGATATCATATTATGGGGAGAGATTTAAATCCAGGATACATAGAAAGAGCACCTTTACAAATTCATATGTAGAATATAGTAGCAACCACCCTGATAAACTTAAAAACAATATATTCAAAGGACAGCTTGTTCGTGCACTTAGAATGACATCTGATTATGCAGATATGATAGAGGAAGTCACGTTCATCACTAATTTATTTAGAGAAAGAGGATATGACGAAAAACTGTTGATGGACACTAGTAAATATGTCATTAGTCAGTGGGGTAAGAAATATACACCTCTATTAGGTACAAGCAGCAATGATGTGACTGTTACTGTTACCAACATTAATGAACTGGATACTGTAGACACCAACAAGTTTAACAGAGCATGTATTATTGAATATGGTCCTCACTCAAATGCAGTAAAAAATATTATGAATAAGAATTGGGATCTGTTTTATACTGACAACGATATAATGACTACCCTTGGTCAAAACCAAGGTTTGTTTACAAAATGGGTAGGAACTTGAAACATCTTTTGAAAGTAATATTAAAACTAGTTTGACCACTGGCACCCATACTAAAAAATGTGGGGCATGCAACCAGTGCAAGGACATCTTAGATGTAAGTAATATCATTTTGGATAACATTAATAAGACTTGTGTTAGGTTTAGGAAAGGAAACTGTAATACTAGTATGATTATTTACCTGGCTAAATGTATGTGCTGTTCTGCTAATTATATAGGAAGAACTCAAAGACAGTTCAAAAAAAGAATTTATGCCCATGGTTACAGCATTAAAACAAAGGATAATAAGAATGCTCTTTTTAGGCATATCAACAAGGAGGGTCCCACACATTATTTTAAGTTTGCAATATTGGAAACAGTTAGTGTTGATCCTAGGGGAGGTAACATTAAAAATGTGTTAGCTTATAGAGAATACTGGTGGCAGTTATATACTGATGCTATGACTGCACCAGGTATCAATGATTACATTACAGTTAAACCTGCTTTGATGTTGAAATATTGAACCCTATATTAAACAAATGTATTTGTATTATAGATTTTCTAAGTCATGATTTTTTAAATATTAATTTTGTGTGTTGATACATGATGATGCATTTACTATAAGAAAATTCTATTGATTTTATTGTATTTACTAGTATGTTTAAATAGTGTATCATTTTAAGAATGCTATGGCTTTAAGAAGATTTTGGCGCCAATTTACATGTATTTAAAAAGTTTTTTTGGAGATTGCACTTTGTTCTGATGAAGCTCGTGTGATACGAGTGAAAGCGCTTAACCCTGTTGGTTAATAAAATAACTTGTGGATTTTAATAGCAGGCTGGAATTGTTCCTTGGCTGTACAGTGTGTGGTTTGCGAGTGGTTACTTGCGTTTGGTTCTATCTTGGTATTCAGGGCCTGGGTTGGGATGGATGTATTTACTAGTATGTTTAAATAGTGTATCATTTTAAGAATGCTATGGCTCCAATAGAACAAGGAAACCTTTTTCGGTGGATTTCTACCATAGATGTTATTTATCTCATGCCAGAAATGTTTGCAAGAGTGAACTAGGGTGATTTGTTTTTATTAGAGGTAATTAACTTTATGGCTATGTGTGGCTTGTTTAGTAATGTTCCGCAACTTCATGTATTGCTCCCCTGGGTTATGAATGGGGTCATTTTTCCAAAATTTCCAAACTTTGTCATGTAAATGCATTAGAGTTTTCAACTCTTTTGAAAGCCTGTCAGTCTAGCTATGTTTAAATAGCCTAGAGATTACGGGAGAGTATGTGTTTTAGTAAAAGTTGTAAGAATAATTTAAAAAAAAAATCAAATTATTTTTGGATTTTGACTGTATTCAGCGTTATTGTTCAACTGATCTGGTTGCTTGAGTAAATTGCCTGGATATTATGCTACGAGGTTATAGACATTTTATTTGTAAGAATGAGCTGGCAGCAGAGTTTTAATAGGTGACATTGAGAATTGGGAACCAATCTATTGTTGCAAGATGGGCTTTCACTCTAGTTATTTTTGGGGAGCTTTTGGTCTGTAGGAGATAACTATAGGGGAATATTTTATTTTTAAATGTTGTAAGTGAAATGTTAAAAGGCAGTAGTACATGAAGGTGGGTAGCTGATTTATGACACTGGAGATATTTGTTTGGGTGGGATATAATTATGAAGTCAAGACATGAGTGATGGTTAATTTAAAATTTAGGTCTGGTAAGCATATTACCTTATGAAGGAATATAAGTCTGGCAAAGAGCTCTGGGATGTTAAGGTGCAGTGATCCTAAGAAATTTAATGTGAATTCCCCAAGGGTAATTATGTGACTGTCTGGAAGGGTGCTGGTCAGGATGTTATTCATCAGAGCTGCGAATTTTGCCAGACACACAGGGGAAGGAAACTATCAACTGTAACATGGAGATGATGGTAGCCCTTGGTCAGATGTTTAGTAAGAATCCGGTTAGTTTCATGGCCACTAGTGGGATTGGCTTGTGCTTCTACCAACAGGTTGAGAGTTGATCTGTGAAGGTGACTAAGACTACCTCCAGCACCAAGACCAGAGAATGAATCAATGTGGTATTTACAGTCTTTGAAGAAATTGTTTAAGTTGGGGTCACTATGTCTGAGCCAAGATTCTGTAATTGCAAGTAGAACATGGACTTTAAAGAAAGAAGGGCACTGATTTTGTCAAGCTTGTTGTGAATGCTTTTATTTTTACCATGTGAATTTGGAAATTTCTGTAGAAAGTACAATTGTGTAAGATGCTTACAATAAAAATAAATCTTTAAGGAGAGACCATTGCAATAGTAAACCATTGCATTTGCCTTCTATAGCATTCTTCTCCGGGCTGGAGTTTTACCAGTTGTGTCTTTATTCTTGGGAGGGATAATGATGTTTTCATGTCAATGTTCAGTGGAACTGTAATTGTGCATGACATGGTTTTATATAATCGGTAGTACTAGTACGTACCTTCCACTGTTTGAACCTCTCCCCCTCCCACCCAGTCTGTTTGCTGCAAGCTATTAGTCTTGATATAATAATGTGACTATTGGAAGCATCCTAGGAGATCTGTAAACACTTAAATAAAAACTTGTACTTCAAGGATACACAACTACTCTGAAAGGCTGTGGGGAAGATACCTTTATTATTACACCAAAATTTCTAAGATCTAGTCTTAAGATAAATGTCTTACAAAACTATACTATTTTCTTCATAGAGGGTCACTCACAAGCAACCCTTATATAGGAGATCCAAGCATCGTGAAAGTTTTAAATATAAGGAGAACAAGTCTACAATGACTTCCCTTTTTAGTTTATCAGTAGCATATCAGTGTCAAGCTGGAATGGAAATCAAACCATAAAAACATAAAAATTAGGCAGCAACTGAAAGCTCCAAAAAAACAAAAGAAGGAATAATAATAAGGAGAAGGATCAGATGAGAAGGCAAGAAATATGGAAAATACATAAATATAGTTGCAACTACAAAAAAAGTCTGGAACAACTTCATGTTGATCTGGATCTAACGCAGGAATGGTTAAGGAGAGGTGAATTTAAACCAAAAGATGAAATGTTACTACTGGTGGCCTAGGATAGTGGACTACATGCACGTTGGTTTACAAAGTCCATTCAGCATGTCTGAGAAACAGACAAATGCAGGTTTTGTAAAACAGAATTGGAAACAGTCGCAAATCCTACTGCTGGGTGTGATATACTAATGGCAGAAGGCCTGTATACGGAAAGGCATAATAATGTGGCAAGACTACTGCATTGGGGATTGTACAAATGTTATAATACTGAAGTAGCTGAGAAGCATTGGAAATGTAAGCCACAAAGCATTATATAAAATGATGAAGTTTATATCACATGGGATCACCCATTACCAACAGTTCACAAAATAGATGAGAGAAAACAGGATATAGTAGCCCATGAAAAGAAGACAAAAATAGTATTGATCATTGAAAGAGCTACACCCGGTGATTACAGTATCTTGTGTACAGAGAGACATAAAGTCCTAAAATACCAGGATTTGTAGGCAGAAACAAGGGCAAGGTGGAAGAAGGATACCCAGATAGTTCCAATACTAAAAGTAGCACTGGGTCTCATAAAAAAGAATTTACAGTTGTACTTAGATATGTTACTGATACATGTAACTCTGTATGAAATTGCAGATGGAGTCAATTCAGGGCACATTGCAGGTGCTGCAAAGAGCACTTTTGGCTAACATCAACACTAATTCCATAACTTTAATCATACTTTGACTTAAGAATCGGGTCCATTCCCATCATGGTATTACAAACCCAAAATTCTTGGGAGAAATTAAAAAGGGACAAGCACAATTCTGATGAAGATTCACTTGCAATATTTGGATAACTATATGAAGCGGACAGTTATTGGGTCACTTGTAGCACAGCCATCCTAAAGCTTGTCTTACCATTGGACTGTTCTTCTAGCTCCGCTCCCCTACCCTGCCCCCAAATCCCACCCGCCCCCTGCACCTCTACATTTATCCCTCCAACAATCCACTCCCACTTCCATTCTACTCCAATCAGTACTCAGTTCCCTAAACACACCTTCCCTCTTTCCCGCCAAAACTAACTTTCTTTCTCCTCCCCATTCTCATCTAATTAACCAATCCTACTCCACTCCCTCTTCTAGACCACACCCTCTATATCTAATACTACTCTCCTTCACTTCTTATATATCATACACTCTCTCTATATAATACTATCTCCCTTACACTAAATAGAAGTTATGTCCTTACCATAACGTTCCATGTGGAGTGTTCATCTCGCCTTTGTTCTTACATGGGTCCGAGCCGATCCTCCTCTTGCAAGCTCTGCATCGAGAAGAAGCTCGAGACAATCTAATACCCACAATCCCCCTCTGCCTTTACCTCAGATCTAGTTTGCAAGCAAACCAATCTACATAATAGCACATTCATGCTATACACCTATACATATATAAACAGACACATATAAAATATATGTGTAAACCACGATGTACACAGAATAATAACAGTAGCAAAAATGCTTCTGGCCAGGCATCAAAGAACGTTCTTCCTAAGGGTGGAGGGTGGGAACAAGCTGTAGAGATGAACACTCCACATGGAACGTTATGGTAAGGACATAACTTCTATATGTGATAGTGTTCAATCTCGCCATTTGTTCTTACACATGGGTAGCGCCCTAGCTCCTTGATCCTGAGGAACTCACGGAGGACGTTCTTGAGCACAGTGGAACCAAAGGTTGCCCTGTCTCTAGAAACCTTGTCTACTTTATAATGAGAAATAAATGTATGTGGCTTAGACCAGGTAGCAGCCGCACAAATAGCATCCAGAGGTAGGCGAGCTGCATGAGCCAAAGACGATATTGACCTTGTGGAATGTCCTTTGGGTTTGTGTAAAGGTTGATTTGCAGAATCAGACATAGATTATACAATCTAACCATTTAGAAAGAGTTCTTTGGTAACTGCAAGTCCTTTCCTGCTATCAGCAAAAGCCACAAAGAGTTGATCTGTTTTCCTGTGATCTTTGTTCTATCCAAATAAAACCTTAGCTGTCTGTGAACATCCAATTTGTGTAACATATACTCCATTTTGTTGGAGTGGTTTTTGAAGAAAGTGGGTAATTCAATGGACTGATTAATATTGTTAATAGAACATACTTTAGGAAGGAAGGATGAATTGGTTCCAAGAGAAACTCTGTCAGAGTGAAAGATCAAATAAGGGTGCTTGATGGAGAGAGCCTGAAGTTCAGACACTTGTCTAGCAGAAGTAATGGCTACCAGAAAGAGAGTTTTCCAGGACAAAAATTTTAATGGGCAAGAAGAGGCAGGTTCAAAAGGGGCAACATTAATTTAGATAGCAACAAGTTTAGGCTCCAAGGTGACGAGGAGATCTGACCGTGGTCTAATATGAAAAACTCCTTTAAAAAGGCTTTACAAAGTCTGTGAGCCATAATAGAGCTCCACATTCTTCCACATGGAAATTCAAATGGCAGCCAATTGAACTCTTAGAGTAGCAGGAGAAGCACCCTGATGAAATAAGTCTGTTAAGAACTCTAATATCTTATTCAAAGGAGCTATAAAGGATCCACATGGTGTGTATTCCCAGAATACAAACGCTTCCATTTGCTAGTATATGTTTTAGTAGTGGAAGCTTTATGGCCACTAATATATCCTGGACTGCTGGTGACAAAAGATCAGACCTGGCTAAGAATTGGAGCAGCCAAGCTGCTAGATGGAGTGACAGGAGCTGGATGGGGAACCCCTGACGAGTGAGTCAATAGATCTGGCTCTGAGTCCAGAATCCAGGGTCCCCTAATGCAGTGAATTTTGAGGAAGGGAAAGCAAATTTGACGAGGCCAGAATGGAGCAATGAGGATTATCGCCCTGTGTAGGTTCCTGGCTTTCTGGAGAAACTTCGATATCAGAGGAAATGGGGAAATGCGATAGGAGTCCCGGGGCCAATCAGAAACCAGTGCGCCCCTGGGGACTTCCTGAGGGGTAATAGGGCAAAGTAGCTCCTGCATTTGGCATTCATTGGAGACGCAAACAGGTCGCAGGAAGGTTGAAAATCCTTTTCGCCACTGACTGTTTTAGAGACCACTGCGGTAACAGAATTGTTCTGTTCAGCCTGTCGGCTATGACGCTGGATGACCCCGGATGTGCGTTGCTATTAGAAAGCGACCGTGGACTCCCCACTGCCAAATTCTCATGGCCTCTCTGCATAGATGATAGGACTTGGTTCCCTTGTTTGTTTATGTACCAGACTACCGACATGTTGTCCGTCTGAACTGCAATAGTCCCTAGAGGAAGAAGGGGAGCAAAGTGTTGCAACGCTAGAAACACTGCCCTCAACTCTAGAACATTGATGTGCAGATTGTACTCCAAATTGGTCCATTCGCCTTGGACTGTCTGTCCCTGAAAGATGCCCCCACCCTATCAGGGAAGCGTCCGTGGTCACCGAACTGTGGGCGTAGCACAAACGGCCTCCTGGAAAGGTTGCACGCTTGAAGCCACCAGTTTAGATCTGTTTTGCAAGTCTTTGTTATAAGAATCTCGTGTTAGAGGTAGTTGTTGAAATGACCATTGAGCAAACAGTAGCTATTGTAGGACTCTCATGTGCAGCCTTCCCAGGGAATTGCAATAAGGAGGCTGACATGAGGCCCAACACCTTTAGTACTAGTTTTGCAGGAGATTTCCTTGACAAGAGTAGAAGACGATGTGAGTCTGCAGTGATAATATCCTTTCTGGGAAGCCTCAGAATTAATTGACGGTGTCTAACTCTGCTCCTATGAACAAGATATTTTGTGATGGCTGAAGTAAGGATTTTCCAAATTTACGGAGATCCCTAGGTGAACACACAGTTGAAGAACATAGTCTCTGGCCTGCAGTAGTTGACGCCGGTGGTGGCCGAAGGAGCCAGTCGTCCAGATAATGGAAACACCTGAATCCCTGACGCCTCAAGTGAGACGCTACCACTGCCATACATTTGGTGAAGACCCTGGGGGCTGAGGTCAGACCAAAGGGCAGGGCTCGAAATTGAAAGTGACTGGCTCCCAGCCGGAAGCGCAAATGATCTCTGGATGCCCTGGCCATTTTGATGTGGTAGTATGCCCTCTAGATCTATTGAGCACATCCACTCCTTCTGTAAGAATGGAAGGATCGATTGAAGCGTGACCATTCGAAACTTTTCTTTCTTGACGAAAGTATTGAGGTAGCTTAGGTCTAGAATGGGCCTCCAGTCCCCTGTTTTCTTTGGAACTAAAAAGAACCTTGAGTAAGTCCCGAATCCTTGCTGGTCCGCTGGGACTGGCTGGATGACTTTTTTCTAGCAGCTTTGAAATTTCTAAAGCTGCTGGCTCGCAGATGGGGCGGTACATCTGGGAGTCTTTTCTTTGGAATGGGATAGGATAGGAAGGGTATGGAGTAACCTCTGGTAACTACGCTTTTACCCACTTGTCTGTAGTTATATCTTGCCAGGCCTGAGGGTATAAAGCTGCGAATTCCCACTGCCTCCAGAGCAGGACAGTCGGGCCTCCTCTCAGGAGTGCTGGAAAGGTTTACCAGGGAGTGTTTCCCTGTCACCTTGATGTTGCGGACCTCTGCCGCCAGGGCGGCTCTTCCACCTCTGCCCTCCTCTGCCTCTAGAGGGGCATCACCCTGTGTGCCTGAGAAAGACCCTTGGGGTTTTAAACCACATTTTCCCACCACGCTGCCTTTGGGGTACGGTCTGGTTGGGGTGGAAAACGGACTACAGCAGACAGAGTCTTTCCTCTTGTTCACACCGGTAAGGGTCTCCTTTACCTTGGGGCCAAAAAGAGTGGCACCGCCAAATGGGGCGTTGTAAAGGAAGACTTGAAGGCTTCCGCCAAAGGAGCATAGGCGCATCCAGGATTGTCTACGAAGAGCAATCGCTGAAGTTGCTGCCCTACTCGAACCTTCGCCGCGAGGAAATCAGCCTCATGGACGAAGTTAACAATCGATGTTAGGGTATTAAGTTGCTGTCACTTTCTCTGAGACAGCTGCATCTGTAGTACCCTGGAGGGTATCTCCCAACTCTTTGACTAGATCCCTCTGCAGACGGTAAAATGGGTCAAATAGTTCAGGGACAGCATGGAAACAGCCGCTGAACTAAAAATGCGCTTCCGATATCTATCCATCGCCCTAGAGTCTTTATTAGGCGGATGGACAGACGAAGAAGACTCCGACATCTCCTTTTCGTGGCTGCAGCCACCACCATAGCGTCTACTGGAACTCCTTTTGTAAGGTAGGACTTATCCTGAGGTGCTGTGATGTACTTGTTCGGTTTTCTTGGAACAGGTTCCACTGTGTCAGGAGTCTCCCACGCCCTTCGAGCAATAAGTTCCATTAGTTCGTCGGCGGAGTGACCCAGGAGGAGGAAGGGCGAGCACCAAATGCCTTCAGCAGAACTGACTCATCCTCAGAAGGGGGAAGGGACTGCCAGTCACCTCTCTGTTTCAGGATCTCCAAAATGTCTGAAAAGAGACATCTTCTGAAGGTGACTTAGGGGACCCTCTGACTCATCTAAGTCAGTATCAGATGTCAAGGATTCCTGTGGAGAATCCAAGTGTCTCCTCTTACACAATCTCTTCCTAGGGACTTCTTCGTGGGGAGCATCCGAAGAAGCCTCGGAGGAAGAGGGGCACCTCCAGGGGTGGCTGAGGCACTGGTGCCCGACGCTTGGATGTGGCCGTGGGTGCAGATGAAGACAAAGGCCCTTTATGGGGAGGAGAAACTGCTTCCACTGATGTGGTTGTCTGGGTAGACAACACCTTCCTCATCAGGTCGAACGCCCCGGTCCCGTGATCAAGAGTCTCCGGTCCAAGAAATGGGAAGAATCCCGACACGGCACTGAAGGCATCGACCCGAGGACGGAGCCGAATCGATCAGGCCCCGAGGGGAGAGTTGGAACCGACACGCCGGTTCGACTCGCCCCGGAACCAAGAACAGACCGCCGGCTCCGAGACTCGGTACTGGTCCGACGGAGTCGAGGTGAGGGGAACAGACCGAGAAAAGACGGTTCTGGACCCGAGGGCTCCACAATCAGTAGATCAGCCTCTTCCGCTCCAAAGACTGAATCGGTCTCGGAGGAGGAATGGATGGAGATACAGGAAGGCCTTCAAGTTTCGACACCAACTGGGTGGAAACCAAATAAGTTTAGAGAGGGCAATGCTCCAACAACTTCTGCACCACGCGATCCACATCGACATCCGAAGTTTGGAGGAAGAACGGGTCGAAGGAACCAAGACGGAGCCGACCTCAATATGGCCGAAGGAGGGAGCTCCATCACTGGTTCCAAGACTCGAGGCTCAGGAACCGATACCAGTTGAACACTCGGCCCCAAGTCTGTGGAACCGTGATCTAACCTTTGAAGAAGAGCTCGGAGCCGATGACTTAGGCTCCGACGCTCGATTCCTTAGAGGACTTCATGCCTGGTCAGAAGCATCCAAAGCCTCTTGGAAAGCCGGTTTCAATAGACCTCTGTCCATCAGTTTCCTGCCTATCTGTCATGACCCTCCCACTAAAAGAGTGACAGATGGAGCAATCCTCTTGTAAGTGGAGAGGGCCAAGGCAGTAGACGAGGAACTATGGTTGTCAGTGACCGACATTTTTGGCCACACTGGCAACGCTTGAAACCAGACTTTGCCTTCTCAGACATTGTAGAATAAAAGACAACTCCAGAAAACACAGTCAAATCCAAAAGTTAGTCACAATCGAGTAATTGTCAAATCCGTAAAATTTGTCTCAATATGGTAAGATATCAAGGGTCTAGGCCCCCATACAAAAATACCGATAAATAAGGTTAACGGTACCAAAGAATTAACGGAACCACAACACAATCACACTTGTTAACACTGATAATATCAACTAGACTAGAATCCTTAATAAAATACAACAAAAAAAGTTATATCTTAGCTTAGAAACTCTCGAGCTAGCTCCCAACGATGCGTATGCAGCAGCGGCAAACTAGATCTGAGGTAAAGGCAGAGGGGGATTGTGGGTATTAGATTGTCTCGAGCTTCTTCTCGATGCAGAGCTTGCAAGAGGCCGGCAC
Source organism: Protopterus annectens (assembly GCF_019279795.1). Taxonomy (NCBI): domain Eukaryota; kingdom Metazoa; phylum Chordata; order Ceratodontiformes; family Protopteridae; genus Protopterus; species Protopterus annectens. The sequence goes on along the minus strand of NC_056745.1, from coordinate 1,371,032,776 downwards.
GGAGCCGAGGATCGGCTCCGAACCCATGTGTAAGAACAAACGGCGAGATTGAACACTATCACATCATCATATTCTATCACTGTGCTACTGTTACTTTTCACAACATGCTCTCTAAATACTCCTCCATCTTCCCTTCACTAATACTTCTCCTCTCCTTATCTTACTTACACCATCTCTCCCAGCCTACTATTTGCTTCAGCTCCCATTCCTTTCATATAACCAACCACCACAATTCACCTCCACTACAATCATACTCACCCATTTCCTCCTATCTTTATCACTCAGACAACCTACTTCTTTTTCGATTCAAACTTATCCCCATCACACTATCTCAATTCCTATAGGCACTAGCAAATCCCCACAATTCACAATAAACCCCAATCTCAGAACCCTGCTGTCTATTAACCTAAACTATTACATACAACACCTGATCAGTACTCTCTTATCAGGTGACATCCATCCCAACCCAGGCCCTGCCACTATAACCAACACAACTAAATCCTTACTATTCACCTCCTTAAACTCACAAAGTATCGTTAACAAAGTCCCCAACCTTCATGCTTGGCTTACACACAACAAACCGGACATCTTGACTATTTCTGAAACCTGGTTGAAACCACATATTAAGGACTCTGAAGTAGTTCCCCCAAACTACTCCATCATAAGAAAAGACAGACCTCTCAAAAAAGGCGGAGGAGTAGCCCTTATATATTCCTCCTCCCTAGTAGTTTCTCCCTACAACAAACCTATCCCACACTTCAACAACACTGAACTTCTCCTTACTATATTACAAATCAATAACCATAAACAAATATGTATAGCCTCCCTCTATATCCCTCCAGGTGACAATATCTCTACACTTGAACTTATCCTTTCTTGGCTATCCAGTAACATTAGCAATGAAACCATAATCCTAGGAGACGTAAACATTAACTGGACCCTTATCCAAGCTCCTTCAAACAACACTAATATCAACCTCTACCATTTCTCACAACTGATCAACTTGCCTACTCATCCAGCCAAAAACCCCTCTAATGGGAGTATACTGGACTGGATCCTAGTCTCCCATCCTCACTATTTTACCAAAAGTGGCACCCTTCCCGACCCACTAGGTGATCACTTACCCACCTTTACCCAGCGACTTCCAACTATCCTTCAACGGACCCACAACATCATTACTATCCGCAATCAAAAAAACTTCAACCCAATAACCTTTTCAAACTCACTAAATGCAGTAAACTGGGCTTGTCTAAAAACATTACCTCTAGACAACGCAGTCTCATACTTCAACTCTACATTCTTAAAATTACTTGACTCCCAAGCTCCCCTACGGACTAAGAGAATAAAAACCAAATCAGCCCCCTGGCTATCTAAAACTACTCTATCCTTCATGAGACAAAGAGACAAAGTATGGGCACGCTACCAAAAACATAAGACAACCCCACTCCTCAACGAATACAAACTGCTCCGCAATAAAGCTAAGAAACTTCTCATTTGATCGACAAAACTATTTCACTACACTCCAAAACCAAAACAAAAATAACCCTCAAAAATTCTGGAAAGGAATCTCCACTCTCCTCCACCCCAGCAAACCAGATACTCCTACCCCAGATCCAAATGCTCCAGAACTAGATTTAGCCACCCAATTTAATACCTTCTTTATTGACTCTATTTCAAAACTAACCTCTTCATTCTCTACCTCCTCCCCATCTTCTAATACTCCATCACTCACCCCCACAATCTCTCCATCAACTCCCTACTCCCAATCCACCAATTCCTCTTCCACACAAATCCTATCCTCACCCATATCACCCCAAAACTCAACACCACCCGAATGCACTATCTTCACTTTAAATCCCATTCCTACTACTACTATTAAGAAACTCCTCCATAAACTGAAACCATGTACCAATGCTCCTGATAATATCCCATCTTACTTTCTTAACATTGCTGCCGAAAGTCTGGCCTACCCAATTAGCATCCTAATTAACCGCTCCCTACTAGAAGGCACAGATCCCCAAATTTGGAAACAAGCCTTTATTATACCATTACACAAAGGAGGCAACAATAATAACACAACCAATTTTTGACCCATAGCCATCCTGTCCCCCATTTCAAAAATCCTTGAAAAATGTGTGCAAATCCAACTCCTTCCTCATCTCCTAGACAACAACCTGATAACCCCCACACAGCATGGCTTCAGACCCAATCATAGCACCATGACTGCCCTTCTCTCCTTCCTTGAAATAGTAAATAAAGCCCGAGACTCTGGACAAATTGTTTCCACCTTACTTCTTGATCTTTCCAAAGCCTTCGACACTATCTCTCACAACCTGCTCTTAACTAAACTCTCCAAACTCTACCTATCCTCCTCCTCTCTGAACTGGTTCTCTAGCTATCTATCCAACAGAAATCAAGCTGTAAAATGGAAGAAAGCAACTTCCTCCTTCCTAAGCACTCCTACCGGAGTCCCCCAAGGCTCCATATTGGGCCCTCTTCTCTTCAACATCTTTATCAATGACTTCCACAAATCTATCCCTTTCTCTAGCATTATCTAATATGCAGATGATTCTACTATCATCTGCTCTGCCTCTTCTATCTCCACCCTACAAAAACTTACTCAAGACGCCTTCTCTTCCACAGAGCAATGGATGCTTTGCAATCATCTAGCTCTCAATGCCACCAAGACCAAATTAATGTTATTTACTCCCTCCAAACTCCCTCCCCCCAACATAAACTCACTCTTAGTTACCAGTCAAAATAACTCTCCTCTTGAAATAGTGTCAGAGACCAAACTTCTTGGGGTCCATATTGACAACCAACTCAAATTTAATTCCCACCTACAAAAGAACATCAAAAAAACACATCAAAAACTTGGCATGCTATATAGACAAAATGTCTACCTCACACCTACCACTAAAATCACTCTAGCTACTTCCTTCCTCATTCCCTCCCTCCTCTATGGTGCCCCACTACTTACTAATCTTCAGTGCTCCTTAAAAAAACAGCTCACCTCTTGCTATAACAAAATAGCTAGATTCGCTACCACCCATAAGTCTTCCACTCACCACTGTCTCTCCCTCCATAAACTAAAAATGGTTAGAACTTCCCAACTATCTTGCTTATACTCAACTAAATCTAGCCCACAAGCTTATTCTAAACCCCCCCAACTGTCCCTCCCTCTCCTCTGCCTTTATAATGCACCATCCAAATAGAGTTCTAAGGTCTAATAATCAAAATCTACTACAGGTCCACAAACCAAATCATCCCCCAGGCAAAAACCTCCTTTCCTTCAGCCTTGCTCGCCTCTGGAACTCACTACCACCAAACATCCGCACTACTTCCAACCACTCTTCCTTCAAGAAGTCACTTTTCTTACACCTAGCATCTCAATGGGAATGCTCTTGTACCCACCCCTCATAACCAACTCTACCTTTCCCTGTACTACCATTCTATTCTATTCTTCTACTATGTTTGTTCATTAAAATGCATTTATATTTTTGCTTTTATTCCTTCGTTAGCCTGTACCAAGAATGTCACTGTCAAATTTTAAGTACAATTATGTTTTGCTTATGTTCTTTTATAGTATGTACATATATATTTACTGTAATGCACATTTATTTTCTTTTTTGGAGCTCATGTTCTTTTATATTATGTACCTAATAATTACTGTAATGTACATTTATTTTTCTTTTTGGAGCTTTTCTCCCCAGGACTCCATTGAAAACGGGTTCTTCAATGGCCCAATGGACTATCCTGGTAAACCAACTGCAATAAATAAAATAAATAAATAAATAAAATAAATAAATTTACTGTAGCCTTTGTGAAAGCTTTAAAAATGTCTTGTGCAGAACCATTTCTGAAGCATGCTGTTAATGTTCCTGTTGCCCTAGAAGAATATGCCCTAAATACATCTTGTAAAGGTTTATTATTTTTGCACAGCTAAAGGAAATAGAATAGGCAAAGAATTTAGAAATAATCTACTTACTGACAGGCCTTATTTCCTTTTCTGGAGCAATCAGTCTTTCTGAGCTCATAAAATCATTCTGTATGGTACCTGAATTGTCTATGCACATCTAGCAAATGTACAAAATGCTCTATATTTTGGTAATATGGATAAAGAAACAGTAGCTCAACAGACTGATTCAGGGATATTGCTAAAACAACATATGGAATGATTTTTTCTTATTTTATTCATTTGCTGTGTAAGTCCAATAGATACCAGTGTCCTTTTTCAGATGCAACCATGGAGCACTGCCTGACAGAAGGCAAATGGAGATGGACCCTGTATACTGGACTACAAGAAGCAGTTCATTAACAGCTCAGAGCCTTAATCCCCTACATTAATTTTCAGATGGAATGAATGAAGAATTAGTTTTCAGTAACAGCCTTTCATTATGAATTATTTCACTAATCTTGTCCCACCTAGTGAACTGGTCTCACTCAACCAACTTGGAAAATATGCTTTTCCTGCTATTGTGTGTTCTTGGAGTTGGTATATTTAAGCACTGGGGCAAAACTGTTTTATTTCTAAACTTTCATGGTTCTGACTTGTATCAATAACTGATGTTTAGATACTTTTTAGATTAAACTTGTGTTGATCAAACAGGGATCGACTAAATTTACAGTAACCCATACGTTTATAACACAATATTCCTGAATCAGTCTTCTTCTTTCAGCTTTTCCCGGTTAGGGGTTGCCACAGCGGATCACCTGTCCGCTCATGATTGGCAGTGCAGTTTTACAGTGTCGAGTTGCCAGCCCAGCGCCCAACCTTCCACAGAAGGCACACACACATGCACTCACACCTAGGCCAATTTAGAGTGTCCAATCCACCTACAGCATGTCTTTGGGATGTGGGAGGAAACTGGAGCACCTGGAGGAAACCCAGGCAACCACAGGGAGGACATGCAGACTCCACACAGAAGGCACCCCGGCCAAGGATTGAACCAGGGAACCTCTTGCTATGAGGCGACAACGCTAACCGCTGCACCACTCTGTTTAACTATTTTTCGCATGACCTATTATAATGCATTCCCAGAGGTTAGGTTCTGTGAAAATTACTGTGTACTCTAAGCAGTTAAAGGCAGTTAGCTTCTAATTTAATCTCCCTCAAGACACTTGAAGCATATATTTATCCTTTGTCTTGTATTACAGCTTATTGAATAGTACTTTTTCCTATATTTTAGTGAGTTATACAGTACCGCATGAAGTTGACAAGAAGTAAAATATTGTCCTGATTTTTCATTCAGAGAAGTTACATTTGCCAGTAAATTTTTCTAAGTTATAAAATCCAGATAAAGTTTTCATGCACTAATAAAATCACAAAGCTCACACAGATACCAACTACATTGTTTAACTTCTCATAAATTAACACCACAATGTTATTCAGTAAGTTGGGACTGTTAAGAAAATTTAAAAATTAATTAAATAAATAAACAGTCTTAATAGATTTTCAATATTTATTAGAAATCACACGTGTGGGTGACAGAACCAGTCAGTAATGTCTCTTCGAAAAAATATATCCAGGCATTTTTATAACAAAATATAAGTGAAAATAACAAGCATTATCTATCAGACCACTGCCAGTTATCCAATAAAAAGCTGTTTACTACCAATATCTGTGAATGGAGTTATTCATTAGAACAGTACTAAATATCTAAAACGAAATATGTCAATGTCGTAAAAATAGGTTAGTGAAAACATCCTTTTCCCAATTCAGCATTTGTAATGTTACAATGATCAGACTGCAGATGAGAAACTAGAAGAAATGCAGTTTTAAGCAGCCTAGCTGATAGATTTTAATGCATTCACATGTTCCAGCTATCAAACAGTTTCAGCAAAATGCATAAACATGCGCAGACAGAATCTGTAAAATTCCAATAAAGTTCACCTAGGTACCAAAATAAAGAAATAGAAGTCAGTCCACATCTGAGGAAGTATTTTAAATGAAAACGTATCAGTTACGAATGTTAATGTCACTAGTGTATGTGTCTTTGGTTTGTTTTTATTAAAGCTGTGTTTTTACATCTGAACTACTGGTATTCATCCTTGGTGGTGCCTGTGGATGTTTATAAAATAACCTGCTGACATGGTTAAAAGTTTGCAGTAACTAGACCCTCTTTCTTCTGACATGCTCAGTTTGTTCTACACCAAGTGTTTCAATTTTCTTATCCTCCATAGAACATAAAGTGTACATTTTTTTGCAGCAATGCAATCCATACATAGATGTAAATGATTTAAAATAACAAATTGATGGTACTTAAAATGTATATTATACTATATCATGTGAAGACATTTTTAATTCAGGTAAATGCAAGCTTGACTTACCCATAGGCAAAGAAATCACTGAATTCCCGACAAAGTCTGTGAGCAAGTTCTCTCTTTCCACAGGCCTGAGGACCAGTCAGCACAAGCATAGGATAAGGTGTATCCAGACTAGGTAAAGTACTAAGAAATTAATAATGCAATTACATAAATGAGGACATCTTTCCTCTTCACAAAATATACCAGTCTGTTTGTAAGCAAAGTATAGCTGTGTACACTTACCATAAATGTAGATGTTGGAGTGTATTCACTGTTGCAGTCATCACACTTGGGATATCTGCCTGCAGGTAGCCCTCAGTCAGCCCGAATACCAGAATCTTGGGATTTCTGCGTTGGATGCTGTTGCCTCTTCCATGACGTCAGGGATATAAAACACGCAACTGACGCCATTACATCAGTTTTTCTTGACCCAGATGTCAGGAGCCCCCAAAATAGGAAGCAATTGCATGGTGTGGAACACCTCCAGTAAAAAGTAAATACTATGGCCATAAGAAATGGCCAAAAAGAGGATAGGTAGAAAGTCTAGAAAAGTCAGGTGGCTGGAGGGAGGGTAACCAGGACTGCAACAGTGAATACACTCGAACATCTACATTTATGGTAAGTGTACACAACTGTACTATGTTCTTCGTGTTTCACTGTTGCAGTCATCACACTTGGGTTGATTCCCAAAGCTGAGTAAGGGTGGAGGCAGTCAAGAAGAATTAGGGCTGGCTAGCAGGCCTTGTAAGACTGCTGAGTCAAATCCAGCTCTGGATTTAGAAAAGTCCAGTAAGTGGTAATGATTGGTGATGGTGTGTACAGAACTCCAGTTTGCAGCTTCCAGGATGTCGCTGGTAGGGACTCCCCTGAGAAATGCTGTACTAGTTGAGGTAGCCCTAGTGGAATGAGTTCTGATCCCCTGTGTGGTAGGTTTTCCATGATGTTCATAGCAGAAATGGATGCAGAGTGCTATCCATTTAGAAATGGTTTGCTTTGAAATGGCCTTGCCCTCTGCCCCTGTAGCAAAGCTGACTAGCAGCTGGTCAGATTTTCTGAAAGGCCTAGTCCTGTCAAGGTAGAACTTGAGCTGTCTGCGCACATCCAAGTAGTGCAGTATATCCTCTCCTCTTTTATTATGAGGATTAGGGAAAAAGGTTGGTAAATGGATGGATTGGTTTAAAGCCCCAGTGGATACCATCTTGGGCATAAATGATGAGTTAGTGCTGATGGAGGCCCTGTCAGCCTGGAAAATAAGGAAGGATTCCACGGCCATTAGTGCCTGTAGCTCAGACACTCTTCTTGCTGAAGTGATGGCTAGAAGTAAGGCTGTTTTCCAAGAGAGGAATTTTAACTCTGCTGTAGCAGCAGGTTCAAAAGGGGGAAGGAAGCGTGAGCTTCTCTAGTGCAAAGTTAAGGTTCCAGGCAGGGGTGGGAGCTCTCCCCGGGGGTCTTAAATAGTTAGCTCCTCTCAGGAACTGAGGGAACAGAGGGTGAGAAAAGAGAGATGGCTCCATATTGTAATCAGCTGAGAAGGCCGAGGCCTGAATCTTAATTGATGAGAAGGAAGGGCCTTTGTGGAGCAGCTCTGCTCGGTAATCTAGAATTATTGGTAAGGAGGGCACGGCAGTGCCCTTTCCTAGAGACTGGCTCCAAGAACAGTATCTATTACATTTTTCTGAATAGGATTTCCTAGTACTAGGCCTTGTGGCCTCAAGGGTGACATCCAGCACCCGTTTGCTGAGGGTTGCTGGTGGTGTGTTCAGGGAATAAGCCAGGCTGCAAGGTTCATAGTTTGCAGCTGAGGATGCAAAATCTGTCTCTCCTGCTGGGACAGCAGGGAGGGGGGGTCTGATGTAGGTGCCAGGGTGGCACTGCTGTCAAACTGTGTAGAAGTGGGTACCAGTGCTGGCGTGGTCAGTCTGGTGCAATAAGGATTGTCCTTGGTCTGTCCTGCTTGATCTTCAGTAGTATTTTTGAAAGTAAGGGCAAAGGGTGAAAGACAAATTGAGAGGTTTTGGCATGTAAAGGATATAGCATCTACTCGCCATGCTTGGCTGTGGAGATTTCGTGTGCAAAATTTGCTCAATTGATGGTTTTGGGAGGAGGCAAAGAGGTCCAGCTCTGGTGGTCCCCACCTGTTGATTAGAAGTTTGAAAGAGTTGGGTTCCAGTTTCCACTCGTGTGGGTCCAGTAGACTTCGGCTTGTCATCTGCCAGTGAATTTTGTTTGCCTGGCAGGAATTGAGCTTGCAGGTGCACTTGGATGCTCAATGCTGTGTTCCACAGTGCCATGGCTAACCTGCATAGTGGGTAGGAATGAGATTTCCCCCTGCTTGTTTATGTACCACATAACTGTGGTGTTGTTTGCCTTTATCAAGAGTTGTCCTGGAAGGATAAGGTATTTGAAGGCTGTCAGAGCATTCTGTACAGCTAACATTTCTTTTTGATTGATGTGCAGGTGAATTTGTCCTGGGCTCCATTTGCCTGGAATGCATTTGCCCACCATGTGAGCCCCCCATGCATTGACTGATGCACCTGTTGTCAGGATTTGGGTGGCGAGGGGTTGAGTGAAAGGAAGTTCCTTGTTGTGGTTGCAAGCCTCTGCCCACCAAAGGAACTCTGCCCTTAGAGAAGGAATGATAGGAATCAGTGTTTCCAACTCCTGAGAGTGTTGACACCAGAGACTTTTTAAGTACCACTAAAGTTTCCTCATATGCAGTCTTGCATATGGAAACAGTAGAATGCTTGAGGCCATGAACCCTAGGGCTTGTGGTATTTTTCTTTTCAGATAGCTGGGTCTTGGTGGCCATTAGCTTGAAGTAATTTTTCAAATGAACCTGCTTTTCTGGATTGAGGAATGCCATCTGGGAAGTTGTGTTCAAGCTTGCTCCCAGGAATACAATCTGTTGGCTGGGCACCAGTTGTGATTTCTTTTCATTGATGGTGTACCCCAGGAAAGTTAGAAGTCTCTTAACAAATGCTAGATGTTAAAATAGCAATTCCTGAATGTCTGCCTGAATCAGGCAATCATCCAAGTATGGGTAAACTTGAATATTTCTCTGCCTGCAGTATGCAATGGTTGGAGGCAGGCACTTTGTGAATACCCTGGGTGCAGTAGATAAGCCAAAGGGAAGTGCAGAGAACTGATAATTCATAGAGCCCACCCTGAAATGTAGATTTTTCCTGCAAGATTCCCTTATGGGGATGTGCCGATAAGCTTCTTTTAAGTCTAGGGTGACTAGCCAGGAGTCCTTGGCTAGCATAGAAAGCAGCTGTAGAAGTGTAAGCATTTTGAATTTTGGGACCACACGGGAGGTGTTGAGAATGGACAGATCCAGGATGGGGCACCATGAGCTCTCTTTTCTGGGTAACAGAAACAGTCTGGAATAGAAACCCTGTCCCCTTTGCTGTATTGGAACAGATTGAAAAGCCCTGATACTGAGAAGAGAAAGTACTTGCTTTTGAGTCTCTGACCACTGGTTTGAAGGAAGTTCTGGCAACCCGCTTGGGGCTGGCAGTGAGAGGAAATAGAATATGTATCCCTACGATTCAATGCTTAGGACCCATTGGTCCTGGGTAATGGACATCCCATTTTTTGCATTCAGGGAGAGTTTTCCTCCTAGAGGTGCCAATACTTGGGCATGGCTGAGAAAGATAATAGACAAGTCATTGTGAACTTATTCCATAAGGGGGGGGGGCTTACCACTCCCTGTTTTTGAGGTGGGAGCACTCCATTGCTTAGATCTCTGCATACCCTGATACTGTAGTCTTGGTGGTCCGCTGCCCCTGGGCTCGGACTGAGAAGCCTGAGAGGGTCTGGAAAATGTTTTTTTGTAGGCCAATGCCTACAGAATCTAGGTGGCTGTACCTGTAAAAAATCTTTCACAGTTTGCATAGATTTAGCTTTTTCCTCCATTTTTTTTAAGACCTTCTTCTGCTTTTGTGCCAAACAAACATTCCTGGTTTAATGCAGGATCTAGTAATTTTGCTTTGACATTGTCTGAGCAAGGTTTGTTCCTTCAGCCAAGCATGCCTTCTCAGTGCAGACCCAGTGACAGCAGCCATGCGAGCTGCTTCTAAGGCATGAAAGCCACACTGCAAAGTATGTTTACTAACTTGGTTTGCAGAATGCATTAACTCTTGTGAATCTTTATTCTCTGCACAATCTGGAAGCAACAACATTTTCTGTTTAATTAGTTCCATAATATGCTGCTGGTACTTCAACATGAGAAAGTGGCACTTTAAGCCCTTATGGCAAGAGTTGCAGAGGTATATACCTTCTTACCCCATCTATCTAAAGCTCTAGAATTCCTGTCCGAAGGGGTAGGGTTTTTGGCTGTAGTAGCCTTAATACCTTTAGGTCCCTGGGAAAAGGTCTCTGGATCCGCAGTGGGATTCTTAAAAAGAAATTTGTATGAGGCAGGTACTCTGTAGTACCTGTCAGGGTTTCCTAGGAGATGGTGGTAAAGTATCAGGAGTAAGACTGGATTCCATGAAGACTTCATCTACAATATCCAGGACAGGGGGTATAGCAAGAGGCTTGTGCTGAGGCAAGTCTAACAATTCTCTGAGTCTCTCTTTGGACTGTGGGTAGTCCCGGCATTCCCAGCGGAAATGCTCTCTTAAGGTATGCAAGGTTTCACCAAAAGAAAAGTCCTCTGGAGGGGAGGTGGAGGAAATGGAATCTTCGGCATCTGAATCCTCATAGGTAGATAAGGGAATGTCCTGGTAATCAGAGGGATCACAGCCATCGGACTCACAGTCTGTAGAATCAGAAGGAAAATCCATCCTTTGTCTTATAGAGGGGGAAGGCTGGCTTCCCCTAATTAAAGTTATAAGGTCTTCAGCCTTTCTAAGCATTTGTTTATGTGGCATGGGGGCTTGAGCATGTGCTTTAGTTATCGGTTTTCTAGGCGTAGTGTTAACTCTGGGCCTGAGAAACTTGGTAGTTTTAGTCACAAATGAAGAAGTTGGTTTAATATGAACACTGGAAGGTCAGAATACACCCTCAGAAGCCGGTGCCTGCACAGCAGCTCCGGACCATCCAAGGTATAGACATCCACAGGTTCCATAGTTGAAGAAGCTTCTTGCGGTATACTGGACTCAGAATGGGTCTCAGCAGAGACCTCCAAATCTGTAGAAGCAGGTATCAGGGGCAGCGAAAGCGCCTCACTGAGTACTGGCCTATGCGGTCTGTGTCTGCCTTTATCCTTATGTTTTTTTTTGCAAGATCGGTAGTCAGATGGCTTGTCGAAGCCATTTCAGAATACGGAGAGCGAAATAATTTAGTGACAAAGATAGCCCTACAATGAATAGTTTGGGCATTAAACAGGGCACAAAACCTACAGCAAGGAACGTCGTGGTCTGGGCCTAAATATGTGACCTAGTAAGAGTGAAAATCTCTGTGAGGTATTTGCTTTCCACAGGCAAGACAATTGTTAACTTTTTCTGACATCGGTTAGAGCAAGAAAAAAGGATCCCCAATGGGGTACTTAGCTTTAAACGACTTCAGGTCTGAAACTCGAACAATGAAAATTTCAGGTAGTGGCCGACCGGCACTTGCAAACAGCTTCTGCTTCGGGCTCTGGCCCAGCAAGAAAAGCTGATGTAATGGCATCGGCTGCATGTTTTATACCCCTAATGTCCTGACATCATGGAATAGGGAACAGCATCCGATGCAGAAATCCCAAGACTCTGGTATTCTGGCCGACTGAGGGCTACCTGCAGGCAGATAACACAAATGTGATGACTGCAACAGTGAAACATGAAGAACATCAACTGTTATGATTTGTAAAATAACTGCTGCAAACTCCATTGTATTCATGAAGGGCTCCTTACTACTAGTCTTTGATATTTTACACCACAAAGATAATGAGCAATTCCATCCATGGTATTAAGATCCCAACTATGCGTATACAGTATATATTTTATATAAAATAGCTTGTTACTGCCACAGTCTAAAAAAAAAAAAATTAACGATCATAGAACAAAAGACAAGCAATGTGGTATTACTGACATGTAGCTTAATAAAGACAAGTTATTCACACACACACACACACGTATGTGTACGTATATATATATATATATATATATATATATATATATATATATATATATATATATATATGGGTCTACTTTGTTTTATCGAAGTTTCAAAACTTTGAAATCCATATGGCAAAGGCCATATGATTGAAGTTTTGAAACTGCAATAATAACAGTAAAAGAACACAAAAAAAGGTTACCTTCACATTTTTCCAGGGGGGGCAAGCCCCCCTGCACCCCCACACACCCTGCTGATTAGATATAGCAACTATGAGATCGCACTACAGTGAGGAACTTGGTAAAGCTCCCTTTCCGTGCTATACAGCGATCTCAATGCAAAGTGTTTGAAGTTTCAAAACTTCAAACATATGGTCTCAGCCATATAGGTTTCGAAGTTTTGAAAACTCAATAAAACAAAGTAGACCCTGTCATGAAAGGAGATACTGCCAGCACAACTATCTGGAATTTTGTAAATAATTATATGTCATTGGTGAATATCGAAATAATTTGTGTAAAATGCTTGTGTTACAAATGTATTAGAATTGTACGTTATGTGTATATCAACCTTGTTTGTACAGACGTTTGCTGAAAAGGGTATTTGCAAAATGCTTGTGTTTAAAATGGATCCACAGTGTGCCCTACTAGAAAAGAACAGAAATGTACATGCACTACTGTAACTGTTTAAATGTATATATTTTAATAGTGGAAAATGGGATACAGGAGGGTAACCTCAGTTTAATAATTTTCAAAAAAATAGCTGAAATTAAATTACTTTATGGCAGCTAGAGACAGAATGTCTACACCAGGGAGCTCTCTGTATTGTCTTTAAAGTGAAATGATTACTAGTTGTAAGTGTGAAGGAATGTTAACATTTTTATGACTTCCAGCATCTGCCAAAGATATGAGGTCTATGTATTTTCACAGGTAGATGGTAAATACTGCTAACTTTCAGCAGTGGAGGTTTCACCTAGGATAGAGTCAGATGACAAGAAATTATGTCATTCTGCAAGCTATCCCAGCAGTAACATTTGAGATATTAATTTGAAAGGTCTCTTGGAGAGACACAGCATTCCGTATTCTGTCTTGGACATAACAGGAACCATCCACCATATCTGCCTTGCTGCTCTATAAGTACGTTTCTTGGGATTAGTAATTCTCTTAGATACAGTCAGGAATGCAGCAAAGCTTAGTTTAGATATTCTCTTTTATTTATTTGAGACTGTCCTGCAACGTTGTTTTAAATATTTCCTGTGGTTTTGAACTTTGATGTTACTGTGAATATATACTGCATGTTTTCTTGTTCTTTTATTTATTATTAAATATATTTAAACCTTTC